>NC_082690.1:109982018-110282018 GCF_949987515.2 Delphinus delphis
CAGAGCCCCTGTGCCCAGCCCCCAGGCCTCCCCCACCTTCACCTGCCCCACCCAGGCGCTATTGGACAAGGAGGTACCTGAATAGCATGTAGATGATGCCAGGGGGAGGTGGGTGAGCCTACACCTCAGGTGTGACCCAGGGCAAGAGCTGTGGGATGAGGCTCAGCAGGACGGGTGGGGGCTCTGAAGGGGGAGCCCCAACCTCTCAGGTCTAGATCCTTCCCAGGAGACAGTCACCAGGCCTGGGCTGCTGGCTGCAGATCTTTCTGGTCCCCAGGCCCTCCTGCATCTGCTCTGAGAGGAGTCGTCACCTGCCAGTCGCTCCCCTGCAGCAGCCGCCATCACCCCCAGGTGTGCACGGCCACCTGGCCCAGGTGTGGGCCCCGAGGCCTGGCCTGAGTAACAGGCCCCACCTCAAACGCAGGGGGTGGGGTGTGAGGGACAGGGGCCGCCCCCTGGGATGGGAACCCACTCAGGAAGGGGCAGCGAGACTGCAACCCCACCTGGGGGGCACCCCAGTCACCATGACAGGTCATCTTGTGTGCGTCCTCCCCACTGGACCCGGGGGCAGACACGGAGACCCAGAATGAGGCTTCCGGCTTGTGAGGCCCCATGCCAGCACCGCTGCCTCTGTGCCGGGTGCGCCTCCCAACTCCACATGCCACGTGGGACCCGTACCCTCGCAGGCTGGCCTGCGCGGCCCTGGACTGGGCTTGGGCAGGGGAATGAACTGTGCTCCTGACCGCGGTTAGGAGTCGGGCCAGGGGGCTGCTCAGGGCTGCTGAGGGATCTGGCCCGAGAAGACCCTCGGAGGCCTCTCCTGCGGCCCCGCGCCCAAGCTCAGACCTCTCTGCGGGCCCGCCTGGGCCACGAGGCGGACGGCGTCAGAGGAGTGGCCCGGGCGGACCTTGACCCGGACTCCGACCCGGACCAGGGCTGGGAGGGAAAGGCGGGGCGGGAGGCGGGATGGCGCATGCGCCCGGCGCGGCTCAGCCCAGCCCCCAGGCCGCCGCGGCCCTTGACCTTGCCCCTGGCACGCTCCGCGCACGCGCAGGCCGCACAGGCCGTGGCTGGGCCCATGGCGTCCGAGCGGCTCCCGAGCCGGCCAGCCTGCCTCCTCGTGGCCAGCGGCGCCGCCGAAGGTGAGGCTCGAGAGGGCGGGGCGGGCGGGGTCGGGGGTCGTCCGCTGCGAGTGCTTCCGCCCGGGCCGAGGACCGGGGATGGCGGCCCGCCGCGGGTCTGGTCAGTACGCCGGGCCGCCGCTCTGGGGGAGCCGGGGAGGCGGGGCGGCGAGGGCAGTGGTGTCTCCTCCCCGCACCCTCCCCGCTGCCCGCCGGCCCGGCACACGGCCCGGAGGACGAGGGTGGGGAAGGGACGGGTCCGATGGGCTCGCGGGCGCCGTGGCTGGTGGGGCCCGGTTCTCGCCCAAGGCCCCCGGGTGCTCAGGGTCAGCAGGGGAGGAACGAGCCGGTGAGGGTGGCTGGCGCACTTCCTGGGTCCTCCCCTTGCTGCCTGCATCGCAGAGGAGTGATGAGCCCGAGGTCGAACGGCGGGAGGTGGAGAACCAGGGTTGGGACCAAGGGTCCGAGTCTGCTCCCGCCTTGACTTCTGTAGCTGCCCAAGTGGGCGAGGGAGTGAGGACCGCGGGTCATGGGGTCACAGTGTGCTGAGCCCCAGGGCCCCTGAGCTGCCCCCAGAATGAGGGATGGAGGAACTGAGGGACGCCCCCCCCCCGCATGGGGAGTTCGAGGGTGAGCCATCGAGAGTGGGGTTCAGTCCTGAAGACGTAGGTGGCTGGTCGGAGTGCAGTAAGGGTGAGGAGGGGTCGCACTGGCTTGGCTGTGCCACGGGGAAGGGATGCTGAGGACATGGGGTGGGGGCACAGCGCTGACAAGGCTGCGCTCCGTGGGCAGGACGAGCGGGCCCTCCAGAGTCCCTTCAGGGGAGCCTGGGGCGGAGCAGGTGGGGGTGGGAGGGCTGGAGGAACTGGGCAGAACTGGGGAGACCGTCTTTGCCCAATCTGTGGACTCTACGATGAATGTGTATTAATTTGTAAGAGTGAATAAAGGTGAAGGCGAGTTTTCGGGATTGGGTCCCTCGACTAAATAAAGGTGGAGGGATGCAGATCACGTCCCTGTAGAAGCGGGCGTCTCTGGTGGGGGGGCCTCAGCTCCCAGCGGCCGGGAGCCTTCGGACTGGGCATGCGCAGAAGAGGCTGCACGCAGCCCCGGGGCCGGGGCGGTAGGCGGGATACGCGAGCTCGGTGAGGAAGGGAGCCAGCGTCCCCCCGGCCTGTGCACCGCGCTTCCTGCTGACACGTGCTGCGGCCCCACCTCCACGGCCACAGGCCTCGCTCACTGCCGCTCCTCTGTGGCTGCGATCGGGGGTGGGGCTGGTGCTCAGCCCCTGTGGTTCGGGGCGTAGACAAGCAGAGTGTCAGGGAACCTCATGCATGGGTTTGCCTTCTGGAAAGGCCTTTAGTGGTCAGGCTGGGGAGACAGCCCCCCTCGGGGGGCCGGGGGGGCTAGGGCTGCTACCCCAGCCATGGGAGGGGTGGGCCCCGGGGTGAGATGGGGTGCGGGGCTGCTCCCCAGGGTGGTCCGGGGCCGGGAGGAGCCCTGCACCCACCGGGCTGCATCTCCTCGCAGGCGTGTCAGCCCAGTCCTTCCTCCACTGCTTCACACTGGCCAGCGCCGCCTTCAATCTGCAGGTGGCCACCCCCGGGGTAAGTCCAGCCACCCTCTCCTCCAGGACAGTGTTCCACCCCCTGGGAGGAGCCGGGAGCCAGCGTGGGCTGAGGGCCCGGGACCGCGGTGGCACCAGCTAGTTCTGTTCCCCATTTTCTGAGACCTTTGGTCACGTGTGAGTGAGGGTGGCACAGACCTACCATTGGGAGGACTTCCCGGCCCTGGATGGTGTGGAACTCAGGGTCACAGAAGTGAGCCATCAGGTGTTTCTCACTGCACCAAGGGTCACCCTGAGGTGGGTGGGACACTTGCTTCCACTTTAGAGGCAGGAGACTGAGGCCACTCAGGGGCAGGAGGGGGCTGGGTGTGGCGAGGAAGCCGAGGGGCTGGGTGGTCGGGTGCCTTTGTCCCGAGGCACTGCTGCCAGTCCCAGCCCTTGCCAGCATTTTCCTGAGCCAATAGCGGGGGCGTCTCATGCTGGGCTCCCGCAGGGGAAGACCATGGACTTCGTGGACGTGAACGAGAGCAACGCGCGCTGGGTGCAGGACTTCCGCCTCAAGGCCTACGCCAGCCCCGCCAAGCTCGAGTCCATCGACGGTGCGGGGCCTGGGGGGCCGGGGTGGGGGGTGGTTCCGGCTGGGGTCATGGCCCCAAAGCGCTCGCTCACTCTGTTCCTGGAGCATCCAGGGGCTTGTCCCGAAGCACTGTGGCCATCCGGGGCCGTGTCCAGCCCTGCGTCCCGTGGCCAGAGTTCTCCAGCTCGGGCTGGGGGAGGGAGTTGGCGGGCACACAGAGGTGGTTGGGAGCCTCGGGAGCCTTAGCCCACGTGGGGGTAAGTGACACAATCCTGTGACACAGTGGCTGGCAGGAGCAGAGAGGAGCTGGGCTGGTGGCCGTGTAGGGCCTGCTCCCAGCTGGCGACCTCGCTGTCTGTGACTGACTGGGCTGTGGTCTCCCGCCAGGTGCCCGGTACCACGCCCTCCTGATTCCCAGCTGTCCTGGGGCCCTGGCTGACCTGGCCAGCAGCGGGTCCCTGGCTCGCATCCTGCAGCACTTCCGCTCCGAGAGCAGTAGGTGGCCCCCAGGACTGGGGTTGGGGTGTGTATGCAGATTCGTGGGAAACGGGGCTCCACCAACAGGGAGGAGAGGCGGGGAGATGCCCAGTGAGGGGCGTGGGAGGTGATGGCCATGGACTGCGGGGTTCAGGTTTTGTTGCTGGAGATGCCCGGTCATTTCAGGAGCCAGATAGGGTAGGTGTGAAGAGCCATGATTCTGACCAGTGAGCGGACAAGTTTAGACGGCATGTGTACACACACACACACACACACACACACACACACACACAGGAGGGGCATCCCTTCCCCATCCCTCCTTCCCCGACTTTGTGCCCATCAGGCCGCTGCCCCTGTGGTCCCTCTGCCTGGCTCCCTCGGGGGCTCGTGGCTGGGATGCTTACCTCCCAGATGGGCAGGCAGGATGCTGGCTTTGTTCCCGGTGGGGTTTGGGCTCGGAGGCTGGCAGGACTTCTGCTCTGTGGAGACGTGGCGTGCTGCCCTGGCCTGGCATTGGCGGTGATGGGCAAGTGGCTGCGATGGGGCTGGGACGCTCGTTAGGGCGTGTCCTCTCTTGGTGGGAACGGGGCCTCCTGTCCCCAGGCAGTGATTGTCTGGGCCGCCTCAGCCGTGGGAACGCACTCATGCCAGGCTGCCCTGAGAGGGAGCCTCGGAGCCAGGGGCCTCCCCCCGCCGCATTCAGAGGGGGCGTCTCCCAGGCGGGCTGCCCCGCGGTGCCTAGAGGCCAGGTCGGGGCCTGGAGCCAGGCGGGTGGTTCTGCGGGGCAGAGGGTGGTGGCGCTCCGGTGTGACAGGTGGCCTGGCACCCGCCTTCCTCCTTGTACCTGTTTCTTGGCCACGAGAACGACTTGAGGGGGTCTGGGCTCTAAACAAATCCTAGTTCTGAGTTGTATCTGGGGAGGGGAGCCAGGGAAGTGGAAATGTTGGCAGGGGCCTGGGCGGCTTCCAGTGCCTCACTCTGGCCTTGGCCCTGCTTCCAGAGCCCATCTGTGCTGTGGGCCACGGCGTTGCCGCCCTCTGCTGTGCCACCAATGAGGACAGGTCCTGGGCGTTCCAAGGCTACAGCGTCACGGGGGTGAGTGCTGCAGGGGTGCTGGGCTGTGGGTGGGTACGGAAGATGTGCACACGCGTCGAGAGCAGGCGGACTGGCTGGGGGCCTGCTGGGGGGCCCAGGGTCCCCTCCGGTGGGGGCAGCAGTCATTTGCCCAGCTGGGGCTCTTGGTTACCAGCATGGGGCAGGGGTGGGGAGCAGGGGCCCTTCGGGGCCTTGTTTCATGCCTGTTGAGTATGTCACTCCTTTCGGGTCCAGGAAGCGGTGCCGCCACTTGGGCAGAGGGCCCGGCTGGACGTGGAGCCAGTCCGGGTCCTGGGGCAGGTCTGGGGGGATCTGCTGGGCGAGGACTGAGGCCTAGGTGCGGGGGCTGCACGGGGCCGGCCTGGCCGGTGGCTGGGAGAGGACAGGAGGAGAGGGGCAGGGGCTCTCCTCTGGGGGGGACCTCGGTCACCGCCCCTCGCGTGGCTCTGTGCTCGACCCCCAGCCCTTCTGCTCGTTGAAGGGCTCTGCCCTGAGGTCACCTGCCCGGCTCATTCTGGTCACCCGTGTGCCCCGATGCTGGGCGAGGCGGTGACAGGCAGCTCCCGCCCTACGGTGGCCTTGTCACCTCAGGCCACCCCACGGCGGGAGAGCCTCAGCCCCGGCCCCTGCTGTGGGCCCTCCACCCTCAGCAGCCCCCACGTGGTAGGCGTGGCCCCCTGAGCCTGGGTGCCCTTTCCCCGCAGCCTTCCGTGTACGAGCTCGTCCGGGCGCCCGGCTTCGCCCACCTGCCCCTGGTCGTGGAGGACTTCGTGAAGGACGCGGGGGCCTGCTTCAGTGGTGAGTGGGGGCCCTGGCCAGGGCCGCCTGCAGGGGCTGAGTGTCCAAAGGACCTCGGGGGCCAGCCCTTGACCACGAGTCCCCGGCCCGGGAGGGCAGGTGCGGGAGGGTCTCGGGAGCTGGCCCAGCACGTGGCCTGAGGCCTGGGCCCCCGGGGGTCTCCTGCAGCCAGCGAGCCTGACGCCGTGCACGTGGTGCTGGACCGCCACCTGGTCACTGGCCAGAACGCCAGCTCCACCGTCCCGGCCGTGCAGAACCTGCTCTTCCTCTGCGGCAGCCGGTGAGGGGCCTTGGCCTGGGTGGCGGGTGGGACGCTGCCTTGTGACTGGCCCCTTTGCCTTGACCTGGCCTCCGTCTCGCAGGAAGTGAGGTGGCCCCGAACTGAGCCCGCCAGCGGATGCCACCACCTCCAGATGTCCCGGGTGTCCCCAGAGGCAGCTGGACTCTCAGGCTTCCGGGAACCCCGTCTTCACGACACCCCAGCCTGGCTTGCTGGGGGCTCTGAGGATCCTCCCTGAGGGGTGAAGGCTCTGGGGGAGGGGCTGAGCCCCCCACCCTGCAGAGTCTCCTCAGGGAGGGGTGGGGAGTGCCGAGGGCCCGCTGGCGGCCGGGTGGCCCTGGAGCATTCTGAGTGCCCCGCAGAGGGTCGGCTGTGGGGTCCGGGCTGGGGTCTTGGCTCCTCTGCCCGTCCCTATTCACCCTGGCGGGGGCGGGGGAGGCAGAGGCTGAGCCTTCCTGGAAGCTGGGTGGCTGCCGGCTGGGATCCCAGGGTCCCGCTTCTGTGCTGAGGCTCCTCCCAGGCCTCCCTGCGGTCTCCCCAGGCCTTTGGGCGTTGGTGGGGGCTGGGTGGGGAGGGGCCCGCTGGCTGCTGCTGAAGAACCTGCTCTCACCCTAACCCTTGCCTAGTGCACGGTTTCAAATGTGATGGCAACCCCGTGTTAAGGCCAGCATGGACTTTGGGGTGGATGCTGCAGTGTCACCACGTCCCTTCTGATGTTGAGAAACACTTTCAATTGTGGATACAACACACGGCCCTGCCCAGGTGGCCTCGGGTCCGACGGCCGAGCCTGGTTTTGCAGCTGCTCTGCCTGTTTCAAGGTGGACGTGACGGAGCCGAGTTCCACTTGGAAGGAGGCCTTGAGTGGGGCTGGCTGGGCTGGGTTGGCAGGGGCGGCGGACAGTCCTGGGGATGCCAGGTGGCTGTCCAGCCAGCCGAGTCCCAGTGCAGCCTGGAGGCTCTCCAGCTTCCCCAGGGCACCTGTCCTGGCCTGTGGCCCTTGGCTGGGGCCTCCTGGAGCCGCTCTGGCCCCGTGTGTCACCATCCTTGTCTCAGCCTGACTAGCTCTGCCGCATCCAACCCCTCAGGACAAAGGAGGAGGAAGCAGGGCGCCCGAGTCGGAGGCGATGCTCCCACGTGCTCCTTTCCGTCCGGCATCTCCCGGCGTCAGGGCCCCTGCCACCTGCTGGCCTGCTCTGTGCACACATGGGGCCTAGGCAGCCCCATCGTTCATCCCGTGTTTGCAGTCGCCACATCACGGAGTCACGGACGTCTCTGGACAAAAAGTTTTTTTCAAATGATGACGCCTTCTGACTGTGCAGACCAAGACCCAGGCGGGCTCTGCGGGGGCCCCTCCACAGCCCTGCTCCCTGGTCGCTGATGCTTTCTGAGTCTGCCCCACTGGCTGGTCCTGGGTATGCCAGGTCCAGGGCACTGGGGTGGTCACTGGGTGGGTGCAGGTGCCTGTGCCCCCGGGGGCTCCCCACATTCCCGGGGTGTTTAAAATAGACCCTGAGGTTTATCCAAGAGAAAGAAAGACCTACAACTCTACAAAAACAGTGCGTGAACATCTGTGGTGTTTTTCGCGATAAGCTGTAGCTTCCATAAAAGGAGCATTCTTACTACTGGACGGTATTAACGTCCATGCGGTGGACCCTTGGAAGCAAGCTCAGCAAAGGAAACCAGACAGATACGAAAAACCCCAAAACTCAGCGTGCGCCGGTCATTTGTGGCTGGGAATGGGGGCAGATCGGGGGACAAGCATGTTCTAAGGTGCTGGCCGCACAGGGTTGTACCTGTGAGCAGGTGGGCTTCATGTCCGTCACTGGCATCCACGGTCTCCATCCTGAGGCCCCAGGCCAGGCAAGATGGTGAGCTGAGACCTCCACGTCCTCCTAGGACACAGCCCTTTGATCAGCTCGGGGGAGGGGGCTGCAGGAAGCCTTAGCCCCCTGACCCGACCTGGCCAGGCAGCTGGGGGGCTGGGGGCGAGAAGCCCTGCCCACCTCAGCAGGTCCCTGTGCTACGGCACCCAACCCAAGGCCACCCCCTCAGCACCAGGATCGGCGGGGAGGGGGGGGGGGCAGCCTGGGCAGGCTAGGTGGCCCGAGGGGTGTGGCCCAGGGTGGCACCTGTCCCCGGCTGCTCAGCACTCCCCTGCGTTTGGGGAGGGTGGCAGCTCCAGAACCGCAAGTCCCAGCCACCTGCTCCAACGCCAGCAGACGGGGGTTCCAGGAGCCCCACTCACCTGCAGGGAGCCGTGGGGAACAAGCCCAGCCCAGCAGGCGCCCCCAGGGCGGGGGTGGGGGCACAGGGGCTCCCCGTTGACCCTCAGCCAGACCCAGGGCAGCGTCCCACAGGACTGTCCTGACACCTGGCTCCACTGGCGCAGGCCTGGAGGGTCCGCCGGGGCCCCTTCCACCCACCTCGTGCTCCCAGGCAGTCTCACCCAGACCCTGTGTCCCCCCCACCCCCAGCTTCGCTGTTCCAAGAACAGAGGCTGGTCCCAGGGGAGAGGAAGGGGCTCCCCTGTGGACCACCCGTCACCGCCCCCCACCAACCCCTTCCCAGAAAAATCCAGAGGGTGCAAGTGAAGTGTCTCTTCACAAGCTGTGCCCTGCCTCTGCTCGGGGTTTGAGGCTTGGAAGTCCTGCTCAGCGCACGCTACGCTGTCCCCACAAGGTGGCGCCATCGCCCCACCTGTGCCTCCGCCCCAGGGCAGCGTGGAGCGGCTCAGAGGCATGGGGGCCGTCCCAACAGGTCCGGACGGCCGGAGGCTCTGACGCAGAGGCTCCTCTCTGCGGGCCCGGCCCCCGCACAGCTCCAGCGGGCCCCTGGCACCCTCCCACCCAACTCCGCAAGCACAGCCTACAAGCCCCGGGGCCGTCGGGCTCCAGACACAGAGGAAGTGCTCAGGCAGTCCCTGCCTTCTGTGTCCAGGCTCCAAAAGCAGGTGAGGGGCTGTCACCCCTGCCTGGAGGCCCCCAGGGGGCTCTTGACCCAACCCCGCCTCCATCGGGCCAGGCTGCAGCCAGCGACAAAGGACGCACACACGGAAGGAAAAGTGACACCTTTAATGCGCTGAGCAGAATTTTACATAAAATCAGAAATCTGTGATTAATCCCCGCTCCGATTAGTAAAAAAAATCCAAGATTCGTCGCAAGGCATATGTGCAATTAGGCCCCAATTCAAAGTCGGCGGCTATCTGGTCCAGCCTCAGGTGCCAAGCTATTTCCCGTTCTCCGCGCTGAACATTCGTTCCTAGAGATGGGCAGTGTGAGCTGGTGCGCTGTCCTCCCCCGCCCCGCCCCGGCCCCTCCCAACCGTAACCCCGGGCTCTCACCCTCAGCATCCGCTCCAGCTTCACAGCGTCCGCGGCGAACCTGCGGATCCCGTCCGAGAGCTTCTCCACGGCCATGCGGTCCTCGTTGTGCAGCCAGCGGAAGGCCTTCTCGTCCAGGTGGACCTTCTCCAGGTCACTGGCCTGGGCTGGGGGAGGGCATGCGCTGGGGCCTTGGGCTCAGAGCCGCCCTAAGGCCCCTCCCTGGCGCGGCCCCCACGGCAGGTGGGCTGGACAGCAGGTGAGTGCAGGCTGGTCCTGCGGCTCTAGGCTCCACACCCTCAGGTGACGGAGGCACCGGTGTCCCCATGGGGGCCTTGAGCGGGGCGGGGGGCTTCTTACCTGCCTTGACCGAGAGCGTGGGCGCCAGCTTGCTGTGGTCCTTGAGCAGCTCCCCCAGGAGCTGGGGTGAGATGGTGAGGAAGTCGCAGCCCGCCAGGGCCTTGATCTCGCCCGTGTTGCGGAAGGAGGCGCCCATGACGACGGTCTCGTAGCCGAACTTCTTGTAATAGTTGTAGATCTTGGTGACGCTCTTCACTCCTGGGGAGACATGCCCGGAGCTGCCACGCCGGCCGCCGGCAGCAGACAGCGCAGCACCCCTCCGCCCCTGCCTCCCAGTGCTCCTCACCGGGGTCCTCCAGGGGCTCAAAGGACTTCTTGTCCGTGTTGGCCACGTGCCAGTCGAGGATGCGGCCCACGAAGGGGGAGATGAGCGTCACCCCCGCCTCAGCGCAGGCCACGGCCTGGGCGAAGGAGAAGAGCAGCGTCATGTTGCAGTGGATGCCGTGCTGCTCCTCCAGCTGCCTGCGGGCGGGGGAGGGCGGCGTGAACAGCGGGACACAGCGGGAAACGCTCGCGATTCAGTAACTGCAAAGGCAGGAGCAGGGTCGCCCCATCCTCGTCAAGAGCAACTCCGGGGCTTCCCTGGTGGCGCAGTGGTTAAGAATCCACCTGCCAACGGAGGGGACACGGGTTCGAGCCCTGGTCCG
This sequence comes from Delphinus delphis, assembly GCF_949987515.2. Lineage (NCBI taxonomy): Eukaryota > Metazoa > Chordata > Mammalia > Artiodactyla > Delphinidae > Delphinus > Delphinus delphis. Next base: position 109,992,257 of record NC_082690.1, read on the forward strand.
GGAAGATCTCACATGCCGCGGACCAACTAAGCCCCGTGCGCCACAACTACTGAGCCTGCGCTCTAGAGCCCGCGAGTCACAACTACTGAGCCCGTGTGCCACAACTACTGAGCCCGTGTGCCACAACTACTGAAGCTCATGAGCCTAGAGCCTGTGCTCGTCTACAAGAGAAGCCACCGCAATGAGAAGCCCGCGCACCGCAAAAAAGGGTAGCCCCCGCTTGCCGCAATTAGAGAAAGCCCACACGCAACAAAGACCCAATTCAGCCAAAAATAAATAAAATAAATTTATTTAAAGAAAAAACAAAACAAAAAACCGCCCAAAAAACTCTGGAGGAACTTCCCTGGTGGTCCAGTGGGTAAGACTCCACGCTCTCAATGCAGTGGGCCCAGGTTCGATCCCTGGTTGGGAAACTAGATCCTGCACACATGCTTCCACTAAGAAGTCCGCAGGCCTCAACAAAGCCCCGGCATAGCCAAAAATAAACAAACAGATATTTAAAAACAAATATGTGTGGAGCTGAAATTAGTTCGTTTTACTAAAAACAAAACAAAACAAAACTCTGGAACATTCACCAGGGCTCTCTCTGGCTAATGAGTTGTGGGTGACCAGAACTTCCTTCATCAAACCAGCAATTCAAAACAGGGACAAAGGCAAGAGGTTCCCTGAGAGCCACAGGCCCGGTCCCTCACCTCGTCACAGAATCAGCTCCGACCACAGCGCCATCCTGCCTCAGTCCCGCCCGGAGCCCGCGGCCTCCCCGGCCCCACTGCTCCCCCTCGCCCTTCTGGGTCACCCTGCAGAAAGTCAGTCACCCACGTGACATCCTGGGGTCGACTGTGAGAACAGGGCCCCGGCCCCACTCTGCAACATGCCGGGACGTGGACTGTGACAACTGAGTCCCTGTCCCAATCGACAGTTTCAGAGGCACCTCTGCTGCCTGGCCGCAGAAAGGTGGTCAAGAAGTGCATCTGCGGGGGGCACAAGGCAGCCTCGACAGCCGACACCATGACCACAGCACCAGCAACTCCGCCCTCCAGTGTGCGCCCACCAGAGACGGCACCAGAGCTCGAGCACACGTGCTCACAGCAGCACTACCCTCGACAGCACCAAAGGCAGGACAACCACGCGTCCCTTGAAGGATGGACTCAGAAAATGCAGTGTATACACACGAGCGAACAACAGCTTTCAGAGGAATGCAGCCCCAACACACGCACAGCATGTGTGAACCTTGAACACATGCCCAGCAAGGGAAGCCAGACACGAAGGCCACGTGCTGCACGATTCCATCACGCGGAAGAGTCCAGACAGGTGCGTCCAGAGGCAGAAGGTCGCAGGAGGGGAACAGATAACACAGGGACCCCGCTGGTGCACAAGGGGCGCTTCCAGGCCAGCCGTGCATGGCCCTGCGGGGCCGGCGCCAGAGCAGCTCCCTGTCTGTACCTGCTTCTACCTCCTCCGCACTGAGCACAGCTGCTGGGAAACGACTTACGTTCTGTACACGGAAGACGACGTGAGGACAACGTGTGGCATCGCACGGGGCCTGCTCCCCAAGGCCCACCCGGGACGGGCAGTCCCCACCAGCTCCCTCCTCACGGGGACACTTACTTTCCAGCCTGGATTCCTTCCCAGGTAGACGACAGCTTTATCAGAATCCGGTCCTTGCTGATCCCAGCCTCCTTGTACAGGTCGATGAGGCGCTGGGCGCGGGCCACCATAGCATCCTTATCGAAGGAGAGCCTGCGGGGGCAGGGCCGTGACAGGGGTGCCCAGCAGCCAGCCAGGGGGTGCGTGGCATGCCCAGCTCAGAGCACCTTAGCAGGACTGATATTCAAGCAGGACCCGGAGACGAGCAGCTCATCGTGGACCAGCAGCCACAGCAGCACCTGGGCGCCACGCGGGGAACCGCGGACTGAAAGCAGCTGCCGCCCTCTGCCCGCGTCACCTGTGTCAGCCCTGCGTCCTTACCTTGCATCCACTTCTGTGGATACGCGGCCTGGAATTTTCTTCAGTATTTCTACTCCAAACAGCACAAAAAGTTTATCAGTAGCATTTGTAATCTGTTCCTCTTGTGATCTGAAATTCCAGGGAAAAAATTAGGTTAGAAGCTTGTTAGATTTAAATGCACAGGATTCTACAAAACAAATTCTGTTATTCATTTCCCAAATTCTTTTCCCTTCATCTTTTTTCTTAACATAATTTTTTTAAATTGTGGTAAAACACACATAGCATAAAACTTATCGTCTTAACCTTTTTTTTTTAACCTTGGCCATGCCACACAGCTTGCAGGATCTCAGTTTCCTGACGAGGGACTGAACCTGAGCCACGGCAGTGAGACTGCAGAGTCTTAACCACAGGGCCGCCAGGAAACTGCCCCATCTTAACCTTTTTTTTTAATGAGGTTTGTTGGGTTTTTCTTTTTTTAACTAATTTATTTTTGGGCTGTGTTGGGTCTCCACTGCTGTGTGCGGGCTTTCTCTAGTTGAGGCGAGCCGGGGCTACTGTTCGTTGCAGTGTGTGGGCTTTTCATTGCAGTGGCTTCTCTTGTTGCGGAGCACGGGCTCTAGGCGTGCGGGCTCAGTAGTTGTGGCTCGTGGGCTCTAGAGCGCAGGCTCAGTAGTTGTGGCACATGGGCTTAGTTGCTCCCCGGCATGTGGGATCTTCCCGGACCAGGGCTTGAACCTGTGTCCCCTGCACTGGCAGGCGGATTCTCAACCACTGCGCCACCAGGGAAGCCCTATCTTAACCATTTTTAAGTGACTAGTTAGGGGCACTGAGTGCATCCACATCGTGGTGCAACCATCCCTGCCTTCCATCTCCACGTTTCATCCTCCCAAACTGAACCCCTTCATCTTTGGGGACGTGAACAGAACAGTCTTTCCAATCTCTTTGAAGCTGCCTGGGCAGATGAGTAAGGTACATGATGCTGTTCCAAAATGGACCAGAAAGATCTCCAGCCCGCGTGTCACGGGCTGGACACGGGAGCAGGGCCAGTCTGGTGACCACTAAGGGCACCACCTTGTCACCGATTCCAGGAATACCAAGAAGGGACAGGGAAGCAGCCAGGATGGCGGGGGCAGGGCGGCCCAGTGCAAGGAGCAGCCATCTCACACACACCCGCACACCGCCTGACCTCAGCACACAGGAGCACCAGAAAGGGACAGGCCAGCCCAGCGTGGCTCCTCCCAGAGGCCACTGTTCCCTGCAGGCTCGCTCTCAACTGAGCTGTATCGCCCAGATGAAAATTTAAAATGACATCCAGCAAAGGCCAATCTACGGAGAGGAAGGCCAGTCTGTGGTCACTGGCAGAGGCTCCAGGGAACCTTCTAGGAGGTGCAGATGCTGCAGCACTGCATAAACTGACCGGAATGAACCGGACAGCGCACTAATGAATCTCACTCCAGCAGAACTGCTAAAACATAACAAAAAGCCAGAAAGCGGGTCCATGGTTGCCAGGGCTGGGGAGACTGACTGCAAAAGCGGGGAGGGGCTTCTGGGGTGGTGTCTACATGTTCCTGCAAACAAAACTCAGTGAACTGTATTCGCACAATGGGTATTGCCTGCTACGTGTAAATAACATGTCGGCTATTTCTTTCCTGACAAAAAGAAACAGGAAAGCAGACAGCATTCCCTCCCTGAGTCTAAGACACCTGAGAACTAAACTCAGGGAGGGCAGGAAGCAACCAGACCAGCTGAGGGCTGCTGCCCAGACCCGCACTCACCCGCCCAGCCTCCGGCCGTGGGCGACGGCCTCCTCCACCAGCTCCCGGTAGGTGGGCATCTGCGCCGCGGCTAGGATCAGGGACGGGTTGGTGGTGGCATCCTGGGGCTTGTACTCATCGATGGCTATAGGGAAATAATTGTGGAAAGCAGGGAAGTAAGTGGAGTGCTCGCTTCCAGCCAGCAACCCGCGCCAACCCCTGTAAGCCCTAAACGTGTAAACAGAGTCAAGCATGTCTTCTGAGCCAGGGTGTGGCCACACTTCACACGGAAGGCTGGCCAAGAGGCAGCTGCGTGCACGATGAGAAAGCAACAGAGACTAAAGCCAGGAAGCAGATGTGCCGAGGGCCCAGAGCAAGAAGGGCAGTGGCTGCCTGACAGCGTCGTCGGCACCAGGTCTGTATTCTCCTTTAACACACTAGCACCTTCTTGGTAACCAGGCTAGGAAGTCCAAGGAGTCTCGTGGCCCAGGCTCACGGGGTAGCACAGAGTTCACGTTCACCAAACTCAGCTTCCAGGATTAGCTGGTTCAGTAAGCTGATTGGGCAAGTTAGTATTGTCAAAGTATCTTCTGATGACAAAACTACAGAGATGGAGAACAGGAACAGGGAAGGGGGGCGGCTCTCAGGGCCGAGGGAGGTCTCTGTGGCCGGGGAACAGCTGTGTCCTACCCATCCTGGTGGCTACAAGAACCTATGAACTGTAAAACTGCCACAGGGGATGCCCCCTCCTCTATGCAGGTGGAAACTGGTGGACATGGAGCCGGCCTGAAGCCTGTTCACGGTGTCATGCTAGTGCTAAGTTCCTGGTTCTGATGTCACCACGGCCACACAAAATGTCACCACTGGGGGACGATGGGACTCTATGGGCTAATTTTGCAACTTCCTAAAAGTCTATAATTATTTCAAAATGACAAGTTAAGAAAAAGTACTCTGGAGCAGAACTTACACAGATGTGTTAAAACCCAGAGTAATGCACTGAAAATAGTACCTTTCATCATATAAAATTATACCTTGATAAAGCTTTTAGCAAAATTAAAAACAAAACCAAGGGGGCTTCCCTGGTGGCACAGTGGTTAAGAATCCGCCTGCCAATGCAGGGGACACGGGTTCGAGCCCTGGTCCGGGAAGATCCCACATGCCGCGGAGCAACTAAGCCCGTGCGCCACAACTACTGAGCCTGCGCTCTAGAGCTGGTGAGCCACAACTACTGAGCCCATGTGCCACAACTACTGAAGTCTGCACGCCTAGAGCCCGTGCTCTGCAATAAGAGAAGCCACCGCGATGAGAAGCCCGCACACCGCAACCGAGAGTAGCCCCCGCTCGCCACAACTAGAGAAAGCCCACGTGCAGCAACGAAGACCCAATGCAGCCAAAAATAAATAATTTTATTAAAAACAAAACAAAACAAAACCAAGACCTATCTAGGGTCAACAGATGGACCTCAGACTCCACGGACCCTTAAACTGAACGCAAAACTGGGTGTGGGGCGTCGTTCTGGGAAGAGCATCCACAGCTTTGACTGTATTTTCAAAGAGGCCCACGACTCCCCGAAGGTAAGAACCTTCAGTTCATAAAGTGACCAAAAACCGAATTTACAGGAGCTTCCCTGGTGGTCCAGTGGTTAAGACTCTGTACTTCCAATGTAGGAGGCCGTGGGTTTGATCCCTGGTCGGGGAACTAAGATCCCACATGCCAGGCGACACGGCCAAAAAATAAAAATAAAACAAAAAACCCACAAATTTACAACTATGTAAGATTTATGGATATACATTATCAACAAATGTATTTTTTAATAAAGTTCTTAACATTCACTTAGAAATCTTTTTTCTCTAAACTTATTTATTTATTTTTGGCTGTGTTGGGTCTTCGTTGTGGTGTGTGGGCTTCTCATTGCGGTGGCTTCTCTCGTTGTGGAGCACGGGCTCTAGGCACGTGGGCTTCAGTAGTTGTGGCTCACCAGCTCTAGAGCGCAGGCTCAGTAGTTGTGGTGTAGGGACTTAGTTGCTCCGAGGCACGTGGAATCTTCCCGGACCAGGGCTCGAACCTGTGTCCCCTGCATTGGCAGGCGGATTCTTAACCACTGCACCACCAGGGAAGCCCTCGCTCAGAAATCTTAAATGTCAACACTTGGGCTTAGATATTTCTAAAAAGAAAGAGGGCGGGAAAAAGAAAAAGCAAGCATTCCTCAGGGTCCCTCCTGCCTTGTTGGCCCTACACTGACAGGTGTAACAAGACCAGCCATCCTACGGCTGCTGCCTGGTGAGACCCGACAGGAAACAATATAGACCAGGGCTTTGTCAACTCACAAAGATGGGAAATATTCCATGCTAAGAAGGTGCAGAAATACATGCCGCCACTTTTCCAGCATGCTCTATCCTAGTGATGTCATTGCCAGAGGCCTGAATCAGGGAGGGAGGGGGTAGAAAGAAGACCGTGGCCTCCCAGTGAGCAGGAGCTGGAATCTCCAGGGCCCCCAGCTCTGACCAGGCGGGGACCTTCTGGCAGATGGTTTAAAGTACAGGTTGGACTCAAGCCCATCACTGTTTCCAGCGTTTATACTGAAGCAGCTAAACATGCTTACTCACTCTCCTAGACTCTGCTAGATAAAGACTTACTCTTACCAAAGAGGAATTAAAGCCTGTTTCTCAAGTCACCATGAGAAAGCAGAAAAGAGAGGAAGTCCCTTCCGTACTGTGTGCCCCACAGCACTCGTACCCAGAGAATTTCATTATTTTCCTGAGAATCTTAATTGTTCACAGCCTAACAGAATGGAGGTTCACCTAGTCTGGGTTTCCACTGCAGAGGGAGGAAGAGCTAAGTCCCCCAGCTGCCTGCAAGGAACGTGATTCAAAGCCAGGAAAATCTGAATCTGGGACAAGCTTTGCTTTCCTCGGCGCATGGGGTTTTATCCCCGCAGCTCCTTGGCCCAACGTGGTGAACGTCTAATTGGCCCGCACGCGGCCGCAGGCACCAGCGTGCACAGCTGTCCCCTGGGTAGGGGTGGAGAGTGTGTGCAACACGAGGTTTCAAAAGCAGGTGGTGTCATTCTTAGTTTCTGGTCTTTCTGGGTCCAGAACTAACTCATGTTCCTGCTCAGCGGTCAACATTCGCGCAACAAAACTACCCCGTGTAACCACAAACGGTCCGCAGCTCCAAGGCGGACCTGGAGTCTCTCCCCAAATCAAAGCATTTGGACACTGTCCCCTGACGCACTGGCGGCTCACGGCGGGCTCCCGCGAGCTACCAGCAGCGCGGAGGGGACGGCGGCCCCGGGCCGAAGGCGAAAGGGGGCCGGGCACGGGTGCCGAGGGCGGGGAGCGAGGGAGAAAGGGGGCGGGAAACGCGGGGCGGAGAGCGAAGAGGGGTCGGGGCACCGGGAACGGGGGGGAGAGCGAAAAGGGGGGCGGGGGGCGAAAGAGAAGGGGTACCGAGAATAGTGGGGGCGAAGGAGGGAGCCGGGGTGAAGAGGGCGGGAGGCGAGGGAGAAGGGAGCGGAGGGACCGGGTAAGAGGCGCCGAGGAGAACCGGGGCCAACTTCGCGGCCGGGGAGGCCTGGTGGCCCGGCCCGCCCCTCACTTGCAAGCTCGCGCCCCCGGCACCTCGCCCCGCCTCCCCTCACCCCGGGGCCGGCCGGCGCTCAGCGCGCACGAAGCCCCTCTCTCGGAGCTCGGGGCCAGCGCAGCCTCACCGTGGAAGTCGCCCGTGTCGGCCACCACGGTGGTGAACTGCTTGAGCTGGTCTAGCACGCTCTCCATCCTCTGCCGCTTCACCGGGGACCCGGACATGGCGAGCTGTGGCGGGAGCGGACGGCCCACAATGCCCCGCGGGCCCTCCCCGCGGGCGCGGCCAATCCGAGCGCGGCGCCGGAGGGCGGGCCTGCGCGCCTGCGCCCGGGCGAGGCCCCGCCCCCGAGGCGGCGCCCCCGCCCCCCGGAGCTGTACCTGACTTGTGCGGCGGAGGTCTCCCGGAAGATGCGCCTCTAGAGCGGTGACCCCGGAGCGATACGCTCCCCGGGGCGATGTGTCCCCAGGGAGGCGCCCCCGGAGTGACGAGTCCCGCCGGGAGAAGCGTCCTGGAGACGGTGCCCCGCTCCCGGGGCGGTGCCCTCAGAGCGTTGGTTTCCCTCGGAGGGATGCGGCCCCCCGCAGCTGTGACCCCGGAGTGATGCCCCCTTCCAGTGATTCACCCCTCCAGTGTTGCTCCCCTCGGGGCAGTGATACCCGGAGTGATGCGCCCCCTCCGGAGCGGTGCCCCCCCTGGAGCGAAGCACCCCCAGGGATGCTCCTCGCCCCCCACTCCCCGCGAGGAGTTAAGGCTGAGGGTTAAGCAGAGTCACAGGGAGACCTAGACGCCCCAGACCCTGCATCTGGGCCGAGGCCTTCGGGGACCATGAAAAGGGCCGCTGGGGCTGTGGGCCTGGGTCTGGGTGGCCCCCCCGTTTCCCAGCCCTCCTGAGGCCTGGGGCGCGCAGGGTGCACGTCCTCCCTTCAGGCCTGGCTGCTCCTCCAAGCCCTCCTAGGTCAAACTGGGCCTGGTGCCTGGGGAGGAGCTGGGAGAGGGGAGGTGGCCTGAAATCAGGGCCTGTGGTTTCATTTTCCAGAGCCCCAGGATGGGCCTTTGATTCTGGGAACCCACATCTGGGAATCTGCCCCAGAGAAGTAGTACTAAGTTCAGAAGTGTGAAATAAAATTCACACTTTATGGCAAGACAATAAAAATTAAAACACGAAACATTTTCTCTGCCCTTTGGCCCCCTCTCTCCCGTCAGTGTGCATTGTGTATCTGCATTAGGCATGGACCACCCTCCCCCATAGGCAGGAATAGCTGCTCAGGGACTTCCCTGGTGGCGCAGTGGTTAAGAATCTGCCTGCCAATGCAGGGGACATGGGTTCGAGCCCTGGTCTGGGAAGATCCCACATGCCGCAGAGCAACTAAGCCTGTGCACCACAACTACTGAGCCTGCGCTCTAGAGCCCACGTGCCACAACTACTGAATCCTGTGTGCCTAGAGTCCGTGCTCCACAGCAAGAGAAGCCACCGCAATGAGAAGCCTGCGCACCACAACGAAGAGTAGCCCCTGCTCGCCGCAACTAGAGAAAGCCCACGTGCAGCAACGAAGACTCAACACAGCCAAAAATAAAGAAAGAAAGAAAGAATCCACCTGTCAATGCAGGGGACACCAGGTTCAATCCCTGGTCCAGGAAGACCGACATGCTGTGGAGCAACTAAGCCCACGAGCCACAACTACTGAGCCTGTGAGCCACAACTACTGAAGCCCACGTGCCTAGAGCCCGTGCTCCACAACAAGAGAAGCCACTGCAATGAGAAGCCAGGGCACTGCAAAATGAAGAGTAGCCCCTGCTCACCATAACTAGAGAAAGCCCGTGCGCAGCACAATGACCCAACGCAGCCAAAAATTTAATTAACTTTTTTTAAAAAAAGAAAGAAATACCTGCTCAACCATCAAGAGCAGCATTCTCCCAGCATCAGCAAGACAACTCCTTAAAAGATAACATTTCTTCTTGACCTTGTAAGGGGCCACAATGACACTTAGGTCTGGATCGTGTAAACTGTCGATAATACATCATTTAATATACAGCCCTCTGTCTCAAAACACTTGTAAAACTGTGCCTGGACTTCTAATGGGTGGAACAGTTCTTGGAGCTTTCTGAGGGACTATTCCTGAGGTTATAATCCTCAATTTGGCTCAAATAAAATTTTCCATTTCTTTCTTAGATCAACTGATTAATTTTTCATCAACAGAAGGTGTCCCAAGAGAATTAAGTACGAAATCAGTCATAGGAAATGTAACTGCTGGTTGTTACGAGATTGGTTGTCTTTCTTTCTTTGAATTGAGTTCTTTGTATATTCTCGATTAAGTCTTTTGTCAGATGTGTATGTATTGCAGATATTTCCTCCAAGTCTGTGGCTTACCTTTTCATTTTCTTAACAGTGTCTTTGATGAGTTTTAATGTTGCTGAAGTTTAATGTATCAATTTTTAATTTTATGGTTAGTGCTTTTTTTTTGTATTTTCTCTTTAAAAAAAAAAAGTCTTTGTGTACTCCAAAGGGACAAAAATATGTTCCTATGGTTTATTTATTTTTTGCGGTACGTGGGCCTCTCACTGCTGTGGCGTCTCTCGTTGCGGAGCACAGGCTCCGGACGCGCAGGCTCAGCGGCCATGGCTCACGGGACCAGCCGCTCCGCGGCATGTGGGATCTTCCCGGACCGTGGCATGAACCCGCGTCCCTCGCATCAGCAGGCGGACTCTCAACCACTGTGCCACCAGGGAAGCCCCTGGTTTCTTTTTTTAAAATAAATTTATTTATGTATTTATTTATTTATGGCTGTGTTGGGTCTTCGTTGCTGCCTGTGGGCTTTCCCTAGTTGCGGTGAGCACGGGCTACTTTTCGTTGCGGTGCATGGGCTTCTCATTGCAGTGGCTTCTCTTGTTGCGGAGCATGGGCTCTAGGAGCACAGGTTTCAGTAGTTGTGGCACGTGGGCTCTAGAGCACAGGCTCAATAGTTGTGGCGCGTGGGCTTAGCTGCTCTGCGGCATGTGGGATATTCCCAGACCAGGGCTCGAATCCGTGTCCCCTGCATTGGCAGGTGGATTCTTAACTACTGCGCCACCAGGGAAGTCCCCCTATGGTTTCTTTTAGAGACGTTTCAGTTTTGGCTTTGATGTTAGGGTCTTTGATGAATCTCAAATTGGTTTTGTCTGTGTTATGAGGTAGATGTCAAGAGTCATTTTTCTCCACTTGTCTTATCACTCGTTGAAAGGACATTCGTTTCTCCACTAAAATGCAAAAATGGGAAATACAATTCACAGAAGAAGAGAAATTCTATTCATCAGAGAAATGCAAATCAAAACCACAATGAGATGTCTCCATTCTCTCCCTCAAATAGTGAAAATTAAAAAGCTGACAATACCAAGTGCTGGTGAGGACGTGGCGCAACTGGAATGAACATGCCGCTGTTGGGGATGCAAAATGGCACAAAAAGAACTGTTCGGAGAACAATTGGGTGTTTTCTCATAAAGTTAAGCATGTACTGGGAATTCCCTGGCAGTCCAGTGGTCAGGACGCCACGCTTCCACTGAAGGGGGCACGGGTTTTATCCCTGGTCCTGGTCAGGGAACTAGGATCCCACAAGCCTCGCGGCATGGTCAGAAAAAAAAAAAAAGTTAAGCATGCGAACCAGTCCCCTACTCCTCAGAGAAAAACATTTGCACAAAGATTTGCACGCAGATGATCACAGCAGCTTCACTGATTAAAGCGCCAAACGGGTAACAACCTAAATGTCCATCAGCAGAAGCTCCATGCCGGGGAGCTACCTGACCATGAAAAGTAATGGGCTGTGACCCTGCAGCAGCTCAGAGAAATCCCACAAGTGTTCTGGTGAGTGAAAGGAGCCAGACACTAAGGATTCCATTTCTGTAAAGTTCAAGAACGGGCTGACTGCTCATGGTAATACCAGTCCCCACAGTGACTGACTCAGGGGAGGCCAGAACAGAAGGAGAAAAAGCGTTATCCGGCCGAACTTGGGTCTGCTCGCCTGCCGAGCAGCAAAGCCAATCATCTGACACGGGGCTCTGGTGAAGGAAAGTACAGTGTTGATTGCAGGGCTAAGCAAGGAGAACGGGCAGCTCCTGCTCAGAGACCCCAGCTCTCCGGGGGCCGGATCAGCACGTGGACTTTCTTCTGATTGGTTGGTGATGAGGTAACAGGGTGACATTTCAGAAATCTCAGTCATCAACCTTCTGGTTCCAACCAGTCCGGGGTCTACAAGCTTGTGGTCTGCAAGTAAGTCACCATCCACCCGGGTTGCGAGCGTCTTAGTTCCTGAAGAACAACTCAAAGAATTCCATCAGATTGTTGTGAAAATCCCTTGAGGAGGAGCTAAGGTTCAGTTTTATCCTGAGCTGACTGTTGTCTCTACTTTTCTCGTTTACCTGCTTCTCCCTCACTTCCCTAATTAGTAACTGCCCATCCCTGCTCTTTGAACTCAGGAAGGGCTTGGGAGGCTAGAGCCTTTTTCTACAAACAGGAAATGAGGGACACGGAGGGGCTTTTGTACCCGGGAGGGCCTGCAGGGTCCTGCTTGGTTTCAGAAGGCGGACCAGGGAGTTTCCTGGGGTGGTGCGAGTGTTCTCCAGTCGAGGTTTCGGAGTGAGGCAGGACCACCAGCATCACCTCCCCCTGGGAACTGTCTGAAAAGTCTGTTTTCCGGCCGCCCACAAGGCCTTGCTGTTGCTGGTGCAGGCCAGGGTCTGAGAACCTCAGCTCTGTATATTTAAAGGGCATTGGTCACTCAGAGTAGACAAGGAACAAAACACAACAAAATACAGACCCTCGGAAACAACACCTGCCTGGCATCTACTGGTTCCCAATACAAGACATCCTGGGGTGGAAGGTTGCAAAGATGTGGGGCAGAGTCTGCTGGGCAGTTGCCTGGCGGGGCGTCTCTCCAGGGGTCCCTCTCTCTGCCTTTTTCCCACATGGGCCCCACCCAGGGGAGGGGGGAAAGGGGAGACTCCTTGGCCTCAGCCCGATTCAGATCTCTGTGGGCTGAATCTCAGTTGATGGTGGCCCATTTCCCAGAGGTGCAGACGAGTAGCTGGGCCAGGCAGGGGAAGGGGGTCTGGCCAGGCCAGGGCTCCCGGGGCCACGGTCACTTCCAGGCGCTGCGGGACCCGGGCCAGGAGGGAGGTGCCGAGGAACCTGGCCCCTGACACCGTGATGACTCAGGGAACACCAGAAGTTCCTTCCAACCTTGTGATGAAATACAATTTATATTTTATGGCAGGACAAGAAAAATGTAAAGATAAAACTCTTCTGTACCTGCTCGGGCCTCCTCCCTCCCCTTTAAGGTGCGTTGCGCATCTGCATTAACCAGACCTCCTCAGGAGCCCACATTCCTTCTTGACCTTGTAAAGGTCACCCATGACCCATTACTTGCTTTGTGCGCTTTAGCCCTGCAGATCTGGGTTGTGTAAACTGTCAACACATCATGTAACCCTTTGTTTCAAAAACTTGAGCCAAAGTTTCAAGTTTCAAGAGGTCTCACTGTGCTTTGACCTCTAATGGGCGGAACAGTCCTCAGAGCTTTCTGAAAGACTGTGTCCTGGGTTACAATTCTCAGATTGGCTCAAACAATTTCTTTTTCTATGTCATTCTTAGATTGACTATTGATTAATTTTTTCATTGACACTAATGTGGAGGGCTGTGCTGTCCAGGGAACTGCACCCTGGCTGGTGTTTACCATGCACTGAATCGGAGAAGGTGGGGTGCATCTGTGTGCAAACACCATCCACAGCTTCCCTCGTCCCCATGATTACCGGCTTTGCCATTAAAACCCCCAAATCACCACCAACACTGCCAGTCGCCGGGGTGCATCCCAGGGGCACTGAGAGCCTCGCTTCCCACGTATGTTGGACTCGGGCTGCTCTGTGGGTCCGAACTCTCGCTGGAAGGCCGGCAGTGCCAGGCCTGGACCGAGAGTGTGCCCCGCAGGAGGCCAGGAGCAAGGGGGTGGCTGTGAAGATGGTGAGGAGTGATGGCTGACGTCCCCCTCCACCGACTCCATGACCTTAGGGTGCTGGTGTGGCTCAGGAAGGGGGCCTCTGGAGCCTGGAAAACCCACAGGTGCTGTATGACTACATGGACGCTCTAACGCAAACCTAGCCGGTGGCTGCGTGAGGCCAGTGGCAGGTGTAAGTTTGGGGAGACGAGGTACAGCTAAAGCCTCAGGGTCACAGAAGGAGCGAAGTGTGGAGCGAGAGTGGGGGCTGGGGATAAGGGCCTCGGGGGGCCAGCTGGCCGGCTCTGACTGCTCCAGAGGGGGCCCGGTGCCTGGCTCAGCCCCTTCCCAGGCGGTGGAAGGTAGGGATAACCCCAAGGTGCTCTCGCACGGGCTGCAGGAAACCTCCCAGGAGCCTTGGTGCCCCCCCCCACCGATCCCTGGGGACAGGCCAAGGGTCAGGCTGGGTCAGTGGGCAGGAGGCTGCCCTGGGGAGGTCCAGCCTCACTGCAGCCGTAGGGCCGGCGTGTACAGGGAGGGCTCCAGGACTCCTGTTCCAGCAGCACCAGGACTGTCCTGTGGCCCAGCCAGGGCCATGGCACCATCCACTGGGAAGCCGGTCGGATGCCTGGAGGCAAAGAGAGGGTGGCAGGGACAAGAGAAGCGGCTGCCTAGATGCCAGCGAGGAGCACATGGGGCAGAGGCCGTGGGCCTGTGAGTGGTGGGGGCATCAGGGAAGGCCCCCCTGAGAAGCTGGCCTTTGAGCAGATGCCAGGGTCTTGGGGAGAGCCAGGCAGGGCGCTGCGGACGGGACACAGCCAGTGCAATTGCCCTAGGCCAGAGTCGCCCCCTGTCGTAAGAGGTGTACGAGGTTGAGGTCTGGAGGAGTGGGGGGGGGGGTCCCAGTCCTCCCTGAAGACTCGTGTCAGGAGCCTGGGGGGCTGGGAGCGGAGGAGGGATAGGACTCAGGTTTTAAAGGTCCCTCTGGTGCTGTGTTGGGAGCAGACTTAGGGGCAAGGGTGGAAGCTGGAAGCCGTGAGGGGCCACTGCTCTCCCTGGGGGCAGGGACAGGGACCAGAGGTTGGTCATGCTGGAGTGGGTGCACGGTGGGGAGAGGATATGTTCTAGGCAGCCCCTGACTGCCCGTTCACCCTGGCCAGGCATGACAGTAACCACCTGCACAAGTTATCTTACAACAGGAAGTCCTAGTAAGGAATGCAGAACTAAGAAGCCACCACCAACCGGAAGACCTCGGGAAAGGTCAAAAGGAGAGAGAAGACTCCAGTCCACACATCCTACCGGCCTCTCAGAAGCCTCCTCGCTGGAATCTGCCTTGACTGAGCGATGGGCCCGCTACCAGGAAAGACCCTGAGTCAGAGTGATTGGCCAGAGACAACCCGGAAACTAACCCCATCACCGTAAAACCCAAGACTGCGAGCCATGGGGCAGAGCAGTCCTCCTGGCGCCCTCGCCCCGTTACCCCCGCTGCTCTCCGCCCGGGCGCCCGTCCCCAATAAGGTCTCTTGCTTTGCTGGCACGTGGGTCTCCTCGGACAATCCATTTCCTGGTGTTAGACGAGAGCCCACTCTCGGGCCCTGGAAGGGGTCCCCCTCCCTGCAACACCAGGACAGCCAGCTGCTGCAGTCCCGCAGGCTGTCGGGGAGGGAGGGCGTCAGGTGGGGGCAGGGGTCTCTGGTTTGGGGGGTCTTGGTGCTGAATGCGAAGCAGCAGTGGGGTTAGTGGTCTGGAGCTCAGGGCAGGGGTTGGGCTGGAGAAACATGTTTGAGGGGAACTGGGTGGGGCATCTGAAGCCTGGAGGCTGGAGGGACCACCCAGGGTGGGGGGGGAGGAGATGGAGAAGGACAGGGCCCAGGGCAAGGTCAGCCTGGACCTGGGAGGAGCTTCTGGAGAACTGGATGCCCTGGGGTGGGGGAGGGGCACTCCAGGGCCTGGGGTGTGGCCTCCAGTTGGGACCTCGGTGCTGACCTTGCCCAGGGCAGCTGCAGTGGAGGGTGGGAGGGAGAAGGAGGGATGGGGTGGACCCTCGAGGCTTTTGGGGGTCTGCTTTGAAGGGAGCAGGGCTAGTGAGCGCTGGGATCCAGGGCACGCATGCAAGCGTGGCCTTTGTCACCAGACAGGACGTCAGGGGTCCTGGGAGGAAGGGCAGCAACCTGGGCAGAGACGGGCAGTGGGGAGACGGCTGTGGCACAGGGGGTGGGGGGTGGCTCTGCAGACCACTCTGCATCCTCAGGGATGTTGCAGGAAGCAAGTCCACCAGCCAAGACGGTGGGGGCCCTGGGGGAGGGGGACGGGGTGTGGGCCGGTGAGATGGGGCAGACCTGGGTGTGGCTGGTGGGTGCAGCCTCCCGGCTCTGCTGGGCAGGTATGGGCGAGCCGGAAGGTGGATCTAACCTCTGGGGTTCAGTGGGGGAAAGGGAGCTGCTCAAGGAGAGGAGGGCCATATGGGCACAGCGGGTGAGGCGACAAGGGCAGGTCCTGGGGGAGGGGTCGGGTGGGGGGGTTGAGTCAGGTGAGCAAGGGCGGGTGTGGAAGGTGAGTCAATCGTAACAGCAATGGACGGGAATCAGAGCTCAGTTGTCTACGCCGCCTAAGAAATTGTCCTGGAGCAGAGTGGCTTAAAACAGCAAACATTTCTTTTTTCTCGGTTTCTACAGGCCAAGAATACAGGAGCACCATGATTTCTTAAATATGACACCAAAAGCACAGGCAATTAAAAAAAAAAAAAAAGGTAAGTGGAACTGATCTCAGGTGGCCTCGGCCTGCAGAGGCTTGAAGCGGGATCTCGGTGAGAGTGTGGAATCCTAACCACTAGACCATGAGGGCCAATGGCCAGTGACAAGGCCCTGGCTTGTCTGCTTTGTAGAAATGAATTTCAACAAAGGGACAAAGTACAGAAGAGTGTTTATTAGGAGGAAAAAGAGTGCGTGTGGATGGACACGCGTGCGGGCTGAGAGGGAGAGTCATGCCCTCGTGGTGGTTTGAATCACTTATATGGGGCATTTCTTCCGGGTTTCCTCTGGTCAGTCACCTTGCTTTGCCTGGCTCTGAGTCTGTATTTGGTTTATCTCAGGCTCCTCCCCTGTGTGCGCATCTCTTAGCCAAGATGGATTCTGGCGCAGAGTCATGTGGGTAGGTTGACACCACCTATAATAGGGTGGCGCCCCCTCCCTTTTTGGCCCCTGAGGAGCCTTTCTGCACGTGTGGAGTCAGGAAGGTCTCCTGGACCTCAAGAATGAGGAATATGTGGTCTTTATCTCTTATCTGGACCGGACTCAGCTCCTCTCTGCTCCAGACATTCTCTTTATCTTGGAGTATCTGTCCACAGGGGACAGACTCCAGCTGCTCAGCCACGGGCCTGTCTACCTCCTGCCTCAGAACTACGTCAAAATTTAACACTTCAGGACTTCCTGGTGGCGCAGCTGTTAAGAATCTGCCTGCCGGGCTTCCCTGGTGGCGCAGTTGTTGGGAGTCCGCCTGCCGATGCAGGGGACACGGGTGCGTGCCCCGGTCTGGGAAGATCCCACATGCCGTGGAGCGGCTGGGCCCGTGAGCCATGGCCGCTGAGCCTGCGCGTCCGGAGCCTGTGCTCGCAACGGGAGAGGCCACAGCAGTAAGAGGCCCGCGTACCGCCAAAAAAAAAAAAAGGAATCTGCCTGCCAATGCAGGGGACACGGGTTCGAGCCCTGGGCCGGGAAGATCCCACATGCCGCAGAGCAACTAAGCCTGTGCGCCACAACTACTGAAGCCTTTGCGCCTAGAGCCTGTGCTCCTCAACGAGGGAAGCCACCGCAATGAGAAGCCCGTGCACAGCAACGTACAACGAAGAGTACGTACAACGAAGAGTAGCCCCTGCTCGCCACAACTAGAGAAAGCCCTGCACAGCAACGAAGACCCAACACAGCCAAAAATAAATAAATAAAATTTAAAAAATTTAACACTTCGCATCAAAGGACACAATCAACCGGGTGAAAAGGCAACCCATACGAAGTGAGAGAGTGGCATGGACGTATATACACTACGCAATGTAAAATACATAGCTAGTGGGAAGCAGCCACATAGCACAGGGAGATCAGCTCGGTGCTTTGTGTCCACCTGGAGGGGTGGGATAGGGAGGGTAGGAGGGAGATGCAAGAGGGAGGGGATATGGGGGTATATGTATATGTATAGCTGATTCACTTTTTTATACAGCAGAAACTAACACATCATTGTAAAGCAATTATACTCCAATAAAGATGTTAAAAAAAAAGAAAAAGAAAAGGCAACCCATGAGTACAGGAGAAAAAAATATCAAATCACTATATCTGATGAGGGATTGATATCCAGAAGGTATAGAGAACTCCTAAAACTCAACAACAAAAACCGAACAACCCGATTCAAACATGGGCAAAGGACTTGACTAGACATTTCTCCAGAGACACACAGGTGGCCAATAAACACATGAAAAGATGTCCGACGTCACCAATCACCAGGGAAACGCAAACTACAACCACAGAGAGATATTACCTACACCCATGAGGACGGCTATTCTCACAATAACAGAAAACAACAAGTGCTGGCGAGGATGTGGAGAAATTGGAACCCTCCTGCACTGTTGGTGGGAAGGTAAACTGGTTCAGCCACTATGGAGAACAGTATGGAGTTTCCTTAAAAAACAAAAGATAGAGCTACCACACGATCCGGCAATCCCACTTCTGGGAGTATCCTGTCGACCAAAAAACAGCGCAGGAAGCTGCAAATTAGAAAAGGGAGTTTATGTGGGTCTTAAAGGTTGCAGTTCAGGAGATACAGGCTCGGGTAAAACCAAAGGAGTTCTGGGGAAGAGGGAGAGTCAGGGCCTTATGAAGACGAGAGCCACCAGGCTGTGCAGTTGTCTGCTGAGAATTGTGGTTGACTCTGGCGCGAGGCGGGAAATATTTGTCCTTAAGGAATCACGAGTTATCCTAGGGTGAGGGTCCAATAAGTGCGTGAGTTTCTGGCAGATGCTCTGATGTCTGCATGAGGACAGCGAGTGGTCAAACGGTCCGATTCCATCCGGGCTGAGATGTGCATAAGCCTCGCTACCTCAGTGGCTCCCCGGCTCAATTTTCAAGTGTGCTTTTAGCAAACCCCACCCCACTTTCATTTTCCTTCCACAATCCCCAAAGGACTTGAAAGCAGAGCCTCGAGCTCTGTCTTCACCCATGTTCACCCCTCATTCACAACAGCTAAAAGTTGGAATCAACCCAGGTGTCTGATGATGGATGAATGGATAAAAGACACATGGTACAACCGTATATGATATTGTGACTTATAATCAATACATACTTCGTGTCCCTATTTCCTGGCAGACAGCTCCCAGAGCCCTGCTCTGAGCAGCGGGAGCACATTTTGTTACAATATTTGGTCTTCTGGCCTCAATCCCGGAAATCCCTTCTGAGCCATGAAGTGAAATGGGTGTCTTGTTATTCATAACAAGTCTCTTTCCACCACTACTAGGTTTATGGTAAGAGGTGACTACTGGAAATCCCCTAAGGATGGGGATATGGTTGCCAGGGAAACCGACCACGATTAGAGGGTTGGAGCCTCCATGAAAACCCCAAAGATGGGGGTTCAGAGAGCTGCCAGGTTGGGGCCTTCCATGTGCCAGGCCCCAAATCCCACAGGGACAGAAGGTCCTCTGTTGGGAACCCTTGCAAACCTCGCCCTATATACATATCTCTTCACCTGGCTGTTCATTCATATCCTTTAATATCCCTTATAATAAACCCGCGATCTAGTAAGTAAACTGATTTCCTGAATTCTGTGAGCCGCTCTAGCAAGGAGGGGGTCGTGGGAACTTCCGATCTGTAGTCAGTTCGTGAGAAGCACAGGTGACCTTGGATTGGCGGCTGAAGTGGGGTCTCTCTTTCTTGTCTCTGAGCACGTCTCCTGTGGGTTCTGCAGCTTCTGTCTCTCCCACTCCCCACACCCCTGGGGGTGTCCTCTGGGGACATCCCAGCATGGCCTGGTGGTACCCTGGGCCTCAGCCCGCATCCACTCTGCCCATCTGAGAGGTGAAAGTGGTTTCTGTGCCTTTTCTGAGGGCCGAGTTCAAGTCTCTGCTCAGGGACAGTCGCAGAGAACACCCTCCCCAGCTTTGCCCAGTTCCTGTCTCTGTCCTTGGTTGTCAGTCTCCCAGTAGATTCCATATCAACGATTCTTATGCTTTTGGGCCTCAGGACACTTTTATTATTTATTTTAAATTTATTTATTTATTTATAAAAATATTTATTCATTTATTTATTTATTTTAGTTGCACTGGGTCTTAGCTGTGGCACACGGGATCTTCTTTGCAGCATGCGTGTGGGATCTAGTTCCCCAACCAGGGATCGATCCCGGGCCCCCTGCGTTGGGAGTGTGGAGTCTTATCCACTGGACCACCAGGGAAGCCCCCTCAGGACACTTTTAAACACTTAAAAATTACTAAGGCCCCCAAAGAACTTTTACTTATGTGTGTTATCCATCCATATTTACTGTATTAGAAAATAAAACTATGAAAATTTAAAGACCTGCATTTATTCTTCCTTTTAAAATAATGACGACAGACTTGTAGAAACCATCTATACCATGGTTTACCTCAGCTGATCCTCTAAACTCACTTCCAACCCTTTAAGTGCTCACCAATCCTGAACGAATTATGTCTTGAATTTGCCTAATTCTAATCCAGACCCCAAACCTCACACACACCTTACCCTTGCCCCCCAGATCCTGCTAAGACTCTCAAGGTAGCTAAGCCGCGTAGCTTTATCGATCTGTCTCTCGGTAGCATTTTGGGGAGCCAGCATCCAACACATAAAGAATAGATTCCTGAGAAATAGTTTTTTAAAAATTCAGTAAGAAGAGTGGCATGAATACACGTTTCTGCGAACCTCCCTGACGTCAGGCTTCTCAGCGGCAGCTGGACGTCATCACCGCGTCTGTCTTCGGTCAGTTGGGAAATGTCGTCTTGGTCGAAGCATCCGGAGAAAATCCAGCCTCGCCCAGACTTGCAGCTGGAAAGGCAGGAGCACATGAACAGCCTTTTGGGATCCTCGCGGACTTTCTCCTCTGCTCCGACACCAAACCCCAGCACGTGGCATCTCTCGGGGCGGTTGCAGTCTGGACCGGGAGCCCACCCCGTGCACCGCTCCCTGGGGCCCCGTGGACCCTCGGTCCATCTCGCTCCGTGGACGGGTCTCTGGCCGCCGTGATGCTGTAACATGGCGCATCGGTCGTTTGGAAAACGCTGGTTCAGAGTCTCCCATTCCGTGTCCACGTGGAACTCACACCAACATCACAAGCTCGGAGAAAGGCCTTCAGGTCGGGAAGCCGTCTCGCTGATGCTGGCAGGTTCCAAAATTCTCATTCCCACTAGAGAGCTCGAGTTTACCGTGGCAACAAGGACTGTCTGCTGTTTTTCTCATTTTGGAGAAAACGTCTGCCAAGAACCCCGGTGTGAACAACGACGGCCCGTCGGTCAGTGGTTCTCACCCCTCGCCCGGCACCCGAGCCCAGCGCAGCGGGACGCTTGCGCCACGGCCCAGACTGAGGTCAGTTAAATTCGGAGCGTTTGCTGAAAGCGCTTCTTTCCCTGGGAGAGTGTGTGGGGAAGACGGGGGGCCCTGCCCCGTGGCCACCCCGGGATCCTTGCTGAGCCAACAGCTTCACCCACTGGGGCTTTTGCGCCATCCGTGCCACGGGAGCCCAGTGAAAACGGCAGCTCACCTGGTGTTAGCTTCCGAGTCTGCGTTAACAAAGTATCATAACCTGCACGGCTTAAACACCAGGAATTCACTGTCTTCCAGTCTTGGAGGCTGGAAGTCCAAGGTCAGGTGTCGGCAGGGTTAGCTCGTCTAGGGCTGTGAGGGAGCATCTGGCCCAGGCCCCTCCCCCAGCCTTGATGGTTTGCTGCAATCTTTTTTTTTTTTTTTTTTTTTGTGGTACGCGGACCTCTCACTGTTGTGGCCTCTCCCGCCATGGAGCACAGGCTCTGGACGCGCAGGCCCAGCAGCCATGGCTCGCGGGCCCAGCCGCTCCGCGGAATGTGGGATCCTCCCGGACCGGGGCACGAACCCGTGTCCCCTGCATCGGCAGGTGGACTCTCAACCACTGCGCCACCAGGGAAGCCCTGCTGCAACCTTTGATGCTCCTCATCTTGTAGAAGCAGCGGCCTGACCTCTGCTTCCATCTTCAGGTTCGGGTTAGGCTTCTCTGTGTGTATGTCTATGTCCCTTATTTATAAGGATACTAGTCATGTTGGGTCAGGACCCACCCTCATCACCCTATCCTATATGAACTTGGGGGGAAACAATTCAACCCGTAATATACCGCTGTCCTGTTAAGCAGCTTGTGTAGCCTCCAGGGCCCCCCAGGGACCTGTGGACCCCACCTGGAACGCCGCGCCGTGCAGTTTAACTACTGAACAGGTCGAGAGCTTCTCAGCTCTAATTTTGCCTCTCGCGTTAGCCTGACACTTCAGGATGTCAGTCGCGGTGGGGCCGGGTGGTTGGTCGGGACCCTTTTCATGCTTTCGTGCCGTCCTCACCTGTGAAGCCGACCCCGCCGAGCAGCACCTTGCACAGGTGACAGGTGTACCCCTCACCTCTATTCTGTTCCCAGCAGCTCGATGTAGGTGTGAAGACATCTCACACCCTATGCTATTTTGTGCAGTAACCTTTTGGTGAATCGAATATTTTGAAAACGTTAAAAAGAAAGGAAAATGAAGAAGCTCCGCCCAAAATGTCACGGGAAGCCGCTCTGGCCTCCTGGCCCGGCCTGTTTACGGGAGGAGAGGAGGGGACACAGAGCCATGCCACGCGGGTGGGAGGAGGGCCACAAAGACGAGCTTGTCCCCAAGACAGAGACGGCCTTGTTGGGGGGGACATTTGCTGGCGGCACAGCCGGGTGCAGAGCGGGTGCTGGGCGGGCAGCTCCCCAGTGTGACGTTCCCCGCTCCACCCATGGTCAGATCCCCGCAGCCTCCGCTGGGGCTGCTGCCATCCAACCCTCCCTCTGCCCTGCTTGACCAGGGCAGGGTGGGAGGTGGGGACGTGAGTGGTTAGGGACACGCATCAGGCCAAACTGCACTGGAACCCAGGCCCTGACCCCCTCTGGGGCTCCAGGCAGGGGACCTGGCCCCTCTGTGCCTTGCTCTTGGGAGGGTGGGGAAGCCCCTCCTGGGAGCCCAGAGGCCTGAGCAGAGAGGCGGGGCCGGGGCATCTCAGAGCAGCTCCTGGGTAGTGAAGTCTGGCCTGGGGCCCCGGGGGAGAGGGCACTGAGGTGCTCATTCCCGCTCTGAGGCAGGGGCTCAGGCAAGCAGGGGGCGGGGCAGGGTGTGGGAGGCTGTCAGGTCCGGGTTCCCCACTGCTGGCTGCTCTGGACCAGCAGGGTCTGTGCCCTCAGCCCTCCCTTTTCATCTTGGACTCCTTGTCTGTGGGGTCCTGCCCAGGCCTGGGAGGACAGAGCCTCCTCTCGTGGCCTGGGGTTGTGGGGAGAACCTTCCTTTCCCAGGGAGAGGGGGCCGTGGTGATCAAGTCTCGGTGTAGCCCGGAAGGCCCCAGACACCTCCAGTTGCCCTTGACTGGGCTCTGCTGGACAGACTCGGCCCAGCACGGCCTGTCCCAGTTGGGAGTCGGGGCTTCCGAGGCCTGGCCCAGAGAGGGACAGTCGGCCCACCATCTCCCACCGTGAAAGGTACAGCCTGCCTCTGGGTCCAAGCTTCCTGTGGTTGCCCATCAGGTAGAGACCCCGGAACCGAAGCCTCTGGACACCCTGATCCAGGGTGGGTCCACCGGCTGCTTTGGGGATATGCAGGTCAGACGCCCCTGACCTAGCCAGGTGCTAGGGCACCCCGGCCGTCACACACCACAACAGGCAGGGCCGCCAGCAGAGAGCACCAGAGGCCTCCAAGGGTGGGGCCCAAGTTCGCTCATGGCCAAGTGGCCGGAAGCCTGCGTGGTGCGGAGAGCTGCACACTGTGTGCTCAGGGACCCCTCCGCTCCTGCACGGACCCCGTCCCAGCTGGCCATCTGCCCGGCCCTGCAGGCCCACGCCCTCTTCTGGGGCAACTCCCTCAGCTTGGGCTAAGCTCTCTAAATCTAGCTTCCGTCTTGCTCCTGTGACTCACGCCCCCTCCCTCCCTGGAGGCTTGGCAGCCCTGCTCCCCACTACTCCCACTCGGGCCTTCTGGACGGACATCAGTGGGCAGGGCTCCCCTCTCAGCTCCCAGCTCCCAGGAGTGTCCTCTGGGCCCTCTCGCAAGGGTGTGGAGGGGAGGGTGTCCTGGGCCCCCCACTTGGGTCCAGGGGTGAGCAGCTCACTGGGAACATCCCCAGCCCCGCTTGGCCACAGCCTGCCTCTGCTCGGGAGCTCTTCCAAAGGCGCAATCCCGGGGGGCTCCAGGAGACAGACAGACAGACAGACACAGGGCTGCTGGGAGGCTTAAGTGCTTTAATGATATGGATTCTGAGCCGTGGTCACCTTTCCTCGCTGGGGTGAGACCCGCAGAGTCCAGGGCTCCAAGACCCACCCACCCCGCACACAGCACGCCAGGCAAGACTGGCCTGAAACTTGCTCAGAGAAAGTTCCCTTCCGGCTCTGCGGAGGGGGGAGCGGGCAGGGCTGGGGTGGGGCTGAGGGGTGCCCAAGGCCAGAACTCGGGTGAGTGGTGTTCAGTCCATCCTTGATCCTCCAGGTGGTGAAGGGAGAACGGCATGCCCCCCACCCCAGTGGGGCCGGAGTCCCCCAGCCCACCCAGTTCAGAGCCAAGGGCAGCTGTGTGGCTGGGGTCTGCTGCCCTGGTGGCCGGCAGCCGGCCAGCTGGAGATATGGGGATGCAGAGGTTGCAGGGGGCCGTGGGGACGGCGGCAGGGCCTGAGTCACCTGCGCTGGGAGAAACCCTTGTGTGGACGGAGGCGGCCAGAGGAAAGTCCCCTGCCCCCTCCCAGGGTGCATGTGTGGGTTCTGTGGCCTCAGGGAGAGCTGTGGGGAAGGGTAGGGCCGGGCCTGGGGCCGGCACAGCTCTGGCCTCAGCGGGCGGGCGGACGAGGGGCCGGCACCACCTGGTGGCAAGTTTGGCTACGGTGGGCATCGGGGCAGGTGGGGAGTGTGGGCCGGGGCACCGCTGAGCTGGAGGACAGGCCCCACGTGCCACGAGGCGGGCGAGCAGGTCCCCAGCCGGCACGACTCTCCGTCCGAGTCCACGGTCCGAAATACGTACACGTACAAAAATAATACTCCAGCCGCGGAGGCGGGCCCCGCCGCGGGCCGTGCGCCCCGCCGCGGGCCTTAGCTGTCTTCCTCCGCCCGCCTCTGGTTCTTGGAATGGAACTTGCTCATGAGCTCCTCCAGCTCCGACCCACCTTGCTGCTTCTGCGGGAGCCGGGGGACCCGCAGGTCAGTGTCCCGCCAGCCCCCCTTCCCGGGGCGCGCGGGGAGCGAAGGGCGGGGCGGCTCACCTCCAGGACGGCCTTCTGTACGGTGAGCTGGCTGTACACGCGGGCGCCCTCCTCCCCGCACACCTTCCGCAGCTCGTCCTTGTTGAGCGAGAAGAGCTGGGGCCCCGTCAGGATGCCCAGGTTCTCCACGATCCTGGGGGCGGGGGGCAGGGGGCGGGGAGGGGGGCGTGAGGGCGGGGCCCTGACCGTGGGCGTGGCGGCCGCCGCGCCCGCCCCCTGCCCGCCCCGTGCGCCCCTCGGCTCACCGGGCGCTGAAGGCCTTGGCTTCCAGCCAGGCGCGGACCTCGATGGGGCCGGACTCGTAGGTGAGCGGCAGGTGCACCGGCTGGCTGCGCTCCACGCGGAAGTGCCGCGTCGGCTGCGCCTTGATGTGGCTGATCTTCTTGATGAGCTCGTCGTTGACCTCGTCCATGTGATGCATCAGCTCTGCGGGGCGCCAGGCGGCTCAGGCCTGCCCCGCGCGTACCCGGGGCTCCCTCCCCACCGCCTCCCCCGCTGGCTCTGGGCCCCCCCACCCCCGCCCGTAGGGTCTGGCGGCCCCATCCCTCACCGCCTTTGTTCCCGGCAAAGCCTGGGGTCAGCTTGTGGGTTGGGCTGGCAGGACCCCAGTATTTCCCCCCCTGCAGGGTGAACAAGAGGGGCGGTGGGGGCGCCATTAGGTCAGCTTATCATCCCTCCCGGCACCCCTCCCCGCCCCTCCTCCCCCACCTCCCAGGACCTGCCCAGCCCCCCACCTTCCCAGACTCAGCCCGGAGCCGGGGAGCCCCCGCACCAGCCCCTATAGCCGCGGGGTCCAGGCTCCGGGCCGGTCTTTCTCTGCCCACCCCCCACCAACCCCCCCGCCACCCGGCCTGACCCCGCAGCAGGACAGAGCAGACCTCCGCCTCACCTGCTCCAGGAGGGCGTCCTCCGGCCGGGTCTCGGCGAGGATGTTGCCCGGCACATAGCCTGCCTGGCCGCTGCGATTTCGAAGCTTCCACCACTGGTGGTCGCCTTCCAGCACCTGTGGGCGCCGCACCCCCGCATCACCCCTGACCCACAGCGCCCGCTCCGCCCCGGCCCCGCCATAGGCACCAGTGCTGGGTGCTGGGACCGCCCGTGTGAGCCCCTGTTTACCGATGGGCCAGAGAGAGCTCCAGAGTCCCCCCGAGCCTGCCCCCCCCCCATTCTACACACCCCCTCCAGGTGCCCCTGGCCCACCTGGCCTCCCACCCATCCATAGGGGCCACCCCCCTCCCCGTCCCTCCCAGCAGCCTCCTAAGCCTCTAGTGTGGTTGTGGATATAGACCACCCCCCCCTCCAGCTGCTCCACTTTCTGTCCCCCAGCGGGTGGCCTGGATTCAGGACACAAAACTCGGAAAGTGCCTTGAGGGGGCTCCCGGGGTGGGCATGAATGACAAGCCCCTGCTGGATTGGGGGATCCCCCACTTGGCACAGGGAGGGCCCACCCCACCCCACCCCACCCCACCCTTCAGCCCGAGCCCAGACCAGCCCAGGGGCCCTTGGGCTCCCTCTGAGATCCCCAAGACAGGGAGGCCCCTCAGCTGTGCTGGGGCAGGTGCCAGGCTGCTGACCCAGAGTGGAGCCCTGGGGTCAGGCAGATCCCACCTCTGGACCACCGCCCGCTCCCCGGCCCCCACTCACCTCCAGGACCTCGTCCTTGAGCACCGACAGCTCGTTCGCGTTGCGGGCTGTGAAGTCGTAGAGGACCTTGACGTACTTGGCCATGGCCGGTGCGGGTTCGTAGCCCCTGTGTGGAATGGGAGGGGCTGAGGCTCAGGGCTGGGCTGGGGTCTCTTCCTGGGCCTGGGGGAGGGCCAGGGGCAGCAGCTTCCCAGGTGAACGGCTGCGTCCTGTTCTGCGGCACAGCGGCTGCGGCTGTCAGCTGGGATGGAAACTGTGACAGCCCCGTTGCGTCTGGGGCCCCCTGCGTGGGGGGGCAGCGGAGGCGGATGGAATGCAAGGGTCTGTGGGCACAGCAAGGCCTGCCCTGCCCTAGCCCCTAGCCCTGGAGGCCTAGGGGTCTCCAGGTCCAGCCCCCCAGGGGATCTAGAGCCAGGCGTGTACCCGAGAAAGGACAGGCCGTCCCTGGAAAGTGGCTGACCATCGGGGGAGGGCCGGATGCTTTCAGAGCCATAGTCCCTCTGGCGCTGCAGACACGATGCAGGGCCGCCCGTGGGCTGCAGGGTCCCAGGGTGTCCCAGCTCCTGCACGGAGCAGGCCTGAGCCTGCCACCCGTGCTGGGCCATCCCTCTGGTCAGTCTGGCCCCTGATCACGAGGGCACCCCTCATACAGGTGCAGGGCTCGGGACCCTGGGGAAGTGGGGGCTCTGGGGCTGGGGCAGCCTCTGGGGCCCTGGTGGGGGGCTGCGTCAGGATTGGCCAGGGTGGACTGGTCAGGGGCTGGAGGTAAAAGGATGAAAATGTTTCTTGAAGGTGGCCCTAGGCCAGGGACCAGGGCATCAGGCTGGCGGGGCACAGGGAGGGGCACACTTGTTCAGAACATGGATTCCAAGCCCCTCCCCTCCTGAGACTGAATCCTGGGGTCTGGTGGGTAATGAGCTCCCCAGGCAGGTCCTGGGCCAGGGCTGAGAACAGAAAGTAGGAGGGGAGGGGAGGAAGGATGGGGGCTCCCCCAGGCCCTGGGGCTGTAAGACATGGTCTGTGGAAATGTGTGCGGCCAGAGGGAGAGAGGCCGTTCCCACCCAGACCATCGGTCTCCTGCTCCGGCTCTGAGGCTGGGCCTAAATCAGCCCCACCAGGGCAACTGGGATCGTTGAGACCGTTTAAGTTCAGTGGTTTAGTACATTTCTAACCATGATTCTAAAGCATAAACGCGGAGAAACAAAAAGAGGTGACGTATTAAGTACGTCATCTAAGCACTTTATGGGTGCTTTCGACATTTTCCCCTCAACTGTACACCACAAAGTTGAAAGGAAACCCGGCTCTCGCGTGGAAAGCGGTATTTTGACGGTCGTGAAAAATGCGTTTGCTGCCACCTGGTGGCAGTGTACCCATAGCAGAGCGTCCGTGATTTGAGGGGTGAGCGTCACACTCCCTCACTTTGAGCAGAGCTTACCTGTGAGCATGTGGGGAGCCGACTTGGGGGAGGACGTCTCCCTGGGGTGTGGGCTCAGATGCGAGGCCATGCTTTGGGGAGTTTCTGAAGGACGTGCGGCTCACTGGAGTTGGCTGTGGGGAAGCGGACACTGGGACTTGGTGTGAAGCAGGGGCTGGGCCAGGAGGACGGGGTGGTGAGGGCAGTGGGCGGGGGTGGAGTGCAAGCGGGGCTGCGGGCGCTCTGACCTCATCAGCGGGGGCTGACGCCAGCCCCTCCACCTCCCAGGGGGCCTCCTGCAGCACGTCCAGTGGTGGCTCCCAGCCGCTCTGGAACTTGGGCACGTAGGGGGGCACCTGCGGCTCCCGAGGCCACTCGGAGCTGGGGTGGCAGGTCCTGGGGTCAGCTGGGCCACCCACCAGAGCTGGCCCCACCCAGGACCCCCAGCCCGCCCGCCGAGGGACCCATCCTGGTGTGCGCCCCATGCCACCACCCTACCGGGGTCGTGTCCAGGTCTCCCCCAGGGACTCCCACAGCGCCATCTCCTTGGGGACCAGGTGGCCGCGCAGGAAGCCCACAGTGTCTCGGGAGAGCAGGGGGCTGTAGACGGAGCGAGCAATGTCTGGGCCACCACAGGTGCTGACGATCTGGGGCACAGCGGGGCGTCAGAGGCCCCCCCCCACCCTGCGCCTGCCTGCAACACCACTGGCCTGCCCACTGCGCCCCCCACTCCGAGTGCAGACGCCGGCCCCAGCCCACTGCCCAAGGTGGGCACTTGCTTCCCCCCAAGTCAGGGGCAAGCCCCCCAGGCCCCCGCTCCCCCGCCCCAGCCCCTGCCTCCCCCCAGCCCCAGGCACCAGATCCAGAGGCCCGAAGAGGAAGTGCACCAGCTCGGCTGCGCTAGGATTCTGGATGTGCTTCTGCAGCTTGGCCTGTGGGCAGGGAGCAGGCCGACCTGTGGGGTGGCACCAGGGACAGGGACCCCACCCACAACATCAGCTCGGAGGGATGGGGTGGGCCGCCGGACTCACAAGCAGGTTGATGGCCAGCTTGGTCTTCCGGAAACAGTCAACAAACTCGGCCTCGGAGGGGGGCCGTGCTCGCAGCGTGAGGACGCCCTCTGGACAGGGGGTTGGGGGGTGAGCCTGGCCGGCCCGTCGCTGCCCCGGCGGGTCTGGCCTCAGTCTAGTGTTCCCCACCCGCTGAGACTGGGCCTTGCTCCACTCAGTGGCCACTGGGCTCCCCACCTCCACTCCTGTGTCCACCCCGATGCCCCTCCCCTGTCCGGTGCCCCCCACCCCCTGCCCCGCACCTGCCGGCCCCTTCTTCCCCTTCTTCTTCCCCTTCTTGCGCTGGTTCAGCTGCTTGAAAGCCTCAGCAGCCTTCTGCAGCCGAGCCACGAACCACTCGATGTCGTCCAGGGCGCAGTTGAGGATTTGCTGGGGTCAGAGCAGGGGCAGGGGTCAGCCTCCGGAGCCCCACCCGCTGCAGGGACACCCCCACCCGCTGCCTCTTGGCCCCTGGCCTGGGGGAGGGGGTGGGTGCTGGCTGGGGGTTGGCCCCAGGAGCCCGGAGTGGGTGGGAGGTCCTGCCGGCCCGAGACCCACCGTCTCCTTCTCGATCTTCTGAGCCAGCACGGCCCTCGGTTCCTCGTCCTGCGCCTGCGACTCCCAAGTGCGAAAGCCTGTTCGGGAGCAGAGCTGCTGCTGACTGAGCCCCCCCACCCCAATCCTGCTGCCGCCCCCAGCCCATCCTCCTCGGCCCACCTGGGTCTCTGAGCGGCATGGGCAGGTCCACTCGGTTCTTGGTGGAGGGCGAGTCCCTGCCGTAGCGCTGGAAGGGGATGGGGGCTGGGCCCTGGGCCGGGGGCAGGACGGACTGCCGCTGCCGGATCTTCTCCTGGTGGCCCCTGAAGTGGGACGAAGGGCCGCTGAGCCTGGCCGCAGTCCCAGCCCCAGGCCCGGCCCCGCCCCTCGCCCCTCCTCCCCCGCCCCTCCTCCCTCCCCCTACTTGAGGGTCTGTGGCCGCATCTTCTTCCCCAGGCGGCAGTCGGCCAGCGCGCTCTCGATGTCCTCGTGCACCAGCTCCGCCTGGGGGGACGGGGCATCAGGCTGGCTCTCCGGAGGGATCTGGGCTCCCCGCCCCGCGCCTATCCCGCCCCCCACTGCCCGGCCCTCACCTCCACCTCGTCGCAGTGGAAGAAGTGGACGTCGGGCTTGCTCTGGTCTGAGTCCTGGCACACAAGCAGAAGCACCGATGGGTAGCGTAGCTGGTTCAGCACCGTCTGGCTGTGCCGCACGGTCGGCAGCGGGAAGTTCTCCAGCTCCTCCTGGGGGACAGGCGGCTGGGACCAGGCTCGCCATGGTGCATGGCGAGAGTCCCAGACACAGAGGAGGGCTCACGGCCATGGGCACAGGGAAGACCCGAGGAGCGGATGCCGGGGACACGGGCTGACTGTGGGCGTGGCCTGTGGCGTTCACGCCACGGATCTGGCACGGAAAAGGAACGTGGCCTGGACATGGACACGGACCCCACGGGGCAACGTGCACACAACGGGCCCCGCCTCGGTACAGCCGGTGGAGAAGCTCTGCGAGGTGGACGTGTCCCTGTGTGACGTGGCTCCCCTGTACTCTCGGCCCTCGGCCTGCTCCCTCTCCCACAGAGGCCCAGTGTGTCTGGGTCACTGCCTGTGCCTGCCTTGCAGGATGGGCGAATGCCCTCCCTCCTGCTGCCACCATACCTGGGATTCGATGTCCAGCAGCCGCAGCGACTGGTCGTTGACCTGCAGCAGCATCTCCTGTGTCCAGATCTTCTCCTTGGAGCTCAGCTGCACCAGCTTCCGGATGGCATCTTCCACGGACACAATGGCCTCACTCTTGTCCATGATGAACGTGGCCAAGTGCTGGGTGGGCAGGCAGGGGGTCACTCTGGGTGGAGCCCTCCTGGTGCCAAGAACCAGGGCCAAGGGGCTGTGCCCTGGGGCTCTGAGGGGCTAGGGCCAACCTTGGGGGTCTGAGGGGCTACAGCCAACCCTGGGGGATCCGAGGGGTCATAGTCAACCCTGGGGGTCTGAGGGGGTCACAACTAACCCTGGGGGTCTGAGGGGAACATCCCTGCCCTGGGGGTCTGAAGAGACAAAGCCCCACCTTGGGGGTCCTCTGCTCTCCTTGGGGGATGTCTGTGGGGGCCATGGACGTGCCCTGGCAACCCCCTTGGCAGCCCTACACACACAGCCCCCAGCCCACCCACATCTGCCACTGGGCTCCGGGACCAGGCTCCCTGCCCCTCCAGCAGCCCTGGTGCAGGCTCACGACAGGGCCTTGGCACATGCCACCTCTGCCCGAGCCCCGTCTCCCCCAGCCCGCTCTTCCTTCCAGACTGTACGTGGACACTACCTTCCTGCCTGCCTGGCCACGGGCTCACCGTCAGCACGCCCCTGACCTGCCCTCGTGTTTATCATCATCCGACTCTATGCTGGACACGACATGCTTCTTCGTTTGCTTCCTGTCTGCTGCCTCCCCGGCGCCTGTGACAGTGCTGGGCCCCCAGCAGGCCCCCAGTGAATGTGATGGGAATGAACGAGCAGCCCATGGGGACCCCTGGCCCGCCCCGCTCCTCTCTCTCCAAGGCTGGCTCAGGCCCCTCCTCCTTCCAGGATCCCCCATGTGTCCTCGCTGACCTTTGCTGAATTCAGTAGACAATGCTGGGGCAGCTGGGTGAATACTCACAGAAACTCCAGGCAGTTAAGGCTTAACCACAGAACATGGAAGCATGAAAGTGCTAGTAGGAAATACTAGGTAACTCCTGATAATCTCAGGAAGGCCTTCTTCACTGGGGGACTTTGCTAAGCAAGGAAGAAAATCCAGATGCTCAGAAGACAAGGCCGGGACTTCCCTGGTGGTCCAGTGGTTAAAGCTCTGAGTTTCAACTGCAGGGGCGTGGGTTCGATCCCTGGTTAGGGAACTAGGATCCCGCATGCCACGCGGTGGGGCCACGAAAAAAAAAAAGGTAATAAAAAGACAAGAGCAATAAATTTGACTTAATAAAAAAAAAAATTTCGGCCTGAAAAAAAGTACCACATACAAAGTATATAAAAAACCCCTACAGATATAATAATAGATATAATGGAGGTGATGTAGGCTAATTTTCTTGATACAGGAAAAGGCCAACATGCATTACAATGACAGTTCTTACTTTGTTAAAAGCTCTATTTTGTTTAATAATTAAGGATACCAACGATAAATGAAAAAAGAATGAAAGAATATGTAAATAAGTAAAAGATTAACAGCTCAATAGAAAAATTGACAAAAGGTATGAACACAGAGTCTGTAGGAAAATAAAGATAAGTAACCTTTTAAAATAGAAAATGATACACAGGGGAATTTCCTGGTGGTCCAGGGGTTAGGACTCTGCGCTTTCATTGCTGAGGGCCCGGGTTCAATCCCTGGTTGGGGAACTAAGATCCCACAGGCTGCACGGTGCGGCCAAAAAGTATATATATACACACACGTATATATGCAGACTCATTCAATACAAGAATTGCAAATTGAAGCTGGAGACTATGACTTTCGGAATGAGTTTTCGCTTATTCTGTTGCCCAGCACTATCAAGCCCTTGCGGGTTACACTGGCTGGTTAAGACGTGGAGAAGGAGGAACCCTTGCTCCGCACTCGCCTGGCTGCTCTGGGGAGGAGTTGATGACACTGGACCAGCCCACATGCTTCCCTCTTACAATCTCAAGGCAACCTGCACACGTGTAGAATGTGGCACGGGTACAAGGCTGCTCCCTGCACAACTCTTGGAGGCCAACCTACATGTCCATGGGCAGGTTAGAAAGAGACTGGGCAGGGGAATTGCCTGGTGGTCCAGTGGATAAGACTCTGCGCTCCCAATGCAGGGGACCCGGGTTCGATCCCTGTTTGGGGCACTAGATCCCACATGCACGCTGCAGCTAAGAGTTAGCATGCCGCAACCATGAGCCTGCATGCTGCAACTAAAAGATCCCGCATGCCGCAACGAAGATCCCACATGCTGCAGCTAAGACCTGGTGCAGCCAAAATAAATAAGTAAATAACTAAATATTAAAAAAAAAAAAAAAAGAGGGACTTCCCTGGTGGTCCAGTGGTTGAGAATCTGCCTTCCAATGCAGGGCACGTGGGTTCCATCCCTGGTCGGGGAACTAAGATCCCACATGCCGCAGGCAACTAAGCCCACGTGCTCTAGAGTCTGCACGCCACATCAAGAGAGAAGCCTGTGTGCAGCAACTAAGGTCCAACGCGGCCATAAACAAATAAACAAATAAATAAATATTTTTTAAAAGAAAAGAAAAGAAAGAGAGTGGGCAGAAACGTGCAGTGACTATCAGGCAGCTGGTCTGTCTGCATGAGGCGCGTCGTCAGCAAAATACTGCACAGCCAAACCATCCCACCCATGCTGCCCGTGCACTCCAAATGACTGAAAACATACGGAGCGTATTCTCTGCCCAGAATGGGATTCAATTAGAAATCCATAACAGAACGATAACTACAAATCCCTATTAATGGGAAATTAAGCAACACACTTCTAAATAAATCATGGGTCCATATTTGTAGAAGTTAAACAGCACACTTTTCAACAACAAATGAGTGAAAGAGGAAATCACAGGGGAAATAAGAAAATATCTAGAGACAAATGAAAATAGAAACACAACATATCAAAACTTATGGGATGCAGCAAAAGCAACGCTAACGGGAAATTTATACCTATAAATGCTTACATGGTTAAATGCTTAAAAAGAAGAGAAGTCTAAACAACCCATGGGTCAAAGAAGTTACAAGGAAATTTAGAAAATGTTCTGAGTCACAGCAACATGGGTGGACCTAGAGATGATCATACTAAGTGAAGGAAGTCAGGGGCTTCCCTGGTGGCGCAGTGGTTAAGGATCTGCTTGCCAATGCAGGGGACATGGGTTCGAGCCCTGGTCTGGGAAGATCTCACATGCCGCGGAGCAACTAAGCCCGTGCGCTGCAGCTACTGAGCCTGCGTGCCACAGCTGCCGAAGCCCATGAGCCTAGACCCTGCGTTCCACAACAAGAGGAGCCACCGCAATGAGAAGCCCGCGCACCGCAACGAAGAGTAGCCCCCACTCACCACAACTAGAGAAAGCCCGCGCGCAGCGACGAAGACCCAACGCAGCCAAAAATAAGTAAATAAATAAATAAATAAATTTATTTAAAAAAATAAATAAGTGAAGTAAGTCAGACAGAGAAAGACAAATATCATAGGTTATCACTCATATGTGGAATCTAATTTAAAAAAAATGGTACAAATGAACTTACTTACACAACAGAAACAGACTCACAGATTTCGAAAAAAAACTTACGGTTACCAAAGGGGAAAGGTGGGGAAGGGATAAAGTAGGAGGTTGGGATTAACGTACACACACTACTATATATAAAATAGATAACCAACAAGGACCCACTGTGTAGCATAGGGAATTATATTCAATATCTTGTAATAACCTATAATGGAAAAGAATCTGAAAAAGAAGGAATACATGTATATGTATAATTGAATCACTTTGCTGTACATCTGAAACTAACACAACATTATAAATCAACTATACTCCAATAAAATAAAATTTTAAAAAAGAAAATATTCTGAGCTGAACAATAATAAAAACAAGCACATCAAAACTTGTGGAAGAAAAAAAAAAAACTTGTGGAAGAAGATAGCTACAGCAGTACTTAGAGGGGCTTTATAGCTTTAAATGAATGGCAGAGAAGAAGAAAGACTTGATATCAATGGTCTGGGCATTCCTCTTCAGAAGCTAGAAAATGACAATCAAATGAAGCCCAGAGTAAGTGAAAAGAAGGAAACTAAGAGCAGAAACCAATGAACTAGTAAAATACACAAACAACAGAGAAAAATCAACAGAGCCCAAGGTTGGTTCTGAAAAGACTGATGAAATTGATAAACACTTAGCAAGACTGACCAAGAAAAAAATAGAGAAAACACAAATGATCAATAACCAGAAGGAGCGAGGGGACATCACTACAGATCATACGGGCATAAAAGTGAGTTTATAATAAAAGAAAACTTCCCCCAAAGGAAGCCCTGTATTCAGGGCCTCACAGGTGGATCCTAACAAATACTTAAGAGGGAAATCACAGCAACCTTCCATAAACTCTCTCTGAAGAGACTAGAGGAGCAGGAACATTTCTCCACTCATTGTATAAGGCCAGCAGAACTCTGATACCCAAACCTGCCAAGGGCACTGCAGGAAAAGAAAATTGTAGACCAATGTTCTAATAAATATTAATGCAAAAAAATCCTTAATGGGCTTCCCTGGTGGCGCAGTGGTTGAGAGTCCGCCTGCCGATGCAGGGGACACGGGTTCGTGCCCCGGTCTGGGAAGATCCCACATGCCGTGGAGCAGCTGGGCCCGTGAGCCATGGCCGCTGAGCCTGCACGTCCGGAGCCTGTGCTCCCCAACAGGAGAGGCCACAGCAGTGAGAGGCCCGCGTACCGTAAAAAAAAAAAAAAAAAAAACCTTAACAAAATAGTAGCAAATTAGTCTTGTCAAGTCAATACATGAAAAGGATAATAAACCATTAGTAAATGAAGTTTATCCTAGAAATGCAAGGTTGGTTCCACATTTTAAAAAATCAGCATGATTCATTACATTAACTAAGTAAATACATTTCAATTGAGAAAGCATTTGATAAAATTCAACAACTTTCATGATAAAAGTTCTCAGCAAACAAAGAATGGAAAGGAACTTCCCCATTCTAGTAAAGGGTATCTACAAAAACATACAGCTTATAAAACGGGGAATTCTGAATACTCTCTTCTAAGATTGGACACAGGCAAGGATGTCCACTATCATTACTTTTATTGAGCACTGTCCTGGTAGTTCTAGCCAGGGCAATAAAGCAAGGAAAACAAAGTGGCTAAAATTAAGAAATTAAGTACTGTATTTTCAGACAAAATGATTGCGTACATAAAAAAATCCAATGAATCTATAAGCAATTCCTGAAACAAGTAAATGAATTCAGCAAGGTCTCAGGATACTCAATCACTACACAAAAATTCAATCATATAAAACAAATGCTGAGACATCCCTGGCGGCGCAGATGGTTAAGAATCCACTTGCCGATGCAGGGGACACGAGTTCAAGCCCTGGTCCGGGAAGATCCCACATGCCGCGGAGCAACTAAGCCCTTGCCCCACAACTACTGAGCCAGTGCGCCACAACTATTGAAGCCCACACGCCTACAGCCCGTGCTCCGCAACAAGAGAAGCCACCGCAATGAAAAGCCTGCGTACCTCAACGAAGACCCAACGCAGCCATATAAATAAATAAATAAACAAACCCACAAGGCTTCGGTGCCCCCCCTCCCATGGCCACCACCTCTCACCCTCCCTCTTGGCCTCAGCTTCATCATCCGGGAGGGGTCAGCAAACCTGCCCACATCCCCAGCCTTGCTGGCTGCTGGGCAGGCAGGAGAGGTGGCCCCAGCCTGGGGTCCTTCCACAGGCTAGCCTGGACCAAAGTCTAGGAGAAGGGCTGGGAGGCCCCGCTGGCACAGGTGGCTCCTCACCAAGGAGGGCAAAGTCCTTCCCACAGAGAGGTGGCAGAGCGGCCCTTGGACGCTGAGCCTGCAGCAGTCATGAGCTGACCACACAAGATGGCCCCTGCCTGCCCAGGTTGGCAGCGAGGGCTGATCGGCAACACAGCCCAATGCAAGAGCCCTAGGGACTCCCATGTCTCATTGCACCCACTGTACAGAGGAGAAGACTGAGGCTCAGAAAGCAGTGACTCACCTGGCTTCTGTGGGCATGGAGGGTTCTAAGGGGAGGGACGTTCTTACCTTCCTGGTCCAGGCCCCCCACCTTCCTGATCCAGGCCCCCCACCTTCCTGGTCCAGGCCCCCCACCTTCCTGGTCCAGGGTTCCCCGCTTCCTGGTCCAGGGCTCCCCGCTTCCTGGTCCAGGGCTCCTCACCTTCCTGGTCCAGGGCTCCCACTTCCTGGTCCAGGCCCCCCACCTTCCTGGTCCAGGCCCCTCACCTTCCTGGTCCAGGGCCCCCCGCTTCCTGGTCCAGGGTTCCCCGCTTCCTGGTCTAGGGCTCCCCACCTTCCTGGTCCGGGGCTCCCCGCTTCCTGGTCCAGGGCTCCTCACCTTCCTGGTCCAGGGCTCCCCACTTCCCGGTCCAGGGCTCCTCACCTTCCTGGTCCAGGGCTCCCCACTTCCTGGTCCAGGGCTCCCCACCTTCCTGGTCCAGGCCCCCCACCTTCCTGGTCCAGGCTCCTCACCTTCCTGGTCTAGGGCTCCCCGCTTCCTGGTCCAGGCCTCCCACCTTCCTGGTCCAGGGCTCCCCACTTCCTGGTCTAGAGCTCCTCACCTTCCTGGTCCAGGGCTCCCCACTTTCCTGGTCCAGGGCTCCCCACCTTCCTGGTCCAGGCCCCTCACCTTCCTGGTCCAGAGCTCCCCGCTTCCTGGTCCAGGGTTCCCCGCTTCCTGGTCTAGGGCTCCCCACCTTCCTGGTCCAGGGCTCCCCGCTTCCTGGTCCAGGGCTCACCTTCCTGGTGCAGGGCTCCCCGCTTCCTGGTCCAGGGTTCCCCGCTTCCTGGTCTAGGGCTCCCCACCTTCCTGGTCCAGGGCTCCCCGCTTCCTGGTCCAGGGCTCACCTTCCTGGTGCAGGGCTCCCCGCTTCCTGGTCTAGAGCTCCTCACCTTCCTGGTCCAGGGCTCCCCACCTTCCTGGTCCAGGGCTCCCCACCTTCCTGGTCCAGGCCCCTCACCTTCCTGGTCCACGGCTCCCCCGCTTCCTGGTCCAGGGTTCCCCGCTTCCTGGTCTAGGGCTCCCCACCTTCCTGGTCCAGGGCTCCCCGCTTCCTGGTCCAGGGCTCCTCACCTTCCTGGTCCAGGGCTCCCCGCTTCCCGGTCCAGGGCTCCTCACCTTCCTGGTCCAGGGCTCCCCACTTCCTGGTCCAGAGCTCCCCACCTTCCTGGTCCAGGCCCCTCACCTTCCTGGTCCAGGGCTCCCCGCTTCCTGGTCCAGGGCTCCCTGCTTCCTGGTCCAGGGTTCCCCGCTTCCTGGTCCAGGGCTCCCACCTTCCTGGTCCAGGGCTCCCCACTTTCATCGTCTAGGGCTCCCCACCTTCCTGGTCCAGGGCTCCCCGCTTCCTGGTCCAGGGCTCACCTTCCTGGTGCAGGGCTCCCCGCTTCCCGGTCCAGGGCTCCTCGCCTTCCTGGTCCAGGGCTCCCCACTTCCCGGTCCAGGGCTCCTCACCTTCCTGGTCCAGGGCTCCCCGCTTCCTGGTCTAGGGCTCCCCACCTTCCTGGTCCAGGCTCCTCACCTTCCTGGTCCAGGGCTCCCCACTTTCCTGGTCCAGGGCTCCCCACCTTCCTGGTCCAGGGCTCCTCACCTTCCTGGTCCAGGTTCCCCACCTTCCTGGTCCAGGCCCCCCACCTTCCTGATCCTGGGTCCCCCTCCCTCCTCCCAGTTCAGCCATTCCCAGCCCTGCTGTCCTGCAGGTTTGGACGATGACCAGGAACCAGGAACTTGGCCGGCTGCCACGAGCAGGAAGGTCATTTTAAAAACGTATTTCCTGAGTTCTAAGTGTGAATTAAAAGTGACCTAGGAGCGAAGGCCTCGGAGCTGGCGGCTCCTCTAGAGTGCAGCTACCCACCTCGACTGTCCAGGCTGAGTGGGATTAGCCGTCGAGGACGTCCCTGCAGGAGCTCAGAAACTCCTCCCTCCTAGTCTGGCTCCCTGTTGTGAGGCCAGGATGACAGTTTCCCTCCCGCTGGGGTTTCCAGGGGCACCCAGAGCTGTCCTTGCCTTCCTGTGTTGCCCCTGGCATCCCTCTCCCTGATGTAGCCCCAGGGTTCCTGTGCCCCTCAGACCGGGAGCTCCCCAGGACTGGAGGGAGGCTCTGGGGGTGAGCCCAGTACAGGCTGCCTGCTGTGGGACCACTTCTCCCCCGGCCTCAGTTTCCCCACAGGCCCGGGGATCCCAGAGCACAGAGGACAGGAGTGCCCCGTGGGGTGAGGGGCTCACCTGGACGTGGTACTGGGAGGTCTCGTGCATGATGACATTGGAGTTGGAGTACTTCTTCCTCTGCTCTGAATAAGGAGACACGGTCACTCACCCCTGACGGCGGGACCCCAGATGGGGCCGCAGGGAGGGCAGAGTGCAGGGGAGGAGGGCTGCTCTGTGGGCCCTTTGTGGCCTCCAGGAAGGACACAGGGCACAGAATGGAGGGATGGCCCCTCCTGGCAGAACATGGAGCTCCCTCGGGCCCCAGGAGGGACCCCCAGCTCAGAGTGGTGACGGCACAGCTGTGTCTGGGGTCTGTCCTGGAGCGGATGCAGGAGGCTCAGCCTCCTTTCCTGGAGGCCCCCTGCCCACCTTCCTGGGGAGGGGTCTGGTCCAGGGCTTCCCCCAACTCCAAGAGCTCCCAGCTCCCATCTCCCTGCCTCTCCCTGTCCCTCCCTGGGGGTCCTTGCTTTCCAGAGGTGGCACTGCATGGCTGGGGGAGGGTCAGAGCTGGGGGAGGTGGGGGCCAGCCAGGCCCCGCCCTCCCAGAGCAGACACCTGGCAGT
Organism: Delphinus delphis; assembly: GCF_949987515.2. NCBI lineage: Eukaryota > Metazoa > Chordata > Mammalia > Artiodactyla > Delphinidae > Delphinus > Delphinus delphis. The sequence goes on from NC_082690.1 coordinate 110,031,623, forward strand.
CAGTCCAGCAGGAGCCCCCGCCCCTGGAGGATCGGGTGGCGGAGAAGAGCACAGAGAATCAATATTGATGCTCCCTGAATTATTAGTAAGGCCTCTCCCCTTACTGGCTCACTGTGGGGAGGGCTATTCAGTGGCCAGAGTTTGGGGGAGGGACCTGAGCACCTGCTGGTTGACTAGGGTCCAGGGGCCTTCTCTGGGTGCCCAGGGCTGACCTGCATCTCCCCGGGTGGGGGCCTGGCACAGCCCTGGAGAAGGGAGTGGGCGAGACCCTCCCAGCCGAGCTGGCCCCCGAGGCCTCTTGTCCTCAAACCTCACTCACCAAACAGGTCCTTGGCACTCATCTTGGCCACACCGTCAGACCGGCCCAGGCTGCCACTGCAGGGGAGGGGCTGGTGAGGGTGGGGCCCATGCCGCACCCCTCCCTGGGGACTACGGGTGGGTAGCGGGTGGTGGGGGCCTAGTGGGTGGGGGTGGGGGCTCACTTGGCAGCACCCGGGCAACAGCTCACGGACCCTGATTGGCTCATGGCGTCCTCGACGGTGGCTGGCGGTGAGAGGGCAGACCTCAGAGTGGCCTGAGTCCAGGGCTTAGTGCCTGGCCCACACCTGAGTGCACAGGGGAGCCAAGCTGACACCTTATCGTGACCTGGCCGGGGCCTTGCTACCCCAGCACAGGGCCTGGGTCCCCTCCCCATCCCTCCCTGGATCCAGGGCCTGGAGCCCCGATGGCCTGGCCAGATTCCCCAGGGTGCCTGGGCAGGCAGTCCTCAGGAAGCAGAGCCCTGCCTTCCGGACACACCAGGACCACCCCTGCTCCACAACCCAGCTGGTGTTCACTGCAGCCCCATCCCTCCCTGGACCCTCGGTCCTCTACAGGGACCCCCAGGACGTGCCAGCAGAGGGGTCCCACCCCCAGAGGCTGTCTGGAGTGGGGCTGCGAGGAAGATGTCCTGGGGGCTCTGAAGGGGAGTCGGGGGAAGAGGCACCTTCCAAGCAGAGGGAACAGCATGTTTAAAGGCCCTGAGGCAGGTGGGAGCCAGACAAGGGAGAAAGGCAGCAAAAGATGAGGCTGGAGCCCAGGGCGAAGGGTAGGGGGCCCGGGGACCCAGAGCCCAGAGTGAAGCGCAGACGGAGCCCACCCTCTGAGGGGTGAGCAGAGCCTGGTGCCCCTGGGCCAGGCTGACATGTCCTGTGGGATTCTGTGCTCTGTGGGGACCTCTGGGTCCACACTGTGCCGCATCAGATGTCACCAGTGATGCCATCCATCTGCGGCTTCAGTGTTTAGGGGGCTGCAGGGTTGGGTCGCAAGCCAGGGGTGCTGGTATCAGGGCAGGTAGTACCTGGTGCCTGGTAGCTTGACCAGGTACTACCTACAGGGAAGGCTCCCAGGAGGCGTGAGGGACCCGGGGGCTTCAGGCTACCCCCTCCCACATGCCACCGAGGGTCCCGGCTTGGCCAGATTCCTCTGTCCATCTGTCCGTGGAGAATGTCCGGAATGCTCATGACCTCAGTAGGTGAGCCCGAGTGTTTGCTTAATGGGATTCCTGGCGGGCTGAGCCGAGGGTGCTGGGCACGTGTGTCCAGATACACACACGCACCTGGGCGAAACCGCGGCCTGTGAGCACACAGACACCTAGGTCGTGACATTCGGCCTCCCCTAGGGGGCGGGGTGGGGGGCCTCAGGGCCAGCCAGGGAGGTGGGTCCAGGCATCTGGGTTGGGGAGCAGCTGGGGGAGAGGCCACTTACAGGCCGGCTCCAGCGGGGAGTAAGGGGCTTCTTCAGCTGACTGGGGTGGGGATGACACTAGCCCTGAGGGCCCCAGGGCCCAGGCTGCACTTTGGTTTCACTGTGGTCATTTTCCGGGTGCAAAGGAAGGCCGAGTATGGTGCCTGGTCAGGCAGGGGAGGACGAGGAGGCCCAGTAGGGCAGGGAGGGCAGAGGGACCAGCTCCAAGTTCAAATTCCAGCTCGCAGCTGACCGACCTTGGGGAGCAGTCAGCTTAAGGCCCAGGGAGCCAGGTGGGGCCCGGGATGGGGGAGACCCTGGGGCTCTGGCTGTGCCCAGGTCTGGGCCCTGCGGGTTGGGGGAGGGAAACGCCTGGGACGCTGTAGGTGGGGAGCAGGGCGCCGAGCTTGCACTTGGGAGGCAGAGGCAGGCGGAGAGCTGGGCGGCGCTGGACCCCTGACTGCACTGGGCAGGGCCAGGAGAGGCCCCGCCACAGGCCGTGGGGGAGGTGCGGGAGCAGAGGCGGCGCCAGCTGGGCTGGGCCTCCCAGCGCAGCTGGGGCTGACCACATCTGGGTGGGGCACAGGGGGTCGGTGGCGCACTTCAGAAGCACCAGGAACCCTGCTCACCCGCCTCCCCTGCCACCGGGACACCTGAGGCACATGGTCTGCCCCAGGCCAGCCCAGCCCAGGTTGGAGGCACACAGGCCCCGGCAGCTCGGCCCCCAGCCTCCTCCCTGAAACTCCCACACCCCAACCTTAACCGAGAGCCTGACCCCGGCCCGATGCTTCCCTGGCCCTGCGTTTCAGCCTGCCTCTGACCCACAGGAAGCCGGCTAGCACGCCAGAGGAGCCCCCAGCCTGCCCCGGCAACAGTGGTGCAGATCCTTTGAGGGGCAGGGGCTGACCTCCTCAACACCGCTTCACTGGAGGAGGGGGTTCCTGCCACCGAGCCCCAGGGCTGGGAGGCGGCCGGCTGACTCAGAAGCCACTGGCTTACAAACATCCCCAGCGCACGGCGCCGCCCCAGGACCGGACGGGGCGGGCCAGGCCGCAGGAACCCGGCTGCGGCCACCAGCCCAGGGAAAGCCCGCGGGCCCGGCGCGGCCCCTCGCGCCCGATGCCCCATGCGCCCCGGCCCGGCCTGCAGACCCAGGCCAGGGCCCCGCGTCGCGCTGCCACCTGGGGAAACTGAGGCCCGGGCAGCCCGCCCTCCGTGCGCTCGGCTCCCCTGTGGCTCCAGGGCCGAAGCGGGTGCGGGCGCTAGGCGGGGCACTCACCTGCTCCTCTCGCGGCCCCGCGCCTGGTCGCCCACTGGTCCCTTAGTCCGCGCGTCTGTCCGCCCGTCTGTCGGAGCCTGGTTCCAGAGGAGAGAGGGACGCGCGGAGGAGCCGGGGCGGGGCGCGGGGAGGAACCTGAGCGGCAGGTTAGAGTCACCGTGCGCGGGCGGGCACTGGGCAGGGGCGGGGGTGGGACGTGGATGCCCCGCCCACCCCGCCCCCGCTCCAGACCCCGCCCCCACCGCGGCTCCCCGCGGACGGTCCCCACAGCCACCCGGGTCCCTCTGCGCAAACCCCACCCCTAAAGCGGGGGCGCTGGTGGACGGGTGGGCGGGGCCTGGAGCCCATCCCTCGCTGGGGTGCTCTGGGCGACAGCGCGCCCTGACGCTGCTCTGAGATCTACCCGGGGCAAGCCCAGCTGCCTGCACCCCAGAGGAGTGGCGTGGAGTCCTGGGGAGGTCAGACCTGCCCCTGCCAGGTGCCCCCAGCCTCAGGTGCCCCAGGACCCGGGGCCGAGTCCCATCCTCTTCCACTGGGGCCCCTCTGGTCTGGAGGGAGCGCTAGGGCCAGGCTTTAGTCTGAGTGAGTCTCAAAGGTAGGACCATGGGCCAGAGGTCCTGCAGTCCAGCTCCCTGAGCTTGCCAGGTCGGGGGCAGGGATACCTCCTCCACGATCTAGGAACTCCTGAAGTCTCTTTCCTTGTGTCGCCCAGCCCAGCGTGGGCACCCCCTGAGGAGCGGGGTTATCCCACGGCCGGGGAGGGGGGCGTCGGGACGCCTGTGGCCTATGCTGTCCTTGAGTGCCAGGGCAGCGTTGGTGTGAGAGCGCTCCGGGCAGTGACCCCCGCTTTAGGCCAGGCCCCAAGCTCTGCCCGCCGTTCTGTCTTTCCTCCTGCTGAACTGATCCCCAGGATGGCCGTGCCCACCAAGCTGGGTAAGGAGGGCAGGCCAGGTGGTGGTGGGCACCCCCAGGCACCCCAAGGCTCCCGCTGTTGTCCTGGGGTGGGGGGAGCAGGAAAGGTGTGCCAGGACGTGGTCCTAGAAGGCCGCGCAGCTGGTGTTTGCCAGGAGCCCCAGCTAAGGAGACACAGTGTCCTGGAAGGCCAGCGGCATTGTCCCTCCCCATATCGCCAGGGCCTTCCTGCCTGTCTGGGGTGTTACTGGTGAGCTCGCACAGGGGTACAGGGAGTGGCCTTCGTCCTCCAGCCCCGCCCTGCCGCAGAGCCCTGGCAAGGCCTGGCTTCCTGGTTCCGTCTCCCCTCTGCTGACGACGTCCCCACAGGGGACGGCACGCCAGCCCTTCCAGGAGTCTGAGCCTGAAAGGGCAAAATGTGGGAGACACGCAGGGAGGGGAGCAGCTGAGGTGGGAGTTCTCTGCTTCTGAAATCAACGTGATTGGGAGCATTGATGCCCTCAAGAATGCAGTTGGGGGCCTCGAGTCCCAGGCTGCTCGGTGGCCACCTTGGGTGTGGTATGCCCCGTGGCCAAAGCAATGGGGATGCCAAGGGCCTGGTCCAGACTCTCGGGCAGGCTGTGAACCGGGAGGACAACAGGTATCTTGCTGCCTGGGTCTGCAAGGGAGGGGCTGAGGTTCCCAAAGACAGCAGGTGTGGCCATCGCGGCCTCCCCGAGCCCATGTGGGCGGGAGAGGGTGGAGCCCTGATGAGCGCACAGGAGGGTAAGCAGGGGGACGCCCCCACTGGCCTTCGGGGCTAGAGGCGCACGCTGGTCCTGAGCTAAAGAAGTTGGCGGAGCAGAGAGCTCTCTGCTCCCACTGGCCCCCTAAGGGTAAGACTGACGAGGCTGACACCACCAGTCCCCCTCACTGAGGCCAGCCCCGGGGAGGCCCAGGCTGGGGGAGCGCAGCTCCAGGGCTGCTGTGTGGGGCCTGCAGCGGGCACGCGGCCTGTGCCCTGAGGGATGAAGGGAGAACCCTGGAGGAGACAGGTGGCTGCAGCCAGGAGCAGTTCAGAGAGGTAGAGAAGCTTCTTTATTTAAAAATACCGTGAAGAGAGACTATCCAGATGCTCAAACACAACGTTACTCGAGACTTAGAAAATGTGAAATTGAGACCAAGGGGAGTCACTAGGAAACATCGGCGCAGACCCCTTCCAGGAGCACTTGCAGACAGCACCCCTACGGGGGCCTCTCCAGCTCTCCTCCCCCGCTCTGCGCTGGGGCTTCCAGGTCACCTTCGCCTTTCTCCAGAGCCCCCAAGGGAAAGGAAACCCCCCAGCCCCGAGTTGCCTGGCCCTCGGCAGGTGCCTCCTGTGCGCGGCAGAGCGCACCACCTGCCCGAGGCTTGGCCCGCAGAGCAGGACCCCTGGTCCCTGTGCCACCCCGAAGCTGCAGGGAGAGCAGAGACGGCCGATCCCGGCCTGAGAGGGAGATGCCACGGACACCGCGAGGGCACTGGCCTGGCTGCCTGCCTTCCAAAGGCCTCGTTCCCCTCTGCACCCCGGATGTCGGTGGCTGCTGAAGCCAGACCCCCACCAGCCCGAGATGTCCCCGCGATTCCCCGCAGACCGGCGGGGACAGCCCCACCCCTGCTTCCGCCACACCCAGCCCCTGCCCAGCACCTTGTTCTGCCCTGGTTCCCGACCCCACCTCCGCCTCACAGACCCTCCACACCATCTGACCCTCTAACAAACACTGAGGCAGGTCAGCACGAAGATGTCCTTCCCGCTCAGCAACTGTCAGTGGGGGAGGTGACGGCTGGGGCACAGTCTGGCTCTGAGGAAGGTCTCCTGCCCAGGGCTGTCCCGCGGGCCGGGCACCGCCCACCTAGCCCTCGAAGCCGGCGATGGCCACCGCCTGCAGGACGGCCTCCAGGCCGTGGAGCGCCAGGAGCACGGCGCTGAGGGCCGAGTCTGCCCACAGCACCAGGGTCTGCCAGAGCAGGAAGTAGACGGACAGCAGGGCACCGCCCACCGTGAGGACCAGGCTGGCGGCCAGCGGTACCTCGGCTTCCATCAGGTTGCCCTTGGTGCCTGGAAAGCAGAACAGACGTGCTGGGTGAGCGCCGGGCTTTGGGACGCACGGGCCCGGGAGCGCTGACCCCCTCAAGAGTGGCCGTGAGACCCGTGCCAGCTTTGACCACCATGTGATGCTTGAGGACTTGAGTGAAAGCTCCCACTGTGACCACTGCAGGGGACTCTTCAAAGTGTCGGAAAGCAAACGCAAAAAGGGGCATGTCTTCCTTAGTGAGGAAGAAAGCCAACCGAGGCTGTGATGTTCTACTCTTGGTCTTTGGGTCAGTTGTGTGGGTGGGAGAGGGAATTTGGTTTTCTAAAGACAATTCCAACTGTATTCTGACACCTTTTCCTAATTCCACATTGACTGAGAAGATTTTGTTTAAAATTTCCAAAAATAGTTCACTTTGGGCTAAGGTCGTCGTGGAAAATTTCACGCACATTTACAAAAAACAAAGCAACTGCACGTTTTACAAACAAATGGGTCAGCATGGAAGACGCTGATGTCCAGCTGTCCCGGCCACGGGTGCCCAGGGTGCCCCTGGAGCGTGAGGGACTTGCGGATGCCCAGCGACTCTAGTGCCGTTTGCCACCCTCCCATGGGCACGGGCTTGTCTGTGTCGGGGGTCTGCGTGTGCAGGGGCCCGGGATGTGCCGGCTGTTCTATCAGCCATTCCAGAGGCAAGAGCGTTTCTCAGACGCGTCAGCGGAACACACAGCGTGATCCCGTTTAGAAGAGATGTGCTCACGTCTGTGTGCCTGTGGCTGGGAATGGGGAGACGCGGGCCCTGATGGTGAGCTGTGGAGGGAGCGGGGGAGCTCTCTCGGGGCTCCTAAACTGTCTCAGCTTCAGGACGTGAGGGGAGTCGGCCGAGCAAGATTCTGGCTGGGGGCGTCCAGGAGCCGCACTGGGGAGGCGACGGAGCCTTCACCCTCCAGGCCCTGCTGCCCTGGTGGGGTCCTGACAGAACTTTCCAGATCCTTCTCCTCCTGACCACTGAGGCCAACGGAAGGGGAGGAAGGGGGTGGGGGTGAGTGTTTTAGGGCCCCGGGGTTGATGACTGAGCTGGGTTCTAACCTCGGTGCTGTTTGTTACCCAGCAGCTTGTGCACAACATGCTTCCAAACAGGAAGCATCCCCACCAAGGACGTGGCCAATATTCTTCGTCTTGTGGACAAAGCTTCTGGACAAATTAATACTTAATGACACTGTAAGGCGAGGCCTGCAAAACCACGCGTAAGCAGTTTAAATCAAAAGTGTCTCTAAGAACCACGTTACAAAATGATCAACATGTAAAGGTTCGCACATAAACCTAGCAACAATCTCAAGTACTATGTGGTTTTCAGTCAACTCACCGAAGTATAACCGAATTGCTTCCAGAATCCCCATCAGAAAGAGCAGAGTCAGGTCGAGGACCAGGTAACTGTGAGGGTAAGTGAAAACCTGGCCTGGAGAAAAACAGGCAACAAAGCTGAGCCCCTGTTGCAGGACGCAGGGTACCCACACCTTTGAGCTGCCTTTTCGCACGAGACTTACTTTTATACACGGCCAGCAGGAGCGTAGCTAGGAAATAAAGGGCATAGTACATTCCACTCAGATAGAGCAGCATCTGAAGAGGGAGCGATGAGAGCTGGCCAGCGGTTAAGGACTCTCAGGCCCAGCAAATGACCCTGCCCGAGGGCACCCACCTGGGGAGAGTGGACAGAAGGGGCTGCTCCGCCACCTGTCCAGAGGCCCTGCAAACACGTGGGTCCAGCCCAGGCACCTGCCGACAGCCCCCTGCCTGGCTTCCTTTGACACCCCTCCTGGTGCCACCACACCTGGCAGGGCTCCTGTGGGCTCCGGGGTGGGGCTGGGGCTCCCCCCCAGGGGACATACTAGCCTAGAGCAAGAGGACCGGGCACATCCTTGGTGACTGCAGGCAGGACGGCCTCGGCACCCCGGGCTTCCTCAGGTGGCATCACCCTGACCTAGATCCCAGTTATAACATTGAGAGCAAAAAGTGACCTTTTTCACTTTCTTCAAAGAAAATGTCTTTCTCTTTTTTGGGGGGCAGTTTAATATCCACTAGCAACTTTCCTGAGCTCTGAACACTTCGTATTTGTTTACGCTAAAACAAGTCTGTAAGTTTTCCAAGTGAGGGGTTTTCGCGCTCCTGCCCCCCTGGGCCCGGAGGGAGTCAGGCAGCCACCCCTCGGCGAGGGGCTGGGCAGGAGGCACCAGCGGAGGAGGTTGTATCAACTCTCTCCACCTGTTAGTGGACGCCCTTCCCACTCAGTGGAATGACTACTCAGAACTTATAGGGAAGGTGGGGCTGGGGGCTGGGGGCTTAAAGCAGCAAAAGGCAGGGGCCAAGAGCCGACTTCAGGCGCCTGGGAGGCCTGAGTCTTGGGCTGACGGAGGGCCACAGGGATGTGGCAGCGGGAGAGCCGACTTCAGGGGCCTGGGAGGCCTGAGTCTTGGGCTGACGGAGGGCCACAGGGATGCAGCAGCGGGATACCACCGTGGAGGAAGCTGTCCCTGGAAGAGAAGGTACAGAGAGGTCCCAAGTCCTACCAGGATGCTCCAGCAGCCTGTTCTCCTGTTGCCGCGGATTTATGGCCCGCAGCTAGGTTCCTTTCCAGCACCTCTGCACCCACTGTCCCTCCAGGGAGGATCTGACCATCTGCTTTTCTGAACCTGAGGCTGGGAGTCAGGGCGTACGCACAGGCGAAGCCCAGGTCCACACCTGAGGCCAGATGCCAGGAGAGGAACCAGACACACAGCTTTTCTCAGCTCGTATCTGCCACACGTACATAGATGAAAACGTTTTTTGATTCAGGTTACAAGTCTCTGTCATTGATAACAGATGTTTGCTTTCCTCTGGAATTCTATTCATGGCCCCAAATATCCGTCCCCGAATAAGAATCTCCTAAGCCAGCCATCTAGTCCCTTTCCAACCCTCTCCCGCCACACAGCAGTTACACATTCTGCCCGCGTCTTCAGATGACAGTGTACGGTGACGCGCCAGTAACGACTCCGAATTTGCCAGCAGCGAGTAGGACGCTGCTCTCTCCTACTCCATTTCCTCCTTAGTCCCCAGGGGGCGAGAGAAACTCCCAGCCTGGGTGAGCCTTCGCTTCCTTGGCAGATTCGAGGTCCTCTGGGAGTCTCACTTAGGTGGGGGTCTTACCTGGGTCAGCACAGGACACGGGTGACGGAGAGGCAGCACGTGCTGAGCACGGGGAGCCTCAGAGGGTGCCGAGCACAGATCATTAATACACCTTCATCGCGATATGGGAAGGGTGCTCTCTAAACCCGATCCCTTCTTTTCCCAGGCCCAAGCTAAACTAGGCTGCCTCGATACCTGTCATTATTTGAGTGGATTTCACGTTGATCGGGATTTTGCTCCCTTCTGACCCTTCTCTTGACAGTTTGCTTCAGAACGTCAGATCTACTTGCCAGCTGCCCATTGTTATGCTTGAGATGATGGGGCTCAGGGAAAAAATGCTGTTGAAAAACCTTCAGCGCCACGGGATTTAAATAATTGACATGAAGGGTAGCTACAATTAGATATGCTGCGCTAACGATTTCAGACCTACAGAAAGAGGCTCATTCTGACTAAAGATAACCGTGGCTTTTAGAACTTCGCATTTTTTGTCAGTGATTCACTGTAATAACAATGTGGCCGTCAGAAGTTAAATGTGAAAGCAAAGAGAAAGAATGTTTTTCCTTGGGTGATATACGAGGGGTGTGAAGCGGACAGCTCTGGTGTAAACGTAATTTTCCACCAAATGAAAACGCGCGAACCTCAGTACCCGTGGCCTTGCACAAAGGTCTGGCGCTTGGGAACCCCGGTGCCGGGAAACTCTGTCTGAAGCTCAGACCACAGAGTCTGCTTCTTTGTCAGCTGCCCAGCTCACCGCTCCCGTCTAGTCCCAGCCTCTCCTCGCACGAGTAATTTCGGAGCCTGACAGCTGAGATGTGGAAATTGGCCTTTTCCATCCGGCCGAGTGAGCGCCCGGGGCCGCCCGCGTACCTCGCTCTGGTTCCACGAGCTGTGCGGTGCGGGCTCTTACAGACCCAGCGGTCAGGACTTCGAAGGGGCTGCCGACCGGCCGGCCCCCCGCCGCCCCGCGCAGGGCGCCACTGAGACAGGACGAGCCCGTGAGCCGGCAATCCCGGCGAGAATCCAAACCTTCGCTCCAGAAGCCGGTCCCACTGGGCCCGCAGGCGGGGCCCACTCCAAACCGGGGTGTCCCCTTCCTGCCGGCCCCGGACGAGCCCGTCCCGCTCGCTGCCGGCCCACTGGGTCGGGGGGCGCCGACCGTCCCCTCGGGGGGGCCGTGACCTCACCGCCGTGGCTCCACTGCCCCGCGCGTTCACGGGAAGCGGCGGCGCGGACCCGGGACGGGTTCTCCGGGCCAGGATCTCACCTTGTGGACACATGAAGTCCACCGGTTAACGACCCCGGCGAGCTGCACCCGCAGCTCGCCCTTCCCCGCAACAGGAGGAACCGAACCAACCGAATCCATCTCCCGGGGCGACCTCCGAGAACCCCCTAGGCCTCCGCGACACCGCACCCAGCCCCTCACCTCGCCGCGAGGCCGCCATCTTGCCGCGGCCCGCCCCGCGGCCCGCCCCGCGGCCCGCCCCGCGGCCCGCCCCGCGGCCCGCCCCGCGGCCCGCCCCGCGGCCCGCCCCGCGGCCCGCCCCGCGATCCCGGCATCCTCTCGGAGCCGGACGCAAACGGCGTCCCTTCGGCCATTTTCGCTTCTGCTCCCGAACGGGCTCGACGGCGTCGCGTTTCGGGACTTGATCCCGAACTGTGGCCGAGGCCCGATTAGCCCGTCCGACAGCGCTCGGGCACTTTCGGACAGGAGGAGGCGGAGAGCCGAGGCTCGGTCGTGAGGATCCCGGCTCGGGACCGTTCGGCTCCGCTCGGCTCCTTCTCGGGCGGGCTCGGCTCCCGCGGGCGGCGGGTGCAGGCGGAGCCTGCAGCGCAAGGTTCTCTAGGCCGGGTCGCGTTGCGTCGGAGTCCGGCGGAATCGGCCTCACAGTAGGGGACCCCGATGACTGGGGACCACGGCCGACGCGGCCTTCTAGGCCCTGAGGAGGGCTAGCGCAGAGCCTCTCGGAAACCCTCGTGCGGCCTCGGACCAATTCGGACCGACTCGGCTCCGCGCTTCGGACCACTTCGGCCCCCCTCGTTTCCGGACTCTAGGCCTCGGCTTGGCTGGACTCGACCGGGCCGCTTCGTGCCGGTTCGGGCCCTGTTCGGGCGGCCCCGGCTCGGCTTGGCGGCCGGCTTCGGGCGGGCTCGGCTCAGCTCGGCTCGGTTCGGGCAGCCCTCCTCGGTCAAGCTCGGCCCGTCTCGGCCCGGCTCGGGCGGCCTGCTCGGGCGGCGCGCTTCGGGCTCCGTCCCGGCCTTCGGGCGGCCCCGGCCGGCGCCTTCGGGCGGGCTCGGCGGAGTCCGGATGGAGGACTCGGACTCGGCCGCCAAGCAGCTGGGCCTGGCCGAGGCGGCGGCGGTGGCGGCCGCGGCCGCTGTGGCGGCGGCGGCCGCGGCCGCGGCGGGAGGCGAGGCGGAGGAGCCCGTGCTCAGCAGGGACGAGGACTCGGAGGAGGACGGAGACTCGGAGGCGGAGCGCGAGACGCGGCGGGTGACGGCCGTGGCGGTGATGGCCGCCGAGCCCGGGCACATGGACATGGGCGCCGAGGCCCTGCCTGGCCCCGACGAGGCCGCCGCGGCCGCCGCCTTCGCAGGCAAGTGCCGCCCGCCCGTGGTTCCCGCGCACCTGTCCGCACCTGCCCCACACCTGCCCTACACCTGCCCTGCACACCTGCCCCGCACACTCCCGCACGACCTGGCGGCACCTGCTCCGCGCGCACTCCTCACACTTGTCCTCCACGCGCACCTGCCCTGCCCACGCCTGGCTGACTGGCACACCCACCCTCCCCCAGCACATACCTCGCACCTACCTTGTGTGCCGTGTGGTCCCTGCACACCTGCCCCATGGGAGCATCCTGGCCCTGCCCTGCCGCATACTTGCTCCCTGAACTCCTTTCCTTCCTTTCAGTGCTCTGCGCTACTTCCAGAACCTTCTCAGCACCTGCCTGTTGCCTTGCGTGTCCTCTCCTCCTCTGTCCTGGGTGCTGGTGACACAGGGGTCAGACACGGGTCCTGTCCTGGAGGAGCCCGGGGTTGGGTGCATCTGGTCACCCAGAATCCTGAGGGCCTGCTCAGGTGTGACCTTAGCCCTGGGGAGCAAGGCATCTCACTTAGTCTGGGAGGGCCCGCAGCCTTTGGGGGCAGTCCCCTCTGGCCTGTCCGTGGGGCCCCCATTTCCTCCTTTACGGATCTTCCCTTCTTCGGGCACCACCCGGGCTGCTGGCCCACGCTTTTGTTCTTGCCGCACAGAACATTCTCATTTTCAAGGTTCGTGAGCCATGCCCCAAGCCGCCCTTTAGAGGTTGTGTCTCCCCGGGGCACCGTCCCGAAGGAGGTAGAGACTTTCCTAAGCATTGTTCCCTCCCACTTGGGCTCCCGTGTGGCCGGCAGAGCCGGGCACTGGAACCCCTGGGGAGCATCCTAAGGCTCTTCTCCCCGAGGGAATTTCATGGGTTTCAGAACTGGACAGCGGCCTCCCCACCCAGTGCTCCGGTTTTTCTGGCCCTGGAGGAGCTGCGTGGGGCCTGCAGCCCGTTCTCTCACTGCCCCGGTGCCTGTGGTCTGTCCGGGATCCTCGCAAAAGGCAGGGAAAGAAGGCTTTGTGGCCCTTAAAGGGTTCCATTTTCATTGCTAAACTCTGGTTTAAAGTTGAGATCTTGGATGGTGAAGTTTTTCTTCAGCTTTGTGTTGTTTCTGCACGGGTTTTTCTGAATGCAGAAAGGGAATGTGATGCTATTCACACGTTGGAGACACGTATTGACATCACGTGTTTCTTTCCTGCAGAGTTTTATCCTTGTGTTTTTCCAGTGTGTTAAAACTTGTTGGTTGTGAATTACCGAGGCCAGGTGATTCCCGGGTTTCTGTAACTCAGCAGGACAGGGTGCTGGCTTGAGGCTGCCTCCTGGGCTGCTGGCGAGCTCTTTAGACCTGAGCTTGTGTTCAGACCCCTCGGGCCCGGGCTCCCTGGGACACGATGGAGGAGACATGGGGAGCAGGTGTTTTTAGAGCAGTTTAAGTGAGCTCGGGCTGATGGAATGTGCAGGACTCTCGGTCAGTTTGAGCACCTCCCCCAGGCCACAGGCGCTCTAGGTTTGGGACATTCCGGAAGGCAGCGCCACCCCTGGTGGCTGGGGGAGCATCAAGGGAGGGCTGTCCGGGGCAGCCCATCAGGAGTGGGCCATGGGCAGTGGGGGGAGCACGGGGGGCGGGGCGCGGCGGCGCCCCCGTGTACAGACGCTGCTAGGAGGGGCCGGGCTTAGAGTTGGGGGGCGCGTGGGGTGGGCACAGGCAGGTCTGCCGCTTTTCAGGAGGAAGAGGTCCGTGGCAGGTAGGGGTGAAGGAAGGGGAGGGAGGGATAGACATGAGCCTTCCTGCACTGACCTGCAGGAGAGGGGCCAGGAGGATCCCCACCCGGAAGGGAGGGAACTCTAGGATTTTAGGGGCCTCTTTGGGGTATGGTTTTAAGTAGAAGGGAGCGAGATGCCAGGGCAGAGCTGTGGCCAGCTCAGTGGGTGCGTGAGGGCAGGCGTGCCCTGTGGTCTACACTGTGCGTGGCAGGCTCTGTGGAGAGGGAGAGGTGGCCTTTTGTCCTTGGAAGGACCAGGTCATTCAGACTGGTCTAGAAACGTTGGTCGGGCGTTTCGTGTACAGCGTGAGGCCTCCCACGGTAGCTCAGGTACTTGACCTGGACCCACCGTGGGCTGCCCCCCACCCTCGCCCTGTCCCCAGTGGCCTTTGGCTGGGCCCTGAGTGAGGCTCCTGTGTTGCAGAGGTGACCACCGTGACAGTGGCCAACGTGGGCGCCTCGGCGGACAATGTCTTCACCACGTCGGTGGCGAACGCCGCCTCGCTCTCGGGCCACGTGCTGGTAAGCCGCCACGGGAGCGCTTCCGGCCCCGAGGGGGGTGGCCCATCCCCCAGAGACCCTGAGCCTGCCCTGTGCCGACTGCCTGGGGAGGGGAGGGGAGGGGAGATCTCACGGTTTCCTTCTAGCCTGGATCACGCACCTGGGACGCTGTACACCTGAAAGCAAAGTGGTTGTTACTGAGGTAGTGACAGACAGAAAAGTGTTGCTCCTGAGTGTAAGGGCAGCAGGTTGGTGAAGGGCTCAGGGGTGCAGATCTAAGAGTCTTGGTTTATTTCTTCTGGTATCAGGATGCACGCAAGCTGATAGCCAGGCAGTGACGTGGTGCCTCTGGCCGGTGTCCTGCCTGACAGCAGACTCTGTCACGTTCTCGTTTTCTAGGAGGGGCTGGAGCCAGAGGGTCGGGGAGTTAGGGGCGGCCCCAAGTCAGCGGGCTCTGAGGACAAGAAGACCCAGAAACTAGTGTGATCCTTCTGGAAACTGACAAGGAGAGGGGGTCTCGAGTATCGACATGTCTCACATGCCTTCGTGAGAAAAATACTTTGCGGTTCTCGAAGGAACGCAAAGCGTTCTGTGGTTCCGGTCGAGAGCTGTACGAGTGCAGTGATTCAGGTGCAGGCAGTGCAGACGCCCTTACTGAGGCGTTGACCCTGCAGGCCTGTGAGAGCAGGCCAGGTGTGTGCATGCGCACGCCGGGTGGAGGGCCCGCAATCCCACGATAAACTGCTACTCACCTCCCCTGGTTTGAAGGCCACATTTTCAGATGTAAGAAAAGGTCTTTGTCTTAGTTTTATCCTCAGCGTGAAAGCACGAGAGCGTCCCAGGCCTTGGTGTGGACGGGGTGCGCCGGGGTCTCTGGTCCACTCCAGGGCTGTCTGAGTGAGGCCATGAGCGTGTGCCTGTGGGCAGTTGGGGTGGGCTTAGCGCCCGCAGGGATAGCAAAGGGGCATCTGGCTGGCCCAGAGGAGGCAGGCGCGGTCACGGCAGCATCCAGCCCCAGTGGAGAGGCATGTAAGCAGCGTGGCTTGGGAAGCCCTGTGTCTGGGTGGGCTCGGGCATGAGAAGGGGTCCTGCACTGGGCCTTGGCTGTGCTTATGAGCTTGGCCTCTCGGAAACCCTCCCCTGAGGCCTGCAACCTCAGAGGCTGCCCAGGCAGACGGGAGGGCATTTCCTGTTCCAGGAACACATTTATCCCTTAACTTGGACAAGCCATGTGAGCATTCGCTCAGAGCCATGCAGACCTAGTGTCGCCTCTTCTTGGCCTTGGCTCTGCATCTGAGAAGCATGAGGCATGGTGGGCCCCCCGGTGGCGGCGTCAGCTGGAACCTCTCTGTAGGACCATGTCCTGGTGTGCAGGTGTGCGCCAGCCGCTGTCACTTGAGACTACTGGTGTTCTTTCCCCCAGTCGGGCAGGACAGCCCTTCAGATCGGGGACAGTCTGAACACCGAGAAGGCCACGCTGATCGTCGTGCACACGGACGGGAGCATCGTGGAGACCGCCGGGCTGAAGGCACCCACTGCCCCTCTCACCCCCGGTATGCCCTCCTGCTCCAGGCCTCGGGGGCAAAACGCTCTGAGAGCTGGTGGAGTTTATCCTGGGGGTGAATTTTATCTTGTGGTGAATTTCAAATTTCAAATACTATTTAGTTTAAGTATAAAAAGTGGATTTTTTCAGGCAACAGAAGAGTTGCCCAGAGTTACAGGGGGCGATGCTGCAGAGCTGGGGGAAGAACCTGTTAGAATCAAGATGTTTTTTGTGCCTTTCTGTTATTCAGGGTGCGTTCAGGTGTCTCATTTTCATGATGCTTTCTTTGCTCAAGGCCCTCAGTCTCCTCCGACTCCTTTGGCTCCCGGCCAAGAGAAAGGTGGAACTAAGTACAACTGGGACCCATCGGTGTACGACAGTGAGCTGCCTGTGCGCTGTCGGAACATCAGTGGCACCTTGTATAAGAGCAGGCTCGGCTCAGGTGGGCGCATGCGGGGTCGGCCCAGGTGTGCACAGAGTGGGCCCAGGTGGGCTTGCGTGGGGTGGGCCCAGGCTGCTGCTTATCGCCTTCCCTTTGCATCCCCCACTGTAAGTTGGGGCCAAGGATGGCCATAATGACGCATAAACTAGTTAAACGGGCAGGTTGAGGAATGGGGTGGCCCGTGGTAGGAGCAGGGCTGGACCATGTTCCCTACGGCCCTGGGTCAGCTGGGTGACCCGTAGGTAGAAGGCTCTGCAAGTGGGAAGACGTCATGAGCTCCGTGTGGGATATGGTGGAGTGTGCGGTGACCGTGGACAGCAGGTCGGGGCTCAGGCATGCGGTGGGAAGCGCTGCCTGCAGATGTGGGCTCGCCGTGGGGCACTGAGGGAGTGGCTGAGAGCAGGCAGGCCCGGGACACCGACGGGGGGTGGGCGGGAGGGGAGATGGGCCTGGCCCAGTGTCAGCGGGAACTACAGCGGGTGGCTTCGTCCTTTCAGGAGGCCGGGGGCGCTGCATTAAGCAGGGGGAGAACTGGTACAGTCCTACCGAGTTTGAAGCCATGGCAGGAAGGGCCAGCAGCAAAGACTGGAAGAGAAGCATCCGCTATGCGGGGCGGCCGCTGCAGTGCCTCATCCAGGTACCCAGGTGCCGCGCTTCCCCACCCTCCCTGCTCAGAGCCGCAAGCCGCAGGCCCGGCTCCTGGAGCATCGGCCGCAGGGCTTTCCAGGGTTCACAGGCTGGAGTCAGATGCGATTCGAGTCCCCCGCTCACTTGCTGTGTGAGTTACGTCACCTTTCCATCTGCTTCCTGATGTTCCAGATGGGATGTTGAGGGTGTTTGCTCCACACCTTGCCGTGAGGAGTGGATGAGGCAGCGTAACAGCTTCCGCTTGAGTGCGTGTGACTTTTGTTTATTTATTAACAGGAGAAAATCAAACGGAAGTTTAATAACACGTATACATGGGAGAGACTGAGGAAAACTGAGTAACTCTGCCTGTGACGTTTAATTAATTAGTTATTATTTTTTTATGGTACGCGGGCCTCTCACTGTCATGGCCTCTCCCGTTGTGGAGCACAGGCTCCGGACGTGCAGGCTCAGCGGCCATGGCTCACGGGCCCAGCCGCCCCGCAGCATGTGGGATCCTCCCGGACCGGGGCACGAACCCGCGCCCCTGCATCGGCAGGTGGACTCTCAACCACTGTGCCACCAGGGAAGCCCTGCCCGTGACTTTTTAAAAGACACCTAACTTCTCTCTCCTTGAGCTCATCTGTGAGAGGAGAGGGCTCCTCGTTGCTGTTTCCGGTTTAGCTCTAGGAGGTTGATAGAGAAATCACGCCTACACTCCCTGGCAGGGGAGAGATAGATGCTGCCACCAGCAGAGATGTGTACGAGAGAAGGTTCTGGAAATGGTGGGATTTTACCTTCACAGGGGGATCGGGGTGAAACTGGTTGAGATCTGGGGCTGTTGACTCACTTCAGAGCCGACTTTCTCACGTGTTGCGGTACTTTTTAAATTTCAGGATGGGATCCTAAACCCTCATGCCGCCTCCTGCACCTGTGCCGCCTGCTGTGATGACATGACCCTGGTGAGTGGGCCCCTGCTCCCCTCAGCTCCTCACAGAGCTGCTTCCAGCTTAGTTTCTTCCTCAAATTCTGGGTTTTGACCATTACTCTGATGAGTGAGGCCTCAAGTGGGCCCTGGGGCTGCTCAAAGAACGTTAAGGGAAACTTTCTTAAATAACGGAAAGCTCCTATAATGTCACCGTTTTTTTTTTTTTTATAAATCTATTCATTTATTTATTTTTGGCTGCGTTGGGTCTTTGTTGCTGCGTGCAGGCTTTCTCTAGTTGCGGCGAGCAGGGGCTACTCTTCATTGCGGTGTGCAAGCTTCTCATTGTGGTGGCCTCTCTTGTTGCGGAGCACGGGCTCTAGGTACGCAGGCGTCAGTAGTTGTGGCTCGTGGGCTCTAGAGTGCAGGCTCAGTAGTTGTGGTGTAGGGGCCTAGTTGCTCCGTGGCATGTGGGCTCTTCTCGGACCAGGGCTCGAACCCATGTCCCCTGCATTGGCAGGTGGATTCTTTAAGCACTGCACCACCAGGGAAGTCCCTATAATGTCATCGTCTTAACCGTACTTTTTTTTGTGGTGACAAGTATATATGTGCTGTTTTATGTTTTTCATTTTTAATGTCACGTTATAAAAAAACTACACTGAGCTGATTTATATAGAGAACTTTTAATGTCTTTTGAAGTCTTTTTTATTCTAAATTCTTAACTGTTTAAATAAAAGAGATATTTGCATTCGTTTGAACGTATATTGCTCTATAGCTTTCAAAGTGTGACACTAATTTGTTATATGTGGACTACCAGTTTTGTTTCAATGTTTCTATTGTTGAATATTATTTTTAAATGTCCTAAAATTAACTAGGAAGCTGCATAATGAGATTTCTTTTTTTATGGTTAATTAGCAGCAGCTATGGAAGAAAACTTAATTGGAGAGATGTTGTTGAGTGGGAAAACCAAATATTCTAAAATTGTCTAGTTCATGTGTAGATCACACATGAGTCTAGTAGAATGACCAGTAGGATATTTGTGTGAGAATAAGACACTTTTAAAGTTTGCTTGCGAAGATTGGTAGGTGACATTCTTGGAGATCTTCAGGGGTAAGAGGAGCAGAGTGGGGGGTCAGCCCCATCGGGAAGCATGGAGTACCTGGTACGGTTGTTTACGGTCACTCCAAACGCCGAAACCCTCAGGTGTCACCTGACGGCACATGTATGGGACGTGGGTACTGAAGCTAGAAACGGCCAGCAAGAGAACTCCGAGAAGACGTGGACCTGCGGGCTGGAGGCCGCGATGCAGTGAAGACGTCCTTCTCCCCACACTGGTCTGTGGGTTTAACACGGGTCTCTTCAGAGCCCCGGCAGGATCTTGTAGACATCAACAAGTTGATTCTAAGATTCATATCAAAAGGCAGAGGAAAGGGGTAGCAACACGGTTTTGAGGACGAAGACTACAAGTGGAGGAATCACAGCACTTGACTGTCAGACTTGCTGTATTGTTTCTGCGGCCAAGACCGTGTTTGGCAGAGGGGGACCCGTCGATCTAGGAGCAGACCCACCGTCCACACATGGACCTGCAGGTGTGGGAACAGTCGGACACTCACAGGCGTAGAAGTGACCCTTGACCTAAACATCACACTTTATATACACACGAATTCAAGATGGATCATACAGCCAAATGTGTCCAAAACTAAACTACAATTTGTAGAAGAAAATCTACCCTGATCTAGGGTTAGCCCTTCGACATGGAACCAAAGGCACAGTCCATGAAATGAAAACTCATAGGTCAGACTTCATCAAATTGAAACATTGCGGCTTCTGCCTCAGGAGTAGTGCTGTGCAGGGCTCCAGGGACCCACTCCCCGGACAAGTAACCCTAACTGGTGAAGATGATAAAAAGCAACCACTTAAGGTCTCTGGAGATTGTCCTGGGGGCATACAACAAAAAAAGAAACACTTATCCAGGAGAATCCTGTGAGTCTGGCGTTCGCGTCAGGCCCTGCTCCCTCCCTGCATCCCTCCGGCTCAGCCCAGGGAAGCTCCATCGTCCTGGCCCCGCTCGTCCCTAGGGTGGAGGTCCACGCAGCTGAGGCCAGCCGAGACCAAGCGGCTTGGCGAGCAGGGCTGACGGCCTGAGTGCCGTTTCTGCCCTGCTCCAGGGCAGCCCGTGGGGAGGAGGCCGGCAATGCAGGAGGGCAGCCGGCTCAGCTTCCCACCGGGAAGTGATCACCCTGAGAAGCCTCCTCAAAGGTTTGTCCTGAAAGCCACCCAGTACAGGAGCCTAACGTGACGATCTGACAGTGGAGCCGTTTGCAAAGGGTAGAGCAGTTAGGTGGCTGAGTCCAACAGCTGGTGCGGTAGCTGGGTCACTGCCGCCTGGAGGCCTTTGTCCAGGACTGCAGCCAGGAAGCCCTGGAGGGAGGGGGAGTCATCTGCACAGCCACTCAGTACAGCACCTAAAATGTCCAGTTTCAGCAAAAATTGTGAGACATGTAAAGGGCCAGGGATATGTGAACCACACGGAAGAAAAGCAGCAGACGCAGGCGCTGCCCGTGGTGGGGGCAGCAGACGAGGCTTCCAAGCAGCCTCTGTGTCTTCGGGGCTGAAGGAGACACGTCAAAGCGTCGTCAGCACGGGTCTCGGTCTGCGGGGGCACTTCAGGAGCGGGCGCTGACTTTCTCACAGTTGTGGAGGCAGGCAGCCCAGGCCAAGGTGCTGGTGTGTTCCTGGCGGGGCTCCTCCTGGCTTGTAGGCTCTCGCTTACTCAGCTGCTCCTACAAGGGCACTAATCCCGGCGGGTCAGGGCCCTTACCCTCAAGACCCCCGTTGCCTCCTTGCTCCAAATACGGCCACCCTGATGGTCAGGGCCTCACAGGTGGTCCTGAGGACACAGTTTAGCCTAGAAGGTGACGGCAATGTCTCAACACGTGGAGAAAATCAGTAAAGGGAGGAGCCACCGGGGAGAGCCCGGTGGAGATTCTGGGGTTGACGCGTAGGACAGAAGCTCACTTGCGGGTCCACAGCAGGTTTGAATGGGCAGCAGGAAGGGCCAGCGAGCCCACAGGGGTCTTGGGCGTGAGCTGGGAGGCTCACCTGATCTTCACGTTTTCCTGCTGTTTCTGCTCCATCGAGGTTCTCTCCTCCCGCGTGTCGGGGCCTCAGGGTCTGCGGGGCGCCCCCTGCTCCCCGTGGGCCCTCTCCCTTCTCCTTCCTTGGTCCCCACTTGTTTTCTGTCTCCCGGGGATTCCTGAAAATTCGGTGTTGATATTACTCTCCTGTTGGAAGTGCTGTTAACTCACACGTTCTCTCTGAAAGTACCTTTTCTGTTATTTTAAGCCGTTTGGGGCCTAAAGGGAGCTAAGGGAGCTTTGCGCGGTTCCGTCTTCTGGCCGCAGTCTGGGCATGTCTCCAGGCAGGTCGCCATTGGAGAACAGTCCCGGGTGGAGAAGAGTCCCAGGTGGCGTTTCCACGCATCTCACTTTGCCTCCCGCCCCCCCTCCCCCAGAGCGGGCCCGTCAGGCTCTTCGTCCCCTACAAGAGGCGCAAGAAGGAGAGCGAGCTGCCCGCCACACCCGTCAAGAAGGATGCCCCCAAGAACATCACCCTGCTTCCCGCCGCAGCCGCCACCACCTGTGAGTCACAGTGAAGCAGCTGTCGTCACGCGACATGCTCTTAGCGTGTCCTGCTCACGCGTGTGGCCGAGGGGTCTGGTTCAAAAGCAGGCACGGCTGCCGCTCATGGGGCTCCCTGGCCTCTTCGGTCCCGGCCTGTCCTTGGCACGGACTTCACTTCGCGCAGCCCTCAGGCCCTCTCGCAGCCCCGGGGGCAGGCGCGGCAGGGGCACGTGTAGGGAGGGCGGAGGCGGGGGAGGCGCCTGCTTCTGAAACCGGGAGGAGGCGAGTTGGGCTGAGTTGGGCTGCGGTGGTGGGAGAGGCCTGGGAGGCGCCCGGTCGCTAGGGGCTGTCAGCAGCCTGACGGCTCCTGCAGGGGAGGCGCCCCGTGTCCTTGGGGCTGGTCGGCAGGAGGAAACAGAGCCCCCAGAATGCCGGGGGCCCCGCTGTGTTTCTCTTCAGCTTTGACAAAAATCTTTTTCTTAATTCAAGCTACAAAGTCCTTCTTACGTTCTTTTAAATTTTATCTCTTGCCTTCTGACGAGACAGTACATCCAGGTGCTCAGGACACACAGCAGGAGCTGCGTCTGCTGGGGTAGGCGTCTCTGGCCCCCCCCAGGCACCGCCCCTGCGGAGGTGGCTGTGGGCCGGCGGACGCTGCTGTGGCCCCCGCGCACCCCGCCCCGACCCCTGGGTTTTTCTGCAATGTGCCCAGTGGGCCCAGCACGCGGTGACAGCTCTCCTGCTTTTCCAGTCACCGTGACCCCCTCAGGACAGATCACTACCTCTGGCGCGCTGACCTTCGACCGGGCGTCCACCGTGGAGGCCACCGCGGTCATCTCGGAGAGTCCGGCCCAGGGCGACGTCTTTGCGGGAGCCACAGGTGAGTTGTCTCAGCGCCTGGCAACGCGGCCCCAGCGGGTCGCTGGCAGGAGCTGTGGGGACCCCCGCAGGCAGGGGCGGCGGGACCAGGGCCTGAGAAGCTGAGGCTGCTCACGGAGCCTAGACGGGCGCCGCGGGGCAGAAACGCCCCATGTGCACGTGGAATGTTCTGGTAGCCGCCTCCGGAAAGTGAAAGGGAACAGTGGAAACTGGCTTTTGTACTGTGTTTTATTTCATGCAGAACATCCCAAATACTGTCCCTCTGACAGTTCACGTCCCCCACTTCCGCGGCTCAGGAGCTGCCCTGTTGGACGTGCAGCACAGCTGGGTCTCACGCCATCATGTCCCTCTCCCCTGACAGTACAAGAAGCAGGCGTGCAGCCCCCATGCAGGGTCGGCCACCCGGAGCCCCACTACCCAGGGTATCAGGACAGCTGTCAGATCGCACCGTTTCCGGAGGCCGCGTTGCCAACATCTCATCCCAAAATAGGTCAGTGTGGAAGAATTCTCCACGAGTGGCCGTCACGTGCAGAATCATCCTTCTGAAAGGCTTCCTAGGTGAAGTGGGGTGTGGGGCTTCAGGCCTGTGTTTGTAAAGCAGGTTTCACTGGAAGCTGCTGCTCATTTCTGTGTGGGGTGAGGCTGCTCACGTAGCGACCTTTGACCTGCAGAGCCTGAGATTCGGCTAGGCTCTGACCAGGACACTGTGCTTGGGGTCTGTCCCGTGAGGGCGCTCGTCCGGGTGGCCTCAGGTGAGAGGGTGTGTGCGTGTCTGCGACTCGCCCTGCCTGAAGCTTAACGGGGACGTGGCCCCACGTGTGCATTTTGAGCGATTTGTCACTGACGGCACGTTTTGGACACATTCTATGTCAGGACACTTTTTTACAGGGAGCATCGTAATCCCAGCTGGTGGACCTTTGTGTTTTTTACAGTTTCCGCCAGAGACAAGACAGCAAGATAGAAATTTGTCCCCGAGTCCTAGAAAACGCCCCTTCTCCTTCTCCTTTTCTTGTCTCGCCGCGCTCTCCTCTTGCTGTGACGCCCCTCCCACCCTTAAAGCTCGCCTCTGTTCTGCCTCTTCCCCACACCTTGCCTCAGACCCTGGCCCCAGGCCCGGTGAGCCTCCTGGCCGGGCTGTGGCCCTGCTGACTGCGGGGTCTGGGCAGGGACTGGATGGGGAGTGCCCGCCCCATGCGGTCGGCCGTGCCCTGAGCAGGGCTGCGAGGCCTGGGCGACCCGTCCCCCGTCTGCTTGCTTGCTTGTTTGCTTGTTTCAGCGTGGACGCGTGGCTTCCTGTTTCATTCAGGGCGTTGCAACCTGTTGCTGGGATGATTTGTATTGGGATGGTCCCTGATTTGGCTGGCAGGGGCCCCGAGAGCGGCTGCTGCGTCCTCTGTCCACCCTGTCACGCTGCCTGCTTCCTTATGTCCGGGCCCAGGGCCCTGCCCTTGCGGGGGCGGGGCATGGCCAAGGGGGCAGGCGTCGCTCGTCCGGCTCCCGTGTGTCTCCTGCAGCCTGTGTCCAGTGACCTCCAGCTGGGGGCTTTTACACCGAGGACTCGGGCGATGCTACCGTCAGGTGTTCTTCTCTGGGAGGATGTTAGACATTCAGCAGCACAGCCTGGGTGTCTCTGCCCCCAGGCCCCCCGGGACAGGGGTGGGGAGCCCTTGCGCGTCCGCGTGTGCGAGTCTCCACTTCCCGTCCAGAACAGCGTCCCTTTGAGGTTCCCTCCCGCCTCCATGACTTTCTTCTCCAGCTGAGGGGACCCTGCCTCGTACATCCCTCATCAGCCCCCCGGGGACCACAGACATCCCCGAAGGCTTTCTGTGTGAGCAGAAACGAAACCGGGAGGTTTTAGTTCTTCCGTCTGCTTTACTTTTTATGTGATGTAACTGCCCCCCGCCCCACACTGGCTCTGCACAAGCTCTATGGTCACCTCACCTGCAGCTGTTGTGTCATCCATGGACGGGTGACTTGAAGGGGGGACCGTGGGTATGCTCTGTTCGCCACCCTACTTTCCCACGTTTGATGAGCGTGCAGAGGCACCTTGAAGCCAGGAGATGGGTTAAGTTCTTGTTGTGTTTTGCTTTCCACACGCTAGTGTTGACATCCTTGCCCGCCCTGGCGGTGCCTCCCTCCACCCCCACCAAAGCTGTGTCTCCCGCTGTGGTCAGCGGGCTGGAGATGTCGGAACAGCGGAGCTGGCTGTACCTGGAGGAGATGGTCAATTCCTTGCTCAGCACCGCGCAGCAGCTGAAGACGTTGTTTGAACAGGCCAAGCAGGCCAGCTCCTACCGAGAAGCCGCCGCGGCCCAGGCCAGAGTCCAGGCGGATGCAGAGCGGAAAGAGGTACCATTTGCACAGCGGGTCTGGGGCTGCCACCTGCAGAGCCCGCCCACCTTCCTGGGCAGGGGACCTGGCGGCCCATGCACAAGTGAAGCTTCTCTGATAGACAAGTGGCCACCGTTACCTGTCGGGCGTTTTTGTCCCTCACACGCACCAGCCGTTGTTTTTGAGTGCCCGCCTGTTGTAGATGTCACTCACCTGGTCAGGCCGTCTTCCTCCCGGGGAAACGGGTCTCGTGTGTTATCAAATCTGGAGGAGCGTCCTCTGGTGTGTCTTTGGGGCAGAGGTCTTGCGGTCACCAGCCCCTCCAGGCACCCAGCTCTGTGGCCGCATCTCAGCCCCACGGGGACTGGCTTCTCAGCCCCAGAGGAGCCGTCACAGGTATTTCGCTGCTGATGAGGTCCCCGTGGTTCGGGAAGCCTGGCGCCCAGAGCATTTCCTGCAGCACAGGGTCCCTCAGCCGTGTGGCGCCTTTTGGGATGCAGTCTTCCAGGTGATGTGGAGCAGGTGCCCAAGCCGAGAGGAGGTGTGTCCTCACTTCCCAGGGCTCATCTGGGGCCGGAGGAGGGCGGGCCGGGCTGCTTGGTACCCAGAGCCCTCTTGGGAGCGGCTGGAGGCGGGAGAACGGACAGTGATGCGTCTTCAGTGTCACTTTGGTTTGTAGGTGAGTCGAATTGGTTTATCTCCACCAAATCCATATAAGAAAAAGAATTTCAGTTAGTACTACTTTTTATAGGTAAAGGGGAAAGAAGAGCTTTTCAGGTGCAGTTTTCCTTTTTCTTCTTTTTTTTTTTTGGCCGCGCCGCCTGGCTTGCTGGATCGTAAGTAGGGGGCTCTCATTGCCGAGAGGCAGTGGATTGAAAGCCTACGTGCGTCTTTTATGGAGTTGCCTTTACTCTGCTGCGCCCCAGCCAGCCGCTCCGCATGGTCGCCTCTTCCTGCACTTCACTGACCTCCTTCATCTTCGCTTCTTTAATAACTGACCTTTGGGTCAGCTCAGGATCTGCCTCTGTTCACTCCTTTCCTCTTGACTGGAAGCTCTGTTCCTTCCTTCACATTCCAGTCATTTTGATTGTTGGACCTTTTGGGTTATTCACGGCAGAAGCTCTGAGTTCTGTTGGATTCTCTCTCTTCCCCTGAAAAGTGCTGGACTTGGTTCTCAGAAGCAGCTGAGCTCCTGGCTGGTCTCCTGAACTCTGTTGTGTGAGGGGGAGTCTGTCTCGGTTACCTCTGCCCGTCACATCTCTAGTCCTGGTCTGGGTCACGTGCGGGAATGCAGGCCCTTCTGGGGGCGGGGGGCACCAAGATCCCTGCTCAGCGCCGCCTTCTGGGCTGCTCTTTCTGTTGGCTCAGCCCCGTGCTGGCTGCATGGGGGCGGCAGGTGCCTGTGGCCATCTGTGCTGATCTCGGTCTCCCTTGGCTTCCAGCCATCTGGCAGCTCCATCTTCAGCCCTCTGCCCACCCCCCAGCCCAGGTGACCACGGCCCCTTGCTGTGGCCCCACACACCTGGTGGGCAGGGGAGGCCCTGAGGCTGCCCCACCTGCGGGGGGCCTTCCCCCTCCCCCCTCCCCCTCGGGATTGGCTCCACCCCCCCCCCCACTCCTGTCCCACCTGCCTGGGCCTTTCTCCCCGCCCCTCCCCGGGGTTCAGCCCTGCAGACTGCTCTGGTCACCAGAAGGGCAGCTGCTCCTTCCTTTCTGGGTCTGGAGGCCGCACGCGCGGGGCAAGAGTGCGCTCTTGCTGCTCAGCTGCCGGTTCTTCAAACATTTAATGTCTGCATGTTCCATGTTTGTAAACAGTTTACTAGTCCTGTTTCTAAAATACTTGATCGTATCTGGTTTTTGCGGTTATAACCAACGTCTTAATCGCAAAATGCACTCATGTTCACACGTTTCTGATCATATACTTCAGAAAAGTCCCCAATGTTCATAACGAAAGGGCATTTTTTTCTTCGTTGAAATATGGTTCACATACTGTGGAATTCACACCTTTAAGGTGCACAGTCCAGTAGTTTGTTCACCAACTTGTACGGCCACCACCACCATCTGATCCCAGATCGTTTCCCCTCCCAAAGGAGCCGTCACTCCCCACCACCCGCAGGCCCCAGCTGCGCCAACCTGCTTTCTGTGTCTGTGGCTTTGCCAGTTCTGGATGTTTCTTGGAAACGGAGTCACACAACATGTGGCCTTTTGCGTCTGGCTTCTCCCACTGAGCAGAGTGTTTCCAGGGTCCGTCCACGTAGCCGGGTCAGAACTTCATTCCTTTTTATGGCTAAACGTTAGTTGTCGCACCGCATGTTTCTTCACTCAGCCATTGGTGGCCATTCGGGTGGTTTCTACTTCTTGGCTCTTGTGGACAGTGCCCTGAACATTTTTGCACGGCCGTTTGTGTGGACGTGTGTTGTCACTTCTCCTGGGTGCATACCTGGGAGCAGAGCCGCTGGGTCCCACGGTGGCTCAGGGTTCACCTTCTGAGGAGCCACCAGACTTTGCCAGGGCGGCTGCCCATCCTGCATCCACCACCGTGTGTGCCGCGTGCCTTGCCCACGGCCTCACCACCACCGGTCCCTGATGAGCACGGCGGGGGGGCGACCCTCGCTTCCCCGGGCGTGGCGAGGATGCCCCCTTGCCGAGACTCTGGGAGTGGAGGAGACCACAGTGTCCCCCCGTCAGCCGGCTGGACAGCGGGTGGCGGGTGGCTCGGATCTGGGGTGGCGGCGGCAGCACAGAAAGCCGGACCTCATCCCCGCAGGGAAGTGCAGCGGGAAAACGGCTTAACTTCCAGTTTTACGTTTTTCATTAATTTTTGTGGACCTCACCTTCACAGAATAAAATTACAAGTAAATTAGACACATCCCTTCCCCTCTGTGAAAATTCCCCAAAGACAGGTGGCATGAAAAAGACGGAGTGAGGCGTTTCCACCTGGTCGGTCCCGAGGTTACTTTCAGGGCACCGTGTTGCGTCAGCTGCGTGGGTTTTGTCTTTCACGTAGGAATAGCCCACAGTCATGGCCACGCTCATCCCACATTTAAGGGTCCAGGAGCTGAATTCCTGTTGTGCAGAACTTCCCCCTCGACCCACCGTGGGACACGTGCTGACGTGCGTGTCCGTCGGGTCAGCCAGGAGCGTCTGCCGCAGCTGGATCGCTGAGTACCCCACCGTGAAAGGTTGGGCTTTGCATTTCATTTGTAATTTTATGAATTTCTAAGGAAGAAATACAACGTGAAATCCTTTTATCCTTAAAATCCTGTTTGGCGGAAGGATGCTCAGCCTTTAGTGAGGGGCTTGAGCCCACTTCCCCCGCCAAGGCATCCGACACGTTCCCACACCCGGAGCTTTGAAAATGGCTGGAGCTCTTACAGGTGTGCTTGTCCTCTCTCCGGAGCTGTAGGTGTGACGTGTCCTCCAGTAGTTTTCCTGTAAGCTGATCACATGGCGGGGGGAAGCTAGGCATCCGTCCTGTCCGAGTGCCACCGGTGGGTGGACGCCAGTGTCCTTTTGTGTGTGCTGGTGTCACGAGGCTCCTCGGGTGACCTGGTTAAGTTGCTTGCAGACGTGGGTTGACCACCGTGTGCGCCCTGTGTGTTTACCCTTCGTGACGGCAATGTGTCTGATCCCTGTGGCCCCGTGATGACCACAGCTCCTCGACACTGGGTTCTTGGGAGCCAGACTCCTCGGAGAGCCTGTTCCCCAGGATCCTCTGGGGGCTTCAGGGGGCTCGGGGGGGCTGAGAGGCCCCGACCTCAGTCACATGTGAGTGAGGGGACGCAAAACGTGTCCCTGAAGCAGGTGGCGGCAGCGAGAAGCGGCCGGCAGGGCCCGGGGGACAGTGAGCCAGGAGGCCAGGTGGGGAGCACTGGTGGCTGTTGTGGAGAGGCTGCTGGACACCCTGACGTCGCCAGGGTGAGACGGAGCCCCCCAGCTGGGTGGTTGGGGGAGGGCTGCCCCGGAGAACTCTTCTGGAAGGTCCTGTCCACGGCAGCCTCCTTAGGGTGCTGGGGCTTGGTGGGGAGGACCGGACGAGTGAGGCCCCGGGACCCCTAGGAGGAGGCTGAGCCCTCGCTCCCTGGCTCCCTGGGAGGGCGCAGGTGCTGGCGGCCCAGGGTGGGGAAGCAGGGCTGCCTGCTTGGACGCCGTCTGTGGAATTTCTTGAAAAGTCACGTTTTAGCCCTGCTGAACTATTAAGGAGATTTTGCCAGTTTTAACCATGGGGCATTTGTGTTGTGTGTATATAGTTAGCTCAGCAGAGATTAAACAGGGCGGAAGACCAGACGCCCTTCCCGTCAAGGGCGCTGTGTCCATCCAGCACAAGCCAGCCACGTGGCTGCAGGGCGCCGGGCCGCCTGCCACGGCCCCGGCTGGGGGAGCGCGCGCACTCTGGGCCCCATCCCTGTGCTCTGGCCTCTGTTCATGCCTCCCGGCTCCTTCTCAGGCCTTCGATGATCTTCCCAACTTCCTTTTCTAGAGGGAATTGTGGCCCAAAGAGTAGCAGTGGCGGGCGGTCTGGGCGGCGCCTCTGGCTGCACCGCAGACGCTGTTCTCAGCGTTGGAAGAGAGCCGGTGCCCGCGGGTCAGTCCGGTGATACCTCTTCCAGGCTGCAGACATGCCTCCTGGCCGAGCCAGGGCGGGGGGAGGTCTCTGGCTTCTCTCTTCTCGTCAGCCCCCGACCACCCCTCGCGGACTCGTCTCACTCCAGGGCCCCAGGGCCCAGGCCCAGCACGTGCGCATTTGGGGCAGGTCGGAGGGTTCCATCTGTGGAGTGATTGCCCCTTTTCCTCCCTTAGTCATCTGGGGTGGCGGTCCCCCTCCTGGACAGCGGTGATCTAGGAATATTTCCAGAATTCTTCTCCGTGGGGGATCTGTCTCTTGTACACTTGTTTGTACCTTTGTTTCTATCAAGAGGGGCTCACGGCACCCGTGTTACTTGTTCTGCTCATCCGGTTTGGCTTTGGCGGCTGGAGCTCTGTCGGCTCCCGCGTCCCTTGCGTGCCTCTCAGAGCACCTCCCTCCTTTCTGGTGGTAGAAGACGCTCCAGGCCCATCTTGGGGGTTCCCCGCCCCAGCCCTGGAATCGGCCGTTTCTCCAGGGAGCCTGGTTCCTTTATTGGAGAACGAATGCTCTTAGGAACCAAGATCTGGGCGCTCTCAGCTGGCAGCAGGGAAGCAGTGGGTCCGACCGATGTGTGCAGACACAGCCCGAGGGCTCTGTGGCCGTCCGTCTCTGTCTGTGTGTCAGCCGGCGTGTCTGAGCCAGATCTCCTGCCCCAGGTTAGCTTGGGTTAAGAAGTAATTCCCAAGGGGCTGTGTTGGGAGCCCGGGGTCGGAAGTTCTTGCCGCACAAGAGCGGCTCCCGCTCCAGAAGGTCTGCTCATGACACAGGCTCTTCATGCACTTAAGAGGTATTTATTGAGCGGTGGCTGTTTTCCAAGAACCGTGCTGGTGCCAGGAGCACCAACATGGCAGGTCCAGGTGAGCGGGACTCGCGGGCTCGCGGGGGACAGGGTGTGACACGAGGCCGCTTCCCTGAGGACTTCCAAGCTGAGAGGCAGGAGGGTCCATGGGGCCCCCAGCCTCACGGGCAGCCGCACCTCTGCTCCCACTAACTGTGAGACCTTTGCTCTCCCTGGAGGAATTTCTATGTGTGGTTACAGACTTCGGTTTTTTCCTGTAAGTATTTTGTTCTTTAAAGTAGGGACAGTGGACAAGCTAACTTAGTAGTATCTCAGAGTCCCCGTAATGCGCGTGTTTCCTGAAGCGAGTGAGGGGGTAGCGGGGGCTCGGGGTGGAGCGTGTCAGTCAGCGCTGGGCAGAGAAGGGAGCTGCAATCCAGAACAGGAAGCAAGAAGCAATTTGCTGCTTTGCATGTACTCTCGGGGGTAGCGGTGGGAGGCGGTCAGCGGTGTTAGGAACGGGCGTCTGGTGTGGCTCACGGGTGCGCAGGTCACACACTCACCCGCTGGCTGGGAGCAGGGGCCTGGCCTGCAGTCAGTGCAGCCAGGTGCGCCGCACAGCGTGGGTCACGGCTGCACACACCAGCGCTAGCGGTGCCACTGGAGTCCCCCTCCCTGGCTGGTTAGAAGGAGTGGCTCCTTCGCGTCTTGTGGGGAAGACACACAGAAGACCCGCCTAGTGGAGCTGCGTGGCTGGGCCAGGGGTGCCTGGGCTGCGGATGAGGGTCCGGCTGGGGGCCGCAGGGCCTGACCGCTCAGGAGACGATCCTGACAGCTGAGAATCCTGGCCTTCCTCAGTTTGGTTTCCTGCACGTACTTGGTGGCAGTGAAATCCCCTGGTATTTGGAGCAAGGTTGGTGCAGCGGTGTGATCCGGAGCCCTGCTTCCCGCTCAGCAGTGCCCACCCCGCATCTGGGCAGCGGGGGGCGGGGACGCGGGTCAGCCTGTCCCCGCGACTGACGCCTGTGTCCTCTTGCAGCAGTTCTGTGTCAACTGCGGCCGGGAGGCCCTGAGCGAGTGCACCGGCTGCCACAAGGTCAACTACTGCTCCACCTTCTGCCAGCGCAAGGTAGGCCCCCCCCGCCCAGTGCCACCTCCGCACTGTCCCTGGGCTCCGGCAAAGCCCCGAGGCAGCCACACAGGCCGTGGCCATGGAGGCCGCTGCTCCCCAGTGACCTTGACCTTGTCGTGGTCAGTGCTCCCCAGCCCTGGACGCCTCGTCATAAACCCTGAAAGTCGGTGCGGTTGTACGTGTAGGCGTCTGATTCTAAGAAGATTAAAGAGTGTTCTGGAGTAGCAGTTGCTAGTTCGGGTTTTTACCACTTTTCTCACCCTTACTCAGAGTGAGGGGCCAAGCCGTTGACTGGGACCTGTGGGGTTATCCTCTCCTCTTAGAAACTTTCCACGATTAAAAAAGGTAACTTGGGCTTCCCTGGTGGCGCAGTGGTTGAGAGTCCGCCTGCCGATGCAGGGGACACGGGTTCGTGCCCCGGTCCAGGAAGATTCCACGTGCCGTGGAGCCGCTGGGCCCGTGAGCCATGGCTGCTGAGCCAGTGTGTCTGGAGCCTGCGCTCCGCAACGGGAGAGGCCACAACAGCGAGAGGCCCGCGTACCGCAAAAAAAAAAAAAAAAAAAAAGGTAACTTGCCGGGTGGACAAATAGTAAAAAATCCCACCCCTGGTGCCTGTGACTTGGAGCTGCATCTGCGGACACAGCCTCTGCTGCGCAGGGGACCCTGTGCCTGGCGGCTTCCCAAAGCGCCCCATCCTCAGATGTCCTCGGGAGGGAGGTGGGCAGGAATGACCCCCAAGACTAGGGTGTGTGGGACGTGGCATCTTCCTCTGCGTCTCAGGGCTTCCCGGGGGGCTGCAGGGGTCAGCACAGCGCGGAAGGTGTGTCCAGGGGCTCCCAGCTACGCTCCTGAGCCCTGGCCCGTTCCCGGGGCGGGAGACTTGGGAAAGAGACCCGCAGGTCTGCTTTCCCTGGTGTCACCTATGGCTCGTGTGCTGAGCAGAGGGCCCGCATGCCTGCTGCGCTCGGGGACACTGGGAGGAGCCCAGGCAGCCAGGAGGAGCCGGCGGGGTGGACGGGCTCCTGCTGGCTCGTGATCCGAGAGGGCGGCTGATCGGTGGCTCTTCCCTGACTGTGAACCATCAGAGGAAGATTCGTGGGTTTATTTCGTGATGGAGTCGTTTTAGCCAGATAGCACTTTGTCTAAATGCAAGCTGCAGTCTTGGAACCTCTCTTGGTGAATCGGGCAGGTATATTTCAGGTGTAACCTTGTTGACAAAGACTCCACTTCTTCTGTTGGTTGTGTTGGGTTTGTGCTCCTGTGACTCGCTGCCCTGATAAAGGCATAGGCTTTGGTTTTATTGGGTTGGCCACAAAGTTCCTTCGGTTTTGAAGTAAAAACAAAAGACACATTTTTCATGTTTCCCAACAACTTTATTGAACAACGTATTCACCGTTTTGTTCCACTACCTTCTGCCATTTTTCAGCCAACTTCATAATTCCATCTTCCCAAAACTTTTTATCTTTTTGAGCAAAGAACTGTTCCAGGTGCCTTTTACAGTCTTCCCGAGAATTGAAATTTTTTCCATTAAGAGAATTTTGTAAAGACCAAAATCAATGGAAATCCGAAGGGGCAATGTGTGGTGAATACGGCGGATGAATCAGAACTTCCCAGCCGAGCTGTAACAGTTTCTGCCTGGTCATCAAAGAAACATGCGGTCTTGCATTATCCTGATGGAATATGATGCGTTTCCTGTTGACTCATTCCAGACGCTTTTCGTCGAGTGCCGCTTTCAGTTGGTCTAATTGGGAGCAGTACTTGTTGGAATTAACCGTTTGGTTTTCCAGAAGGAGCTCATAATAGAGAACTCCCCTCCACTCCCACCATATACACATCACCTTCTTTGGGTGAAGACCGGCCCTTAGTGTGGTTGGTGGTGGTTCATTTCGCTGCCCCACGATCTCTTCTGTTCCACATTATCGTACAGTATCCACTTTGCATTGCCTGTCACAATTTGTTTTAAAAATGGAACGTTTCCATTACGTTTAAGTAGAGAATCGCCTGCAGAAATATAGTCAAGAAGGTTTTTTTCGCTTAACTTATGTGGAACCCAGACATCAAAGCGATGAACAGACCCAAGCTGGTGCAAATGATTTTCAAGGCTTCATACGGAGATTCTGAGTCTGTCGGCCTCTCCCGCGTGGGTATAACGTTGATTGTTCTCAATTATTGTTTCGATTTGATAGCTTTCAACTTCAACTGGTCCACCCGACTGTGGAGCATCGTCCAGCGAGAAAGCTCCAGCACGAAACTGCGCAAACCGCTTTTGACACGTTCGCTCAGTCACAGCACCTCCTCCACGCACTGTGCAAGTCTTTTTTGGGGGGGGTTTCAGCTGCGTTTTTACCTTTCTTGAAATAGTAAAGAATAATATGCCGAAAATGTTGCTTTTTTCCTTCAATATTAAAATGGCTACACAAAAATTCACCAATTTTGATAACCTTTTTTTTTTTTTTTTTTTTTTTTTGCGGTACGCGGGCCTCTCACTGCTGTGGCCTCTCCCGTTGCGGAGCACAGGCTCCGGACACGCAGGCTCAGCGGCCATGGCCCACGGGCCCAGCCGCCTCGCGGCACGTGGGATCTTCCCGGACCGGGGCACGAACCCGCGTCCCCTGCATCGGCAGGCGGACTCTCAACCACTGCGCCACCAGGGAAGCCCCTAAAAAAACATTTTTAATGGAGATCACGCTCTTGGTGTCATCTCTCAGAACTTCTGCCTGACTCAAGGTTAGGAGAATCTCCTATTTTCCTCTAAAACATTTATAATTTTAGGTTTGTTTTTTTTTTTTTCCGGCCGCATAGCATAGCTTGCAGGATCTTAGTTCACCAACCGGGGATTGAATCTCAGCCTTGGCAGTGAAAGTGCCGGACCCTAACCACTGGCCCACCAGGGAGCTCCCTTTAAGCTCTTACTTTTAGATTTATGACCCATCTTGAGTTAATTTTTAGGTATGGTGTGAAACACTGTGGACTTGAGCCCAGCACACATGAAGTTTTACGTACTGTACAGACTTACAGAGTCAGGTAATCTACATAGTCAGGTAATTTACAAACTAAAAATTTATTCTTTCGAGTCTAAAAATAACAGGTGCTGGAGAGGGTGTGGAGCAAAGGGAACCCTCTTACACTGTGGGTGGGAATGTAAATTGGTGCAGCCACTGTGGAGAGCAGTATGGAGGTTCCTTACTAAACTAAAAATAGAGTTGCCATTTGATCCAACAATCCCACTCCTGGGCATTTATCCAGAGAAAACTCTAATTCGAAAAGATACATGCACCCCAGTGCTCATAGCAGCACCGTTTACAATTGGCAAGACATGGAAGCAACCTAAATGTCCATCAACAGAGGAATGGATAAAGAAGATGTGGTTCACACATACAATGGAATACTACTCAGCCATAAAAAGGAATGAAATAATGCCATTTGCAGCAACAAGGATGGACCTAGAGATTAGCATTCTGAGTGAAGTAAGTCAGAACGAGAAAGACAAATACCATATATCACTTATATGTGGAATCTAAAATATGACACAAATGAAATTATTTACAAAACAGAAACAGACTCACAGACATAGAGAACAGACTTGTGGTTGCCAAGAGGGAGTGGGGTGGGGGAGGGGGGATTGGGGTTGGCAGCTGCAAACTATTATCCATAGGCTGGATGAACAAGGCCCTAATGTGCAGCGTGGGGAACTACATTCGATATCCCGTGACAAACCGCAATGGGAGAGAACGTGCAAAAGAAAAAATGTGTGTGTATAGCTGAGTCACTTTGCTGTACAGCAGACATTAGCACACACTGTAAATCAACTAGACTTCAATAAAAAATGTTTAAAAATTTATTCTTTTGATATACAGGCAGACCTTGTTTTATTGCACTTCTCAGATGTTGTGTTTTTACAAATTAAAGGTGTGCGGCAGCCCTGCCTTGTCAGGTGAAGGTTATCATTTTCAGGAATAGAGCGTCTTTGAGTTAGGTTCGTACGGTCACACGCTTAACAGACTACAGCGTAGTGTACAAGTGACCTGCATGAGCCCCGGGAAGCCTGAAATCTTGTGTGACTTGCTTTGTTGCTACATTTGCTTTATTCTGGAACTGAACCCGCAATGTCTCTGAGGTACGCCTGTAATGATTTGAAATTTTATTTTTTTATTATAAAAATAAGGCAACACGTTGTAGAAAATTTGGAAGACGTAGGACAGCACGAAGATAGGCAGCTGGAGCCCTGCCCTCCGGGGCTCACCGCTGGTCTCTGTTCTTCCGAGTGTGTGTGATGTTCATTCTTGTCATGGCTCACCAAGCCCTAACCTCTCCGTGCGTCTTGGGGTCCGTGTCTCCACTAACCACGCCCCGTCGGGCCCCCAGAGCGAGCCCTGCTCCAGGCCAAGTTCGGCTCCATTTCCCGCCCGTAACGGGCGATGGCAGCTCCCACCCTGATGGGGGGCATTGCGGGGCGGGGGGGTGGACGTCCTCCCCGACCTCCCTGGGGGCGGCGGCCTCCCAGCCCCTTTGTGGACACGTGGCTGGCTCCGGCGCAGTCCTTTCACTTTTGCGATGATAAGTAATACGGCTGGGCAGCAACATCGGAGACAAGTATTCCTCTGCAGGTGTGAGTGTTTTCGTTTAGATCCCAGGGAGGAAGCAGCAGGATCAGAGCGTGGACGTGTCTCAAGGGTCATCCTGGGTACTTGCCTTCGGAGCGGGCCCCTAAACAGGAGGGTGGGCGAGGCTGGGAGCCCCCTGCCCCGGAGGGCTGGCCGCTCAGCACGTGCACACCCACTCCCGGGCACAGCCTTCTCACTCTGAACCGTAACACGGAGTCTGTCCTTCCTTTCAGGACTGGAAGGACCACCAGCACATGTGTGGTCAGTCGGCAGCTGTCACCATGCAGGGGGACGACGTCCATGTCGCCGAGGGTGTGATCGAGAAGGTCACCGTGTGAGGGCTCGCGGGGCCTCTGTGGCCAGGAAGGAGCCCTGAGGACGGGGGCCGCTGAGGACGAGGAGGAAGTTGCTGGCCAGGTTACGAGTGGACGTCGCGTGACCGGCACCCGGGCAGCGCGCTCCTGCCGCCAGGCCCCGAAGCGGGCGGGCGGGCGGCCGGTGGGCGCGGCCTGGGCCCTCAATGCCGCTCGCGGTGCTTTTTTTATCCCTTGGATGGTGAGCATCCGGTCTTCCCTACGGGTGTGTCGTGTTCCGTAACACGCGTGTACATACATGTGTCTGTCAGTAAAGTTGGCGGCCCTGCCCCATGCGGACTGGTGACTCCAAGCTCCGACCTCCCCGAGGCCCCGGGGGCCCGATCGTGCAGTTCAGAAGCCGAGACCGTATGGGGCCCAGCCCGGCGGGACGGGAGGCTGGCACCTGCTGCCCAGGAGCTGGGGCTCCAGAGCTGCCAGCCGGGAAGGCCGAGCCGCCGTCCAGTCTCAGGGACGGCTCGGCGTCTGGACATGCCACCTTCCCTTTGCACAGAGCGCGCCCGGGACCCCTGGGGACCCGCCCAGGGTGGCTCTTGCCTGCGCCCGGCTATCCTCGCCCAACTCTCACGGGCTGGGGCCTCGTCCCTGCCCTTCCTGGCGCCCTGCCCAGCCTGCCCCCAAGCCTGGGTTCCAGGAAAGCTTGCGGTGCCCCGTCTTCTGTGCACTGAGAGATGGACTTTGACCCCGACGCTCGCCTCACTGTTGCATCTCGTTCACACCTCCGGCCCCGCACCTCCCGGCTCCTGCTTCCAGAAGGTTCTTCATAGCACACGGAGACTTGCCTTTTGGGCCACGGGCTCCCCGGTGAGCCGAGGGGGTGGCACCCACGCCCGTCCTCCCGCGCCCAGCCTGGCTCCAGGTGGGGAAGGACCTGCCCCCCCAGAAGCCCCTCTGCCTCCGTTCCATCGGCCTCTGCGGACTAAGCGGGTTTATTTGGGTTTTATTTGTTTTGTCGTCCCGCCTCTCCACCACCTTGGGGAAGGCCAGGCCCGGCCCCTGGGGTTTGCACAGCATGAAGGTGGTGGGAAGTGAGGACGGGAGGTGGGGGCCACGTCGGCCTCAGCAGAAGGGGCTGCACCCCCAGAAGGAACCCCCCCAAACCTGAAAAGGCTAAAATGGCGACGTAGGCGGGCAGCGCCCCCAGGGAAAGGCTTCCAGGCCCTCCCTGGCGTCCTGGCGTCCAGCTCCAGGCGGCGGCCTCCCCGTGAGCAGAGTCGGAGGCCTTGGGACCAGGCCCTGCAGGGAAGCCGTCCCGGGCGAGGGTTTTCTGGGATCGGGGCGGCTTCTCCTTAACGTAGAAGCCTGGGGACCGCACGTGTTCGGGGCAGTTTTCCAAGGTGTATCGTTTCTAAGCCTTTGAAGCTATCTCTGCGCAACCCCGGACATCAGGATCCTTCTGGAAATTGCCATCCAAGCGCCCAGGGTGCGTTGACACCCTCAGTTCTGTGTCAGCACTTCTGATGGCCTCTGCCAGACGCAGCCGCGGGGGCCAGGCCAAGGCTTCTGACAGTGTGCGCTGCGGCAGCCGTCCGGGTGCTGCGGGTCCTCTGAGCTGAGGCTGCGGTGACGCTTGGCGTCAGTGAGCCTGGGACCCTCGAGGCACCTGCTGAGCCCCCGGGTCAGCCAGGCTCTGTATATCTGCACCTGTTCCCCCAGTGCCCACCTTGTCACTCCCTAGTGTCCACCTGTCCCCCCTGTGCCCGCCTTGCCCCCCTCTTGGGGGACACAGGAGTCTGCCCACAGGGCCAGTGGGGACAGCGCCGGACACCAGCAGATCCCAGCCCATCTGCAGCCCCACCTCCGAAAGAGATGCACTTACTGGCCTGGCCTGTCGGGGGCATGGTCACCCCCTCCCTAGTATAGATGAGAAGGGTACATGGAGGGGGACGTGGCCTTGCTCCACACAGATCCCTGGGCTGGTGGGCATGGCAGCTGGTGCCCACGGCTGGCGGGCAGGGGTGCTGCTGCTTGAGACCCTCTTGGCGGTGGCAGACACCAGCTCTGACCACGTGGAGTGACCACAGAAGGCCCAGCAGGCGCACGTCGGGGCACATCAGAGATGGGTGGCAGGGCACGGGCGTGGGGTGTGGACCTGAGGGACGAGCCAGGTGGCAGGGCCAGCGGCCGCAGTCAGGGGCCCTTTGCTCCGACCCTGACCCTGACCCTGCCGTCAGCCTGATGGTCCCTTCGAGTCTGAGGTTCCCAGGAGGGACCACCAGCCCAGCTCTGAAGCAAGTGTCTTGCCCGGGTGAGGCTGTACCATCTGGGGCTCCTCCCGGGAGGAGCCCCGGGGTATCCGCTGCAGCCATCCTCATGCTTCACAGGCAAGAAGGCGCCGGAAGCTGAAGCAGCCAACAGACCTGGGGGCCGGCCCTGGGCCCCCTCCCCCACTCCCATTTTGTGTTGGTTCCTGTGTGGTGCAGGGACACAGCACCCCATACTGGCCCCCAGTCCATCAATGCTCGGTTCCTCGAGGGCCAGTCTCTCCCAGGAT
This sequence comes from Delphinus delphis, assembly GCF_949987515.2. Taxonomy (NCBI): domain Eukaryota; kingdom Metazoa; phylum Chordata; class Mammalia; order Artiodactyla; family Delphinidae; genus Delphinus; species Delphinus delphis. Next base: position 110,069,971 of record NC_082690.1, read on the forward strand.
GATCGGGGCAGGCTGGTCCTGGGGGGTGGTCAGCTGGGGCTTCGCAGGGGAGGCAGCAGCTGAGTCTGAGCAGGAAACGGTGCTCACCCAGAGAGGGGAACAGGGTGGCCCCCTCTCCACGGAATACTGTAGCACGCTGAGGGGGGGGCCTGATGCCGGGGCCCTCACAGCCCATAGTTTCTCATGTTCAGAGGAGAGCTTGACACCCGGCAGTGGCCGGCTTGGTCACAGTTCCTGACAGGAGCGCTGAGCCACAGTACTGGGCACAGCGGGTGCCCACGGCGGGGGACTTGGGAGGGTCTAGGTGAAGTCCAAGTGGGGCTGTCTCGGGTTGAGGGGCGGGCCGTGCTGTGGGCGGGAGAGGGGCAGCCACTCCCTGCTCTGCCCACTTGCTCCCAGCCAAGTGGGCAGAGGATGGCTGAGTGCCTTGTGGGCCTGCGCTGGCCTTCCCTGGAGGGAGGCTGCCCCCGTGAGCCCACCCAGCACCCAGGCCCCCTGTTCCTCCAGGTTTTGGGCATCTATGGGCAAGTCAGGAGCTGGCAGGGAGCTGTGCTCCGACCTTGAGGCAGCTGCCGAAGCAGTGGCAGGGGCAGGTCAGCTGCATTTTGCAGGGACAGTGGATGGGGCCACCAGGACGAGGGGAGGAGGCTGCTGGCCTGGGAACAGCTGTCGGGTCGGGGTGGGTTGCAGCTGGCCGGGTGTGTTGGGGAGGGAACGTGTTCGGGGAGGGTGTGAGTCGGGGCAGTCTTCCCAGGCAAGGGCTGGCCCTCTTCCCAAGGCTTCCGGGGCGGGGCAGACCTGGCTTGGTGGGGTCTCTTCTCTGGGCTTCCTCCGGAGGAAGGAAGGGGTTAACTGGCCGGATGAGGGTTAGTGGAGGCCTGGGCTCCTCCTCCTTGCCCCCTCCCCCGCCTCCAAGAGCCTTCCCAGCAGGTGTTGGGGATCTGTTTAATAACTCCTACAAACCCCCAGGCGAGGCGGGGTGCTGAAGAGGGGCTGCGGTGCCAGCGGTCTGCTCAGTAGCAGAGGCGCAGAGCCTTGCGGAAGACGGTCCGGAACTCGGTGTTGAAGACGGTGTAGATGACGGGGTTGAGGGCGCTGTTGACGTAGCCCAGCCAGGTGACCGCGCTCACCAGCCGCGGGGGCACGGCGCACGTGGGACACAGCGCCCGGGAGATGTGCACGACAAAGAAGGGCGTCCAGCACAGCAGAAAGGCCCCTGGGGGCGGGGTTGGGGCTGCCGTGAGCGAGCCCCTGCCACGCCCCCCGCCCCGGGCACCGCCTCACACCCCGGGCGCTGCAGTCTTCCCCTCTCTGCCCACGTCCCCTGGCCGGTACCCACCGACCACCACAGGCAGGACTCTCATAGCTTTGCGCTCCCGGCCCGAGATCTTGGCGCGTCTCCTCCTGCGGGCCCGCAGCGGGGGTTCGGCTGGCATGGCGTCCGAGGGCAAGACGGCATCCGAGGCTGGGGTGGCGTCGGGGGGCGGGGTGGCGTCGGGGGGCGGGGTTGCGTCGGGGCCCGGGATGGCGTCGGGGGGCGGGGTTGCGTCGGGGCCCGGGATGGCGTCGGGGGCCGGGATGGCGTCGTGAGGCGGGATGCAGTCTGGGGCCGGGATGGCATCCGGGGGCACGGCGGCATCGGGGGCCGGGATGCCGTCGGGGGGCGGCGGGCCGGGGCCGCTGGGGCGGCGGGCCGCACGGCCGTGCAACTTGGCGCGGCGGGCTGCCTCCCAGCGCCGAAGGCCCCGGAACGTGGCCCAGTAGAGCAGCAGCATGAGCGGGCAGGGCAGGAAGAAGGAGCACACGGACGAGTAGACCACGTAGTCGCGGTCCTCCAGGCGGCACACGGAGGGATCGCGGCTGCGCGCGTCGTTGAGGCCGCACAACACGGGTGCCGCCACCGCTGCCGACAGCAGCCACGTGACGCCGATGAGCAGCAGCTGCCGGCCACCGCGGCTCTGGCGGTTGTAGTGCAGCGGCACGGCCACCGCCACGAACCTGCGGGGAGCGTGGTGAGGGCGGCGGGGCCGGGGCGGCCCTACAGGGGCCGGGGCGGTGGGGGCGGCCTACCTGTCCACGCTGATGGCGCACAAATTGAAGATGGAGGCCGTGCACAGCATGACGTCCATGGCCATGAGCGCGTCGCAGAGGCCAGGGCTCAGCAGCCACACGCCGCCCTGGACCTGGGCGCAGGGAGGGGCCCCGTAGCAACAACAGACACAGGACGCTACCCTCCCCCAGCCGCCTGCCCAAGCTGTCCTTCTGACCCCCAATGGTCCGGGAGCAGAGGGGGCTGAATATCAGAGGGGAGGGGAGAGGAGGGGAGGGGAGTGAGCCGGAGACAGCTGGGCAGTCCTGCCCGCCCCTCAAGCTGGGCGCCAAGAGACGACCCCCTTCCTTTCTCTTAGAACTGACAAAGGCCTTGGGGGGGATCCTGGGGGCATAGTCACCTGAGGACTGGGATCTCTGATGCTGTGGGGCTCAGGGTACCGTGGGGCCCCTCCCTGCGCAGGTGGGGACCCTGCGGCCCAAGAGTGTGAGCCCAGCACCCCTATACCACCCCCCAGCCCCTGCAGACAGCTAAGAGTCAGTGTCTGCGGAAACTCGCTCTCTGGGCGTCTGGACGTGTCATTTCACTCCTGTCCCCTCACCCGCAAGAGAGGGCGAGGATGGTACCCACAGCATTGTTACAAAGTCAAGTCCCCGGCGCCGTGCCCGGCGGTCCCACCAAGGGCAAAGGAGCAGACAGCCACCCCCCTCTAAATCCCCTCCTGCTGATTTGGGGCGATTAGGAGCTTAAGAGCCGTCATTGTGACGTCTGTCTGCAGCTCGGGGTGGGGGGGAGCGGCAGGTCACGTCTGTCCTTGTCCTGCTGGCCTCTGCCCCAGCCCTGCCCAGACTCACTGTGTCCACTGCCTGCCCTCCCCCATCGCCCAGGACGCTGTGTCCCCAGCTCAGCCCTCAGCAGCTTCTCTCTGCCCAAACTGCACAGTGGACATGGCTGGCACCAAGGGGGACCGACCCAAGGGCCAGACCTGCTCTGGGGACGGAGGCTCCTGGGCCCAGGTTCTGGCGGGGGCCCCGGACCCCACACCTGCGCCTTCCCTCGGTTCCACTGTCAGGCCCGGTGTCCCCTCGCTCCAGCTGTGCTCACTGCCCTGCAGCTCCTGGCAGCTGAGTGTCCCTCCTGCTGGGAGCCCAGTCGGCGCGTGAGTGAGGGTCTCCTGCCCTGAAGTGTGCTGGTGTGTGCCCGCCTGTGGTCCTCCCTGGCTGTGGTGTGGCCTCGTGCAGTGACGTGTGTGTCTCTGTGCCCCAGGGGGAGCCGGCATGGGGGTAAGCCTGAATCTGCCTGTCTGTCCAGGATCGGCGGTGCCAGCTCCATGCCCACCCTTCCACCCTCTACACCTGGCTCCCCTGGGGGAGTGGAACCCGGCTGAGGGGGCTGAGTGGGGGGCTGGACTGCCAAAGTCGCCTGTTTCTGGGTTCTCTGCTTGAAGGACAGAGGCATCTCCTGGGTAACAGACACCAAGACAGAAAGGGAGAAGAGGAGAGAGGGGCAGAAGAGGGAGGGCGGACAGACAGCAAAGCGGGCAGATGGACAGCGAGATGGGGGAGGGGAGTGAGGCTCGGAGGTGCTGGAGGCTCCGGTCGTCCTGGGACCAGGCGCGGCCCCCAACTCGAGGCTCCTGAGAGGCCAGGCGGCAGGGTCACGCTGGGTCCTCGGTGTGGCTCGGCACAGGGAACAAGGAGCAGGTGAGGGTGCGCGTGCGGTCGCGACGCGGGCTCACCTCGGAGTAGACGAAGAGAGGCAGCACGAGCAGGGCGAGTAGGAGGTCGGCGGCCGCCAGGCTCAAGATGAAGTAGTTGGTGGGCGTCTGCAGGGCGCGCTCGGCCGCCACGCTCACGCACACGAGCGAGTTCCCTGCGAGCACCGCGCCGATGAGCAGCACGCCCCCCGCCAGCGCCGCCGCCGCCCCGGGGCCCCCCGCGCCGCCGCCCGTGCCGGGCCCGCGCCCAGCCAGCAGCCCGTCCGCGTCCGCGGCGCTGCGGTTCCCCATGGCGCACGGCCCCGCGCGCCCCGGCGGGCGCTCAGCACCGCGGACAGTGCCCAGGTCGGGAGCCGGAGCCCCGCCCCTCCGGCCCGCCCAGCCTGGTCTTAGTCCCGCCCTGTCCGCCCGGCTCGATGGACCCCGGGGCGCTCTAAGTTGCATCCGGTCTTTGCCCATCTTGGACTTCTGCGCTTCGAGAGACCGGCAGGTGGACAAATGCAACGGCCCAAAGCGACCCGAATGAAGTGATATGATTGACACGGGCGGGCCCAGCATCGCTCTGCGCCTGGAAGGGTTGGGGGGCGACGCGCTGGTGTGAGCCCCGAGAAACCGACGGGGATGGAAGGTCGGCCCGACCATCCCACGAGACTCGCGGGCGCCCATGCCAGCGCCATCCCGCCCGGCCCCAGAGAGCCCCGGCGTCCCTACAGGGACCCAAGCTGGGCGTCACCTCCCCGGGGACCCTGCTGGAGGCCCTCGAGGCAGAGGTGGAGCCACTTCTCACTCCGTCCGGTTCTAGCATCTGCGGAGGACCAGCCTTTTCAGGCCACCACCCCAGCCTCCCCCCGGGGCCCCCTGATGCTCGGCGGCGCCAGCTCCATGCTCACCCTTCCACCCTCTACACCCCAGCCTCTTGGGCCCCTTTGCGTCCCCCCGCAATGATTGCAGACCCCAACCAGGGGCCCTGCACTCCCCCCACCCAAAGCAGCCTCTCCCTCTGTCTGGACCACACTCAGTCCCTCTCCACCCACACCCACTGCCTGACCCTTCATCTTCCCCCCAGCCGCTGAGTGGTCAGCCTCAATTCCGGCTCCATCGCCTCCGAGCCTGTGACCCTGAGCGAGCTGTGCACCCCTCTGAGCCTGGAAAATGAGCTCACCCCACAGAGCCTGAAAGGCCGTAACAGGAGGAAAGGCCGTGATAAGCCCACAGGGGGCTTAGCAGTCTCCAGAGTTCTGCGTGCTCTTCAGACATGTTTTACCTGAGTCACTTCCTTCTTCACAGAGAAAAGCCCCAAATGAGAACCCGCTCAACCTGCACCCTCCACTCCCACAAACTCACTAGACCCCGGGCCTCCCTGGAGCACTGGAGGTGGTTCTCCCTCCCTCCCTCCCAAGGATGAGCCTGGGGCCCCATGTGCCCATCACCCTCCACCTGCCAACATAAGACTGTAGGAGCTTGAGGGGCTCTGGGTACAGGGTCCCAGACCCATGCAGGTAAGACTGTGTTGTATCCATGGGGCACAGAGTTCATGGCAGAGATGGCTGTGCATGACAGAGAGGTCAGCCCAGACCGTCTGTCTCAGATTATAAAAGTGAACAGAGGGGCTTCCCTGGTGGCGCAGTGGTTGGGAGTCCGCCTGCCGAAGCAGGGGACATGGATTCGTGCCCCAGTCCGGGAGGATCCCACATGCCGCGGAGCGGCTGGGCCCGGGAGCCATGGCCGCTGAGCCTGCGCATCCGGAGCCTGTGCTCCGCAATGGGAGAGGCCCCAACAGTGAGAGGCCCGCGTACCGCAAAAAAAAAAAAAAAAAAAAAGTGAACAGAAAGAACATGCAAGGAAAATGTGCAGTGAGAATTTTTATTATGGACTTCCTGTGACGCGCAGCCTGGTCACTAACGGAGCCAAGAAGTGGGCTATGCAGCTGCATCACTCGGTGGGACCGTCTAAGGCACATCCTGGCCCCTCGTTTGCATCTGTGACTCCCTCCGCCCTGGGAGGGCCAGAAAACTCAGGATGGACCCGAAGCGCAGAGGTGCTGCCAGGAATCAAGGATCCTGATTTCAAAGACATCAGGAGACACAGGGGCCAGCTTGAGGGACTGGTAGTGTGTGTATTAAAGAGAAAACAAGGACTCTGAAGAGACAGATGTCATGATATACTCATAAGGGGCAAAATCACTTGAGGTCTGGTAAAGGAAAGGTGTGCAGGACGCGGTGTAGATGGGCATCCGGGTCTGAGTTGCATTCAACATCTCCACCCCTTTCATGTGGATCAGTAAAGGGACAGGCAGGCTTCCTCCCCTTCTGAAGCTTTGAGCAAGAGAACTCACAATACTAGTGACTAGGGCAGGAAGTTTCTTGTCTCACAAGACAAAAATCCGAGGCAGGGCTGGCTCTGTGATCTTGGGTTGGGTGCCAAGTGGTGAGTCCAGCCTAGCCTCCTATCTGCTTTGGGTCTCTCTCCTGGTCCTCAAACATCTGCCACCATTAAGAGTGAAAAGGTAGTCCAGACTGGGAAAGGATATAATATAGTTGCAATGTAGATCTCCGATAAAGGATGCAGATCCAGAATATATAAAGGGCTCTGACAAATCAACAAGAAAAGAAAGACAATCCCATTTTAACAAATGTAAAAGTCTTGTACCCACATTACAAAAGAGGGTATCCCCGGGCTTCCCTGGTGGTGCAGTGGTTGAGAGTCCGCCTGCCGATGCAGGGGATGCGGGTTCGTGCCCCGGTCCGGGAAGATCCCACATGCCGCGGAACAGCTGGGCCCGTGAGCCATGGCCACTGAGCCTGCGCGTCCAGAGCCTGTGCTCCGCAACGGGAGAGGCCACAACAGTGAGAGGCCCGCGTACCGCAAAAAAAAAAAAAAAAGAGGGTATCCTAATGGTCAATAAGCACATGAGAAAGTGCTTAACATCCTTAGCCACTGGGGACATGACAATAAAAATCACAACGAGGGGACTTCCCTGGTGGCGCAGTGGTTGAGAATCTGCCTGCCAGTGCAGCGGACACGGGTTCAAGCCCTGGTCTGGGAAGATCCCACATGCCATGGAGCAACTGGGCCCGTGAGCCATAACTACTGAGCCTGCGCGTCTGGAGCCTGTGCTCCGCAATAAGAGAGGCCGCGATAGTGAAAGGCCTGCGCACCACGATGAAGAGTGGCCCCCGCTCGCCGCAACTAGAGAAAGCCCTCGCATAGAAACGAAGACCCAACACAGCCAAAAATACATAAATAAAAATAAATAAATTAAAAAAAAATTATCTCCATAGTCAAAATAATTCTTTTAAAAAAAAAAATCACAACGAGGGAGTTCCCTGGTGGTCCAGTGGGTGAGACTCCACGTTTCCACTGCAGGTGGCAAGGGTTTGATCTATGGTCAGGGAACTAAGATCCCACATGCCGTGGGGCACAGCCCCGCCCCCCCCCAAAAAAAATCACAAAGACTTGTCATTGCACACTAAAATGGGGGGGAAAATGTCAGATATGTAATTTGAAAATATTTCCTCCCAGACTGTAGCTTGTCTCTTCATTCTCCTAACAGTGTATTTGGTTAATTTTTTTTTATGTGTGAGGTATGAGCCTGATACCTTACACACATGATACCTTATGTGTAAGGTATGAGCTGAGGTGAGTGATTGATTTTTCTTGCCTATGGATGTCCAGGTATCCCAGCACCACTTGTTGAAAATATTGTTTTCTCTCCATAGAACTGCCTTTGAACTTTTGTCCAAAAGCACTTGATCATATTTGTGTGGGGCTATTTCTTGACTTCTATTCAGTTCCATTATCCAAGCGTCTTTCCTTTCAACAACAGTACAGTCTTGATTATTGTGGCTTTATAGTAAGTCATGATATCAGGTAGCTTGGGTCCTCTAAAGTTGTTCTTTCACAAAACTGTTTTGACTACTCGAGTTCCCTTGTATGTATGCATTTTAGAATCAGCTTGTCTATATCTACAAGAAAGTCCTGCTGGGAAGTTGACTGGGGGAAATTGACATCTTAACAATATTGAGTCTTCCAATTCATGAATATAGTATATCTCTCCATTTATTTAGATATTCCTTGATTTCTTTCATCAGTATTTTGTACTTTTCAGCATACACATCCTGCACATATTTTGTAAGATTTGTACCTAAGTATTTCACGTTTTCTGGTACGATTGTAAATGGTAGTTAAAAATTTTTTGGTTTCCAGTTGTTCATTGCCAATGAGCAGAAACAGTTTTGTATATTGACCTTGTATCTTTTTTTTTTTTTTTTTTTTTTTTTTTTGCGGTACGCGGGCCTCTCACTGTTGCGCCCTCTCCCGTTGCAGAGCACAGTCTCCGGACGCGCAGGCCCAGCGGCCATGGCTCACGGGCCCAGCCGCTCCGCGGCATGTGGGATCCTCCCGGACCGGGGCACGAACCCGCGTCCCCTGCACTGGCAGGCGGACTCTCAGCCACTGCACCACCAGGGAAGCCCGAACTTGTATCTTTTGATGTTGCTAAACTCACTATTAGTTCAAGGATTTTTTTTTTTTCCTTTGGTTTTCTTCAGGATTTCTACATAGATAATGATCTTGTTCATGAATAGAGACAATTTTATTTCTTCTTTTCTTATCTGGATGACTTTTCTGTCTTTCTTTTTCTTTCTTTCTTTCTTTCTTTCTTCCACTGTAGTTGATTTACAATACTGTGTTATTTTCAGGTTTACAGCAAAGTGATATATCTATATAATCATAGATTTAAATGTAAAACCTAAAACTATAAAAAATTTGGAAGAAAAGATGGGAGAAAATCTTTGTGGCAAGGGGTTAGGCAAAGAGTTTTAGACATGACACCAAAAGCATGGATTTACAAATGAAAAAAATAGATAAACTGGACTTCACTAAAATTAAAAACTTTCAGTCATAGGATGGAAGAAAATATCAGCAAATTGCATTTCTAGCAAATGACTTGTGTGCAGACTACATAAAGAACTCTCAAAGCTCAACAGTAACGATACGACAGGAAAGAAAACTGCAGGTGAGCATCCCGCATGAATATACATAGAAAACTCTTCGACAGAATATGATCGAGCCAAATCCAGCAGCACGTTTTAAAGGATTATACACTATGACCAAATGGGGATTTATCCCAGGAATGCAAGGGTGATTCAACAGACAAAACTCAATCAATGTAATACATCACATTAATAGAACGGAGGAATAAATTTAATCATCTCAGTTGATGCAGAAAAGTGCATTTGATAAAATCCAACACACTTTCATGATAAAAAGACTCAATAAACTAGGAATAGAAAGAAATTTCCTCAACACGATCAAGGCCGTATATGAAAAACACAAAACATCATACTCAGTGATGAGACTGAAACCTTTCCCTTGAGATCAGGAAAAAGACAAGGATACCCAACTTCGTTGCTTCTATACAACATGTCCTGGAAGTTCTAGCCAGAGCAACTGGGCAAGAAAAAGAAATAAAAGGCACCCAAAATCGGAGAGAAAAAAGTAAAACTATTTCTATTTGCAGATAGCATGATCTTATGTATAGAAAATACATAAAAAAAAGGAAAGAAAAAAAAAAACCTGTTAGAGCTAACAAACAAATTCAGCGAAGTTTCAGGATATAAGCTTGACATATAAGAATCAGTTCTATTTCTATACATTAGCAATGAACAATCCAAAAATGAAATTAAGAAAGTCATTCATTTGAAATAGCATCAAAAAGAATAAAATACTTAGTAAAAAATTTAACCAAGAAGGTGAAAGACTTGTACACTGAAAACCAGAAAACATTGCTGGAAGAGATTAAAGAAGGCATAAGTAAGTCAATCTAATGTTCATGGACTGGAAGATTTAATATTGTTAAGATGCCTTTTCTCACCAAATGATCCCCAGATTCAATACACTCCCAGGTGAAACTCCAGTGACTTTTTTTTAAGAAATCCAAAACTAAAATTCATATGGAATTGCAAAGAAACCCAAATAACCAAAGCATTCTTGAAAAGGAAAAAACAAAGTTGGCACAGTTGCTGATTCCAAAAATTGCTACAAAACTACAGGAATCGAAACAATATGATACTGGTGATAAGGACAGACATAAACATCAATGGAATAGAATCGAGGGTTCAGATATAAACCCATACATCTGTGATCAATTGATTTTCTTTTTAAAAAATATTTATTTATTTATTTTTGGCTGCATCAGGTCTTAGTTGCAGCACACAGGATCTTCTGTTGTGGCGCACAGGCTTCTCTCTAGTTGTGGCGTGTTGGTGTGATCAATTGACTTTTTTTTTTTTTTTTTTTTTTTTAATGCAGTACGCGGGCCTCTCACTGTCGTGGCCTCTCCCGTTGCGGAGCACAGGGTCCGGACGCGCAGGCTCAGCGGCCATGGCTCACGGACCCAGCCGCTCCGCGGCATGTGGGATCTTCCCGGACCGGGGCACGAACCCGCGTCCCCTGCGTCGGCAGGCGGACTCTCAACCACTGCGCCACCAGGGAAGCCCTCAATTGACTTTCAACAGGGGTGTCAAGACTACTTAATAGGGAAGAAGAGTTTCTTCAACACATGGCGTTGGAACAACTGGACATCCACGTGCAAAACAATGGAGTTCAATCCCTACCTCACACCACATACAAAACTTAACTCAACATGAATCAAAGTCTAAAATATTTGATCTAAAACTATACAACTGGGAATTCCCTGGCTGTCCAGTGGTGAGGACTCTGTTCTCTCACTGCCGTGGGCCTGGGTTCGATCCTGGTTGGGAACATAAGATCCCACAAGCTGCATGGTATGGTGGAAAAACAAGAGTCTTACAAGAAAAAAAGTAAAAATTAAAATAAACCTATAAAACTCTTAGAAGAAAGTATAGGGGCAAATCTTCATGACCTTGGATTTGCAATGGTTTCCAAAGAAGGTACACAAATGACCAAGAAGCACGTGAAAGATGCCCTCCGTCACTCATCATTGGGGAATCGCGATTCGGAAGCACAATTTCATAGAATTCTAAAATTGATCTAACAATTTGATGAAGTTTTCATTAGTCTCCTAACAGCATCTTTCTGTAAACCTTGACAAGTAGATCCTAGAATTTATATGGAAATGCAGAGGGTCAAAAATTGCTAAAACACTCTTGAAGAAAAACAAGGTGAACAGATTGGGTCTGTCAGCTATGAAGACTTATAAAAGTACCGTAACTAAGATAGTGAAGTAGTTGAGGCGTTGTGGCTAAGACAGTATGAAGGATGAGAAAATCAGGCTGATGGCATATAACAGGGAGTGTGGACCTAGACCTACGACGGCTGGTTCACAGTTACAACGACATTGAAGGGCAGTGGAGAAATACGGTCTTTCAGTAACTAATGCTGGACGACTGGACAGCCGCATAGAAAAAATGAAGCTTAGTCACTGCCTAACACCGTGTGCAACATAAATTCCAGATCTATATCTGGAACATAAAATAATGATGCTTTGGGAGGTAATATATGGGGTTAGCGCCCATATATTATGTTATCTTAATTAAGCAGGAGACAAGAAATAGGAAAGGACTGTAAGTTTCACCATATTAAGAATGTTGTCTCCCTGTGTTCACCAGCCCCAAACTATTTACAACCTTTTCTCAATCCTGGCCAGTTTCCTGCTTGAAAGACCCTTCTTAGAGCAATTGTGCCCTTATCCCAAAGCCTGATAACGACACCCCTTGAGCCACTCTCAGCCCATGCTCTTTCTGGCTTGCGTTTGTTAACTCAGGTTCGTTTGATCATCGACAATTGACAGTCCTTAACTTTTTGAGATATATGCTGAAATCCTTACAGGTAAAATGATACAAGTTCTGAAACCTGCTCCAAAATTAATTTGAAAAAAATAGAGAAAATCAACAGGGATAGATAGGATTTATCATAAATTGTTGAAGCTGAGTAACGGTACATGGGCGTTTGTCTACTTTTGCATGTTTATAATTCTCTATAATAAAAAAATTATTTTTTTTCTGGTCCTTAAGAGGGGATGTTCATTAAGGCCACAGAAAGGCTGCACTCTATTACCGTGGGTCCCAGGCTCACAGTGTGAAAGCATCCAGCCAAACATAACCTAAGTCACACTGGAGTTTGCAGTTCTGTGGAAGGCGGGGAAGAGCAGTGTGGTCGGAGATTTGAGAGAAATAATTCTTTTCAATACCTTCCTAGGACACTCCTAATGAGCAGAACTAAGAGTAGATACAATTAACTTAAACTTGACATTTAAATCTTGGTTAAAACAAACAAACAAAAAAAGAGTAGAGAATACTTTCTGTGCTTTAGTATTCAGAGAATAAAACTGTGTCACAGTGAGAGAAATTCTTCTGCTTCGAAAACGCTCCCTCCTATGTTCTACCGTGAAAAAAATAAAGCTGCGGGGCTTCCCTGGTGGCGCAGTGGTTGCGAGTCCGCCTGCCGATGCAGGGGACGTGGGTTCGTGCCCCGGTCCGGGAGGATCCCACATGCCGCGGAGCGGCTGGACCCGTGAGCCGTGGCCACTGAGCCTGCGCGTCCGGAGCCTGTGCTCCGCAACGGGAGAGGCCACAACAGCGAGAGGCCCGCGTACCGCAAAATAAATAAATAAAGAAATAAAGCTGCATATTCTTCCTCAGAAACCTGAATCCTGAAATTGGCCATTATGAGGATCCCACACACAGAGCGATGTCCGATTAGAGGCTTCAAATAGCTATTCACATATGTTGACTGTTTTCTGTGCGTTTGTAATGAGGACCCAGCCAGGGTTGATGTCCTGGAAATCCCTGGGGCTCTCCCTGAAATCTGTGGGTTGAACGTGGCGTTTAGTCATGTAGCTTGTGTTGTGTGTTTCAGAGTAGGGTCCAAACCAGGCAAGGTGTGAGCGGACCCGTCCATTCCTGCTCCAGTTCCCATCAGGGTCCGGTCCTCGTTACCTGTCGCATTTCAGCATGCAACGCTGAGGCAGCCACACGTGGGTGTGGAGGACACAGGCCAGGACCGTCTCTGGAGAGATTCTGAGCGGCAGAGACAACCGGCGACAGCCATTCAGGCGCGATGGAGACAGCTGGTCACAAAGTCCTCTGTGCCGCGCACATGCAGGACACAGCCCGCCTGTCCTTACCTCGGTTCCATCCGGTCTGTCCTTCTATGCTAGTGACTGCTGGGGACCTCGAGCAGGTGCGACTGAAGTCGCTCAGGGCAGTGGATGTGCCCACAAAGGGCAGCAGGAGGGGGCTCTTTGGGGTGATGGACTTGCTCTGTATCCTGATTGTGGTGGTGGTTACACGGACCATACATGTGTTGAAATTCATTTTTTACAACATGTTAATTTTTTAGAAGTCAATTTTACTGCATGCAAAAAAATTTTTTTAATAGGAAGATCTTTCCTATGAAGATCTGCCTGGTCACTTAAGTGTTTGAGGTGCTAAGACATCTGACTGGTTAAATGACACTACTCACAATTTTGAGTGTTCTCATGAATGTCATTAATCGGTCAATGTTGTTAAAGTTTAGCGGTTTTAATTTGCCAAATTTGTGCAAGAAGAGGCCGCAGCAGCTGTTGCAAATACATGTAGAGAAAACAACAATGAGATACCACGACACACGCCCTGGTGTGAATGCAAAACGGTGCGGCCACTTTGGAAGACAGTCTGCTGCTTTCTTATAAAGCAGACCATAACCTTACCATGGGATCCAGCAATCGTGGTCCTTGGTGTTTACCCAAAGGAGCTGAAAACTTGTTTCCACACAGAAACCTGCACACAGATGTTTACAGCAGCTTTATTCATAATTGTCAAAACTTGGAAGCAACAAAGATGTCCTTTAATAGGTGAGTGGATAAATAAACTGTGGTCCATTGGACAATGAAATATTGTTCAGCACTAAAAAGGAATGAGCTATCAGGCCGGAACCTTAAAGCATATGACTAAGTGAATGGAGCCAAGAAGAAAAGGCACAGACTGTATGCGTCCAACCTTATGACGCTCTGGAAAAGGTAAAACTATGGAGACAGTGAAAAGATCAGGGGTTGATGAAGGAGGGACGAGCAGGTGGCGAGCAGGGGACTTTTAGGGCAGGGCCCTGGGTGGTACCGTCTACAATAGCAGACTCGTGTCATTGTACATTTGTCAAAACCCACAGAATGTACACCACCAAGGTGAACCGTACTGTGAATCATGGGTTTAGTTAATAATAATGTACGATACTGGTTCATCAATTGTAACGAATGTCCCAAACTAATGCCTGGTGCCGGGGAGGCTGGGCACGTGCGTGTGTGAGCTCCATTCTTCCCTAACCCTAAAACTGCTCTAAAGAAAGTCTACTAATGATCTTTAAAATGCATATAAAGTTTAACACAAGAACTACTGGCTTATAAGAAATCCCCTTACTCGATTTGTAATTTACGTGTAAGGATTTCACGGGTGCTGGTTGTAAATGGCCCGAAGCAGGCTCAGGTCTCCCGCCTCCAAAAATGCACCCAAAGGCCAAGGCGCCCCAGGCCCAGGTCTTGCGCGGCATCAGCCCCCGCCCGCCCCCACCGCCCCCGGCCCACCTGCCCGGCGACTGGGAAAGGTCACTGCACGGGCCGACACCCCGCAGGTCCCGCCCGCCGCCCCCGCGGGGGTCCCCTTGTCCCCGGGCGCCCGACCCCAGCGGGCCCGCCGAGGGGCGCCGCCGCGGCGGTGGGGGCGGGCGGGCGGCCGGGGCGACAGCTGGGGGGGCGGCCCTGACCTTCCCGCGCGATCGATGGGGCGCGGCTCGGGCGGCGCGGAGCCGGGGCGGCGCCGACCCCCGCCCGCCCCGCTCCCGCTCCCGGGCGCCGCTATAAAGGGGCCGCGGCCCGACGGCCGCTCAGCCCCCGCCCGGCGCCCACCATGGCCACTCGGGCCCTGCTGCTGCTGCTACTGCTGCTGCCGCCGCCGCTGCTCCGGGGCTGCGCCGCGCGCCCCGCGCCCCCCAGGTGAGCCCGCGGCCCCGGGCCCCGCGCCCGCCCGCCCCCACCCCGCCCCGGCCCTGACCCCCCCCCCCCACCCGGCCCCCTCCGCGTCCTCTCCGCAGGGCCCCGCGACACTCGGACGGGACTTTCACCAGCGAGCTCAGCCGCCTGCGGGAGAGCGCGCGGCTGCAGCGGCTGCTGCAGGGCCTGGTGGGGAAGCGCAGGTGAGGGGCGGCGGGATGGGGGTGGACCTGCCAGGGCGCTCCCCAACTCCAGACTAATTCTGACTTGGGGTGGGGAGCAGCGAGCAGGACACAGAGAACAGCACAGCCTGGACCAACTCTGCGGAGGGCCACCTCTGCCTGCTGTGGTCAGACGCGCCCACCCTGCAGGCCTGGTGAGCACCAGTCCCATCCCCCCATCCCCCATTCCCTGCCCCATAGCCTCCCTCCCTGGGGCACCCCAGGTCCCGGGCACAACTGGACACAGCAATGGCCCAGGGGTCTGGGAGGGTGAAACTGTCAGCGCTGGTGACCAGAGAAGGCCCAGTTTCGCCGGGTGGGCAGCGGTCTCCAGCACCAAGACCCCAACCCCTAACCTGGCTGTCTCTGCAGGATGCCCCTGAGGCCCCCCGAGGATCAAGCCTGGTCTCCCCAGATGCCTCTTGGACTGAGGGCTGGGGTCATGGTGTCAGAGCCAGCCATCCCTGCTGCTGAGGGGACCCAGAGGAGGCCCTGAGGAAGAAGGAACCTCCCAAGGGGAGCCTGGACAGGGGAGGGGGGCGGAGGAGGGGGGGTTGCAGTTGGCACCAATAAAGGAGCAATTCAGACCCTGGCCCTGTGAGCCCGCTCTGTGCGCCGTCTGGGTACCATCGAGGAAGCTGCTGCAGGGCATGGCTGCCAGAGGGAAGGAGAGACCCATCCTCGGGATTCTAGGACCGTGGCTATGCCCAGCTGCCCTTTCAACCTGGGAAGCCAGCAGGGAGCCTCATCTTTCTGCTTCCTTCTCTCCTGCCCCATCCACTGAGCTCCCTGGAAGCCGCCCGGCACCTCTGGCATCCACACAGCAAACATTCAGGGGCTCTGGGAGATGTCCCCTAGATCCTGCCCCGGGGGGCAGCGGTGAGGGGGCAAGGAGGCTCGGCCAAGCAGGAAGAGGCGACAGGCAGGACCCAGCAGGCCACTCCCCAGTGAAGGTACCTGAGCATGAGTCCTGGCTCCCGGTCCAGGCGTGCAGTCTGGATGGGTGGCTTGACCTCCCGGGGCCTGTGGAGCAGGGCTGGTGATGACACCCCAAGTGCCAGGCTGCAGGAGGCCTTGTACGAAGGTGTTTCAGGCGCGCATGGCCTGGGGCCTGGAGGTGCGAAGGGCTCCACCGGACCCATCACAGCAGCCCCTCCCCCACCCAGTGTCCTCTCCCAGCTGCTGGGCTTAGGGGGCTGAGGAAAGATGGAGGTGGGGCAGTTGGGGGCCTCTGCCATGGGCCCCTCACAAGGATGCCCCTCTGTCGGGGCCCAGGGTCCCCCCCCAGCTGCCAGCTGCCCCGAAGCACTGCCATCCTTGTCACTGTGACCCCGCCCAGCCCCCTGGAAGAAGCTGGCTTGTTTCTGGGACAGGCAGGGGAGTCCCTAGGACGCATATAACCTTTCCCCTCCAGACCTGTCCCCTAAACTTGGGGATAGGAGGTGGGCCCGGAGGGAACACCTGCGGCCTGAGCCTGAACCTCCCGGGCCGCCTTAGGAGCTGTGCCCACGAGGGTTCTGGCAGAGGGGCCCAGCACAGGGCCATCCCGGGTTGGGGGGCAAGTACAGCAAACACAGAGGCCCACCCCAGCCCCAGCCCGCCCAGGCCCCCAGTGCCCGCCCACCAGCTCTGGGTTCCTCTGTCTTGGGGTCCGTGGGTTGAGCCCCCGTCAGCCCCTGCATGTGGCCCGGTTCCGGCCGGGTAACCACCTGGTCTGCCCCTCCTGGCAGCCGGCGAGGCCTGGCCGGCGGCCGGCGGGGGCCCCCTTGGTGGAGGCCAGTCCTGCGGTTGGTTGGCGGCAGTCGTTGTAAAGGGTCATAAAGTGGGGCGGCGCCTGGCAGGGGCGAAGGTCGCCCCGGCAGACACTGCGCCAGCAGCACAGCCGCTCAGAGGGTCCCAGACGCCAGACGGGCCCACAGCCTCCCCCGGGGCCGCCCGCCTGCCGAGATGGTGACTTGGGCCCTACTGCTTCCTCTGCTCGTGGCCGTGGCCCAGGCCCAGGGTACTGGGGGCAGTGGCAGAGGGGCGGGGTGGCAGGCAGGGGCCTGGCAGGCACCGACCCTTCCTCTCCAACTTCCAGTCTGCTCTGTGGAAAAGAACTTCTTCGAAGTCAGTGAGAACACGAGTCCCGGGCAGCTACTCCTCAACATCACCGTCCCTGAGGGCCAGCAGGTGACCCTCGGACCCTCGCCCACCCGCTTCGCATTTCGGATCCAGGGGACTCAGCTGTTTCTCAATGTGACCCCGGACTACGAGGTGTGGATGGCGGGCCCAGAGCTGGCTGTGCCCATGGGGTCAGCGGGGGTGGCCGACCCTCCATGGGCCCCAGGCGGCCACCCACACTCTTCCCCAGAGAAGGGCTCTCTGGGGATCTTTGGGTCTCAGTTTGCCCAGGGGGCCTCTCGGGCCCCCAGGCTTGGCCCTGAGGGGGTGGGGCCCTCGGGGGACGAAGCTGCCTGGGCCCCGCCGCCCTCTGGACTCAGCATGGGTGACAGGGACCCTTGGCCAGCACCTGCTGCTCTCGCCCTCTGTCTCCTCACCTGTGGAACGGGGCGGGGGTTGGGCCAGCTGCCCAGGTGATTCCCACACCTGCCCGCCCCCGCAGGAGAACTCAATGCTGGAAGCAGTCCTGGAGTGCAAGAGGGATGACACTGTGGTGAGTCTGCCCCTCAGACCCCCTCCGGCATCCCCACATCCCCACCCTCCCTGTGATGTCAGAGGGCTCCGGCTTGGACCTCTGTGCCCTGCTCTGCCTGGCCCACGGTCACTCCCTGGCGACCTCACCCAGTGGTGTGTTTCAAGTGTCACCTCTGTGTCGGCAATGCCCACACTTCCCCCAGCCCAGACTGTGCCTCGAGCCGCAGACTCACAAACCCGGCCCCGGACGGACATCACACCCCACAGACACCCCCACCCCGAGATCCAAGGCCCCCCCAAAGGCGCCTCGTCCTGCCAGCTCAGTCCTCACTTCCCCCTCCCCACGCCGGTCCTCCAGCAAATCTGCCGGCTGACTGGGCCTGACACCAGCATCTTCTGCTGGTCCATCTGTTCCCCTCTCGGCCCCGCCCACCCCAGTCCACTCTCCGAATGGCAGGAGAACGATCCTATCCGGTAAAGCAAGCAGCGGTCCCTGCCCTCCCAAATAAAGCGAATAAAGGCCCAGCGGCACGCCGCGCCCCCAGCCCCCCACCCCGGCTGCTCCCTGTCACCTCCTCGGAGAGGCGCCCGCCTCCCTGGCCCCTCGCACCAGTCAGCTCTGTGGTCTCCCTGAGCCCCGTGGGTGCCCCCCGCCCGACGTCACAGCACACCACCCACAAATACCTCAGGATGAGCCTCCAGCGGACAAGGCCGCTTCTGCTTAACGCGGTAGCGTTGTCACGTCCGGAAAAGGCAGGGGCTCCTCAGCAGCGCGGCACCCAACGCCCACACCCCGCCAGCTCCCACCCCACCAGCTCCAGAGCGGTCGTTCACAGTCTCCTGCCAGCAAGGTCCACCCAGTGCAGCTGGCTGATGCTTCTCTCACGTCTCTTTCAACACATGGTGTCCTGATTTTCCGTGAGACTGATGCTTGAAGAAATTCAATTGTTTCGCCGTTTTCCTCATTTGGGGTCTTGCTGGTTGCGCCCCCAGTGCCTGCGTTATTTTTCTCCAGGGCATTCGCACCTTCTGTGCTTTAAAAAAATTGCTTTCTGTTCCTTGTCCGTAACGCCTGCTGGAGCGGGAGCCCCAGGCAGAGAGCTGTCTTGGGAACTGTACCCCAGCGCCTAGAATGAGCTCACGCCGCTGGGCCGGGGACCCTCCTCCCTCCCCCAGGTGACCAGCCTGAGGGTGTTTGTGTCAGTGCTGGATGTCAACGACAACCCGCCCAGGTTCCCCTTTGTAGTCAAGGTCCAAAGGGTGCCAGAGGTGAGTGGAAGGGAGCAGCAGTTCACACCATCTGGGGCATCTGGCACCTGGGATGGGGGGCAGAGGGCTAGTGGCTGGGGGTCTCACCCTGGGGACACGGGCGTGGCCAGACCGACCCCCCTCCGTACCCCAGGACACTAAAGTGAATGCCGTCGTCATCCCCGAGACAGAGCTGAAGGCCCAGGACCTCGACAAAGATGACGTCCTGTTCTACACCCTCCAGGAAGTGACCCCGGTCAGTGCCCCCAGCCCTCCCCTTTGGGTATCCCCACCTCTGCGTGTCCTCCCGGGGTCCCAGGCTGAGTCCCCCACCTCCCTAGGGTGCCAGCGGCTTCTTCTCTTTGGTGGGTGTGAACCGCCCAGAGCTGCGGCTGGACCGGTCACTGGACTTCGACAGGTGGCCGAACATGACCTTCCAACTGCTGGTCCGGGTGAGCAGGCCACTCCCGCCCTCATCCCGGACGCCCACGGCCCCACCCGAGCCGCTCCAGCCACAGGCCCCCAGGCCTGACGGCAGGGCTGCGGTGCTGCAGGACACGCGAGAGGAGAACGTGGAGCCCAGCCACACGGCCACAGCCACCTTGGTCCTGGAGGTGCGGCCCGCCGACCTGCGGGCCCCCTGGTTCCTGCCCTGCACATACTCTGACGGTTTTGTCTGCGTCGAAGCCCAGTACCACGGGGCTGTGCCCACAGGCCACACACTGGTACGGGGGCCGTGGAGGACCAGGGCAGCATGAGCACGGGCCTGGCTGCCACGGGGTCAGAGTGGGTTGTGATTTTCAAGCAAATGTGAACGATTTTTCGTAAACCAATCTTGCCCCACCCCATGGTGGCAAGTGGGACACAGGGCCTCTGAAATTCAAATGAGGAAACAGGGTCCAGCTGTCCTCAGGGCAGAGCCAGCCAGGCCCCTGGGACCCAGTGAGGGACCCCAGGGACCGACCTGGGTCCCTGACTGCCCCCTGGGGCTACTCCAGATCTCCTTGAGGGGAGCGGGAGGGGCACCAGCTCCACAGCGTACCCTCCCCTCCCTGTTCCCGCAGTCAGGACCCCTCATCCTGCATCCTGGACCCATCTACGCCGTGGACGGGGACCGGGGCATCCATCAGCCCATTGTGTACAGCATCATCAGGGGTGAGTGGGCACCAGCCCCCAACTTCTCTCTCCATGCAACACCCTGACCCCGTCCCCACATGGGCAGAACCAGCTGTGACACTGGGACCTCAGGCCTCCAGAGGGGACTGCGGCCAAACCGTCCTGCCGTCCTCCCAGGAAACGAGGATGGCTCGTTCTCCATTGATGCCAACACAGGCAACCTCACCATGACCAAGAGCATCCCCAGCCCCAAGACCTTCCTTCTGCTGGTCAAGGTGGGTGCCCGCACAGGGCCAGGTCTCCACGGGCCCTTCCTGGGCCCCTGGCTACAGGGCTCACCCTTCAAGGACCTGCTGGTCACTGCGGCCTCTCCAACCCCCAGGGCGAGCAGGCGGATCACGCCAGGTACTCGGTGACCCAGGTCACGGTGGAGGCCCAGGCCGCCAGCGGGAGCCCGCCCCGCTTCCCCCAGAGCCTGTACCGCGGCACCGTGGCGCTCGGCTCTGGGGTAGGCGTGGCCATCAAGGATGCAGCTGCCCCCTCCCAGGCTCTGAGGATCCGGGCCCAGGATCCTGAGTTCCCAGTAGGCACCGCCTGGTCCCTGGGTCTGCCCGGCCTCCTGCCGTGGGGGGGTTGGAGCGGTCTGGGGAGCAGCCTGGGCTCAGGACTCACTGGGGCCACGTCCAGGACCTCAACTCGGCCATCACGTATCGGGTCACCAACAACTCTAACTTCCGGATGGACGGGGAGGCCATGCTGACTGACGCTTCGCTGGTGCACGCCGGGGTCTTCTACGCAGAGGTGAGAGGCGGGCAGCATCTCCGAGGGCCAGGGGTCAAGCTGGAGCCCAGGAGGGACAAGCCCCCTTCCTGCCCAGGTTGAGGCCAGGAACACGGTGACCTCAGGCACAGCGACCACGGTCGTGGAGGTTCAAGTCTCAGAACAGGAACCCGCCCCCACAGGTGAGCCTCCCAGGGACCCCGGGTCGGCTCGGGGAGGGCTTCTTGCTAGGAGGAGTGGCGAGCCTGAGCCCTGGCCCTGGCCCCAGGCCCCCCCCCGTCCCCAGAGACAGCAGGAACAACCAGAGCCTCCAGCGGCACCACGTCGGAAGCCCCTCGGCCCCCTGAGCCCTCTTGGGGGTCCTCCACGACCAGCTCTGGGGGCGACAGCAGCCCGCGCCCCTCCTCAGGCACAACTCTGAGGCCTCCGGCCTCCTCCACGCCTGGGGGGCCCCCCAGTGCGGGAACCAGCCCCTCCTCGCCATCAGCCTCACCCAGTGGGGGCTCAGCACAGACCTCAAAGCCAGGAACCTCTCTGCCAATGTCCCCTGGACCCAGCAGGACCACCCCGCCTACAGGTAGCACCACCATTTACCCTAGTTACCTTCATGCTCTCTGACTCAGGACTCTGGGCGGTCGCTGTGCGGTAGGGTCCACCCCAGGTCGGCCCAGCACGACCATGGGGACCACGAAACCCCAAGGGGGGGTCTGGCAAAGAGACAGGTCCTGGGGGGCCCCAGGAGGTAAGCTAGGGAAGATGTGTGGAGGGTGGGGCAGAGGCCAGACTTAGGATCCAGTGACCCCCCCAATTCCCAGGGCCATTCAGCCCACGGGCCCCGTGCTACCCTCGGCTCCCTGCCTGGCACGTTGGCCCCCTACCACCCACCTGGAACTGGTGGGCACTGACCCCCTCCCCGCTCCCAGTAGCCCGGCCTATCGGGGCTCCCTGGCGGGGGTCCGTGGCGCCCACTCCTCCAAACGTCATCTCCGGTGGCCAGGCCTAGCCTGCTCTTCGGGTGTCCCGAGCTTGCCCCAGGCTGGCCTGGGAGTGCTTGCGGTGGGACAGCAAGCGGGCAGCGGTGTTGCCAGCAGGGACGCCTGGGACCGGAGGAAGCAGCCCGCCAGTGGGTGGCAGCTCAGACGCAAGCCGCTTCTCGGTGGTGGATATGGCGGCGCTGGGCGGGGTGCTGAGCGCGCTGCTCCTTCTGGCTCTCATCGCCCTCATAGTCCTCGTCCACAAGCACTACGGCCACCGACTCAAGTGCTGCTGTGGCAAAGCGCTGGTGAGGCCCTCGGGGTGGGGGAAAGGACAGGAGAGAGGACGGGGGGCGGTGGAGAAGCGGCAGGATGGAGAGAGAGGCAGCGTGGAGGCCAGGAGTCCATCCGGGAGATGCAGG
The DNA here is from genome assembly GCF_949987515.2 of Delphinus delphis. Taxonomy (NCBI): domain Eukaryota; kingdom Metazoa; phylum Chordata; class Mammalia; order Artiodactyla; family Delphinidae; genus Delphinus; species Delphinus delphis. The sequence continues at coordinate 110,092,081 of NC_082690.1, forward strand.
GCAGAGGTGAGGAGGGACGGGGCATACACACCATAGCCCACAGATGGGGGGAAGGGCAGAGAGAGGCAGAGCGTCTAGCCACCTGTCTCTGGGGGAACAGGGGTGGTCTGAGCCCAGGCCTGGTCTGGTTGATTGCTGGTTCCCGCCTGCCCCCCAGGAGCCCCAGCCCCAAGGCTTTGACAACCAGGCCTTCCTCAACAACGCCGACGAGGCCAGCTGGGCGCCGGCTCCTAGCCCCTCATCCAGTCCCGTCCCGCCGGCTCCCCCAGAGCCTGCACCCCCAGAACCCAAGTCCCCCAGCCCGGAGACCCTCCGCCGAGTCGCCGAGTCCCCTACGGTGGCCCTGGATGGGGACGGCCCGGCCGCTGTGAGGTCCATCCTGACCAAGGAGCGGCGGCCTGAGGGTGGCTACAAGGCGGTGTGGTTCGGCGAGGACATCGGGGCCGAGGCCGACGTGGTGGTCCTCAACACGCCTGCCTCGGAAGTGGACGGTGCTGGCGACGAGGGCAGCGAGGGCAGCGGCGACGAGGGCGCAGAGGCGGGCCTGCGCGGGGGTGCCCAGGACGCGCCTCGCTCCGACTCCGTCTACCTCTAGTGTGGCCGCCCCTCCTCTCCCGGCGAGTCTGGGTCACTGCAGTCGGCTTGGTGGCTCTCCCCCGACTCCATTGCGCAGAATAAAGTGACATTTTCGGATCTGCTGGGACGCGTGGGGTCTGCCCCGAGGGGCTGCCAGTGGGGGCTGTCAGGACGTGGTCCATTTGCTCCCGCCCTGCACTGAGTCCTCCTCAGAGGGACCGCCAGGGGCGCCGTGGGGGCGGAGAGGGGTGGGCGGGGTCGTTCCCTGCCCAGAGCACTGGGTGCCGTTTCCCGTAAACCACCTGCTGCGCCCGCGGGGCTTCCCAGGCTCGGTGCCAGCTGGTGGCCAGGAAGTTCCTCTCCTTGTCTAACCACAGCTGACCCAACACAGAGATTCTTCCCCTGGGGGAGGCAGAGGAGCCACCTGAGGACACTCATTTGGGAGAGCATGGGCCCGGGGACCTTCCAGGGGCTCACACTTCTGCGTCTGTGGGCTACAGTGAGGGCAGTAAACACGCTGGGGTGCCCTCGGAGGCACGTGGTCCAGGTGGCTGGGCTGTGACGGGCGGTGCGGGGTGGAGGCGGGTGGTTTGGCCCAGTGTGACAGTGGCCTGCAGGCCCTGGGCCCCGGGCAGCAGGTGGGGCCAGTGGGTGCACAGGACAGAGGCTGTGGACGCGACCCAGAGCCACGGAGCTGGGGACCGAGCCTCCTCCACTGGCTTCCTCAGGGGCGACCCTCAGTCAGGACTTCAGCCCCGACCACCGCCACTGTCCCTTATGCATCACTGGCGTTTCTTCCTCACGAAAAGGCATTTCCGATTCCTTTCCAAGTATTTTAATCTCGATAGTATTTGAGTATTCTTGCCTGGACAACTGTCACTGGTAAGAACCCAAAGAGCACAGCTGCATCTCCTCCCACGCACCCCCCTCACCCGCTCGTCCGCTCAGGAACCTGACTGGTTTTATTTCCGATCCCGGGGTCCCCAGCTTATCCCACTGCTTCTCCCACCACGTTGGTTGCTGGCGCCCCAGCCCCCCGCAGCGCTGGGTGAGGGAGGGCAGCGGCTGGACTCCGAAGGGGCTGTGCCCTGCGGCAGCCAGGACCCCAGGGCCGCCCCCGCCCGCGGGAGCACGTGACTTCCCCGGCCCCGGCCCCGCCTCCGGCCCCCGCCACCATAAAAGCGCTTGCTCCGGAGCCCCAGCGGAGCCGAAATTTCCCGCGCCGGCGGTGCCACTACCAGGTACTCGGGACTCCCAACCCACGCGGAGCGAGAAAGGCAGCGACGGCCGCGTCGGACCCCAGGTTCGCTCCGCGGAGCAGTGACCAGGAGGGGGCGGGCAGAGCGGGTGACGGCGAGGGGCACGGGTCCGGAACTGGGGGACCTGGAGGCGGAGATCGCGGTGACGCGCGGGGTGGGGCGGGTTAGGTTTCGTTTTCCCGCAGCGCGCGGTTTCGTTTTCCTACGGCCGTTCCCGTCGCGCCCCCGCAGGGCCCAGCCCGGACGCCGGCTCGACACCTGTGGCCCCTCGTGTGCCCGAGGCCCCGCCGCATCTGTAGCCACACCCATCGCCTCCTTGGCCAGGACTCACCTGGGCAACACCGTGGCCAGAAGTCCTCAACTTCCATCTGTGATCCCAACACTTGGGACCCCAACACCCGGGACTACCTGCGGAGACTCACGCGGAACCCTCCTCTCACCTGCGCTATCCCCCGACTGCCCCCGCGACCCCAGCCCTCGCCGCGGAGGGCGCGCCGCTCTCTCTACGCCCAGCCCTTGCGGAGGGAGCAATGGCCGTGGCTCCCGACGGGTGAGCCCGCCGCGCTGCCCGCTGCCGACCCCACCCACGCCCCCGGTGGCCCGCGCGCGCCCTGACGCCCGGCTGCTCCGCCCGCAGGGGGACCCCGCGCGTGCTCTTCGGAGACTGGCTTCTGGGCGAGGTCAGCAGCGGCCGCTACGAGGGACTACGGTGGCTGGACGCGGCCCGAACGTGCTTCCGCGTGCCCTGGAAGCACTTTTCGCGGAAGGACCTGGGAGAGGCCGACTCGCGCATCTTCAAGGTGGGACCCCAGCCCCGCCCGGGGCGGGGGAGGGCCGGTCCAGGCCCAGGCCCGAGTTTCCGGTCCGCGTAATCCACTCAGTCTCTCTCCCCAGGCCTGGGCTGTGGCCCGCGGCAGGTGGCCTCTCCGCAGCAGCGCAGGTGCCCGGCCTACCGCTGAGAGTGCGCTCCGAGCTTCCTGGAAAACCAACTTCCGCTGCGCGCTGCACTGTACGCGGCGCTTCGTGATGTTGCAAGACAACTCGGGGGACCCTACCGACCCTCATAAGGTGTACATGGTCACCCCCGGGCCGGCGTGCGGAGGTGAGGAGCCCACGGCAGGGCTGCCGGCAGGGAGACTTGGCTCTGTCCTGGGAGCAGCCGCTGGGTCGGATTTTCGGTTTTAGAAAACTGGCATGAGAGAGGCTGGTGCCAGATTGCTGGGGGATGGCGGGGCCGGGGTGAGGGCGTGTGGCGCGGCTAGTGGGGACTGGGGATTGCTGGGAGGAAGCTCATGGGCCTGTTGGGATCAGTGAAGGAGAAGTGCGGTTGAGCTTTGAGGAGCTGCCCAGGGATTCACACCTAGGTGTCCCACTCCAGAGTCACAAATCCAGTGTTCCCCCAACCCTAATTCTCCCTCAGAAAGCCCAAGCATTATTAGCCAGGGGGAGGACAAGGCCCTTGAAGATGCCCCACCTACAAGGGTAAGGTCACTGCCCTCTTGGATTCCACCTTGGGGCTGCCCCCTCTCACTGGGCTGGGGAGCTGCTGAGTTATGCTGGGACTGTCTGTCCTCTCCTGCAGGATGGGCTTCTGGGGCCATACCTGGCAGCAGATGCTGGCGAGAGGCTGGGGCATGGGCTGGCCGGGCTGAGCCCTGAGCCCTGTGCCCCAAGCCCAGCTGGAGATGCTGGGGACCTATTGATCCAGGCTCTGCAGCAGAGCTGCCTGGAGGACCATGTGCTGAAAGCTGCGTGTGGGGTGGAGCCGATAGCCCCTGGGGCTCCTGGTGAGGGGCTGTTGGAGGGGGATGCTCTGCCCTGCAGAATTCTGTGTGCCAAGGGGAGGAACAGGCAGGACAGCAGAGTCTCCGGGGAGAGAGGGCTCGGGGGAGGGGGGTGCCCAGCAGGGACGGTGCTGGCCAGAGGTGGGCCACCATCCCTGCTGGGCACAGCTGAGCCTCCTCAGGTCCAGAGCTCCCTGCTTGGGAGTTGTGCCCGCCACAGTAAATGTGGTGCCCCAGGCCCAGGTGACAGGAGCTAGGGGACATGTGGAAGGAAATGGGAGGAGCTGGCGGCTCGGGTGCCAGCTCAGGCCTGCCTTCCTCTCCAGACACAGGCCCACCCCCAGCCCCCTGGCAGCCGCGAGAGGCGGAGCCCCGCACCACAGCCTCCCCCAGTGCCTGCACCCTGATGGCAGGGCATCTACACGTGGCTGGTCCCACCTGCTCACAGCTCGGTCTGCACACACTGCCCAGCTTGGGGGCCCTGGACTTGACCATCACGTACAAGGGCCGAACAGTGCTGCGGGAGGTGGTGGGGCGCCCGAGCTGTGTGCTCCTGTATGGCCCCCCCGATGTAGGTGGTGGGGCTTCAGAGCACCAGCGAGTAGCCTTTCCTAGCCCCGCCGAGCTGCCCGACCAGAAGCAGCTCCACTACACAGAGAAGCTGCTGCAGCACGTAGCCCCCGGCCTACAGCTGGAACTCCGGGGTCTCAGGCTGTGGGCCCGGCGCCTGGGCAAGTGTAAGGTCTATTGGGAGGTGGGAGGGCCCCTGGGCTCGGCCAGCTCCTCCACCCCCGCCCGCCTGCTGCCCCGGAACTGCGACACCCCCATCTTTGACTTCAGCACCTTCTTCCAAGGTCAGTGATGCACCTGCCCTGGGGCTGAGGGCCTCCCCGCCTCCCCCCACCCCCCCCTCACCAAAGCCCTGTCCTGCAGAACTGGGGGAGTTTGAGGCCTGCCGGCGCCGGGGCTCCCCTCACTACACCATCTATCTGGGCTTTGGGCAGGACCTGTCAGTGGGAAGGCCCAAGGAGAAGAGCCTGGTCCTGGTGAAGGTGAGGTGGAGGGTCCCTGGGGTGGGGGTGGGGGGAGGGAGGGAGGCTGCACACAGCCCTCCCCCCACCTGACCGCGCCCTCCCCACAGTTGGAGCCATGGCTGTGCCGGGCATACCTGGAAGGCGTGCAGCGCGAAGGCGCGTCCTCTCTGGACAGCGGCAGCCTCAGCCTCTGCCTGTCCAGCTCCAACAGCCTCTATGATGACCTGGAGCACTTCCTGGAGCACTTCCTGATGGAGGCGGAGCAGCCCGGCTAGGCTGGGTCCCCAACCCCTCCCAATCTAATAAAAAGATCCCAAGAACCAGTGCTGGTGTCCTGACCAGGGGCAGGCTTGAGACTGAGGCTTGGGAGGGGCACTGTGGATGCGAGGTTCACCCCACTTCACGGGAAGCCCGTGACCTGTGGGCCCAGGAAGGGAGCCCCCTGCCCCGCCCACGTTGGCCTCCTGTGCACACCCGTTCTCCTGACTTCACAGTGAAAAAACTCAGGGCGTGCTTTAGAGCCAACAAACTGCTCCAAGAGCGCAAGGGCCCCTCAGGACACGTGTTCCCCAGAGGGGGCAGCACCTGGGGCCCCTCTGCCGTGAACAGGGCTCCCCATCTGTGCTGCGCCCTGGCCTTCGAGACCCGCCAACACTGCTGTGCCTGGGAGGTGGCGGACCTAAGTGAAAACCCGAGCGATTACTTATAAAACACAACGAGCAGACGAGGGAATCCTGGGACCAGATGGTTGCCCGTGGGAGAAGCGCCACCCACCCGCCCGCCTTTGGTTTCTCATCACCGAAGGCTTCGCCTTTCAAGTACTGAGCCAATCAAGACATTTCTAAAGATAATCCGTTTTTGATAAATTAGAACACAATGGGAACAGTGTGTGTCTATAATATATATAAAAGTCCAGTTTTAAACTGTGAGCAAGACAGGTGCACAGACCACGTGCGATCACAGGAACCCTGGAAACGGGAGGGCGAGTGGCCCGGAGTTTTCTGCTTCGGCTACTCCAGCCAGAAGGGCCCCGGGCAAGCCTCAGCCCTCGGCACCCTGGGCAGGCGGCTCCTCACCGGCCTCGGCCCGCCGGTGTCTGCGCATATGCCTGTACTTGTCCACATAGGCCTTCACCAGGTTGCCCACCTTCACGGGGTTGATCTCCCCACTCTTGCTGTGGCAGATCTGGGGGAGTGGGGCACAGTTACCCGGATGTCCCTGCAAACCCGCGTGGTCAGGGATCATGGGGATGGAGCGCTGGGGAGCACGCCATGAGGGACAGCAGGCGGCCTGACGTGCGCCTGCCTGCTCTGCCCCCCTCAAGGGCTGCTGAGGGTCCCACTGAGATCAGCTGGCATGTCCATCTCTCATGTCCATCTCTCAGGGTCTCACTTCCTACCCATGAGCTGGGTTAAACATCTTGTGTCATTTAGCCTCTTTAACTAAAGTCACGAGGACACAGTCGTAAGCCCCTCACAAACACCAGCATTTTATACCCCCGAAGCATCAATGAGGCGTGGCTACAACTGGCCTGAAGCTGCGCCCAGGATGTGGCCGAGCGACCCTGGGGCCGGAGCCCCTCTCTCTGGGCTCACGGACCCCACACCCACCTTCTGCACGGCCTTGCGCAGAATGTCCTTGTACTCGTCCTTTGTCACCTCCCTCTTCTGGTAGAAGGGCTTGATGGCCAGCTTCACCTCCTCCACAGCCCGCTCCTGCACGTGCAGCTTCTTCATGTACTGGGGGGAGGACACTTGTGAGACCACTGGCCCCGGGCTTCCCACCCACCTGCGCCAGTCCCTGGAGGAAGGAGGGGCGCGACTCACCTCCTCGTTCTTGGTCTTCTCCGAGGCTGGCCTGGGAGCAGCTGTTCTCTCCTCGGAGCTGTTGGCAGCGGCGGTGGTCACAGTGGCAGCATGACCAGCCGGCTCTGAGGCTGCAGTCAGGACGGTGGGCACCGGGGCCGGGCTCTGGGCCACCCCGCAGCCCATCAGGGGCAGGCTCCCCTGCAAGAGGAACTGGACCGCGGGCTGGCTGACAGGTGCGTATGGTGGGACACTCGAAGGCAGAGCCGGGGTGGGGGGCAGGTTCAGGCTCTGTACCTGGGCGAGAGCACAGCCCGCTTAGCCCCTGCAGAGCTCGGTGCCCCAGTGCCCAAGGCAACGTGCTCCCAAACCCCACTCCCGAACCACTAAAAGCCCCGGCAGAAAGGGGCTGGTGCATGAGGCCCTCAGCCCCAACCCGGCCCAGCTTGAGTGGCCTGAGCCCAACGCCACATCCCCGCAGGCCAGGCGCCCACCTGAGAAGGGTCAGCATCAGGAAAGCCAGGCTCTGGAAGCACATAACCAGGGGGAGGGGGCTCAGAGAAGGGAGCCTGCTGGAACGCAGCCACGGGGCCCGCGTCCTCGGTTTCCCGGGGCTTCTGCGGCCTGTGAAGCGGCGTCCCTGAGGGCCAACACAGGGGGGTGGGTGCTCTGTGGCCACGCCAGAAGGCTGTTTCCTGGCTGGAAAATTCCAGAAAAGCATCCCAGCAGCAAGGACCACAGGTCAGGCCGTGGCCATCTCCCTGCATGACCAAGGAGGCCCGTGAGCCATCCAGGGAGAAGACTCCGTGGTGGTCGCTCTGAGCCATCCTCGTATCCCACCCCATTGCCCCACCCCGCCCAAGCGCCTACTCACGCAGGCCTCTGTCCTCAGCCGGGGCACCGCTCTCCACCTCCTGGAGGTCCCAGGTGACTCTCTTCACCAGCGCCTTAACCCGCAGCAGGGGGTTCTGAGAGGGACCCTCCTCCTTCCCCGCAGGCGCCCCGCCCATGGCTTGGCCTCCCAGAGCGCAGGGAGCTGTGGCTGCCTCGGCCGCGTCCTGCTGGAGCAAGTGCTCCTCTCGAGGGCCCTCCATCCTGGGGAGGGGCTGCACCACATCTTCACCGTGGATCCGAGACACCTCCCTGCGGATGATGGCCACGGCCAGGCCAGCGTCATGCTGCTGGCCAGCCGGGGGCCCAGTGGGCTTGGGCAAGAGGCCTCGCTCTGGGGAGGAGTCCGTGCTCTCCGGGGAGGGCGGGGAGCTCATGTCATCAAGCTGCATGAAGATGGCTTCGTTCGAAAAGTCCTCGAAGAGGTGCCCCGCCTCCACGGAGTCACCGTAATCCAGATCCTCAGGGGGGTACTCGGCCGGCACCTCCAGGACTGGGGGGACCTTTGTGGGGGGCTTGTCGGCCTCGGACCCCTCCAGCAAGGCGTCTGTTCCTGCCAAGGCCAGGGGCCTGGCCGGGGGCTCCCTGTCCGGCCTGGGCTCCCCCTGGGGAAGGGGTGCCGGAGAAGCCTCTTTCGGAGCCAACTTCCTCTCCGGGGAGCGGGGGCGGGGCCGTGGGCGCTTCTCACGGGACCGAGGCCGCCGGTGCTCCCGGGGCCTGTGCTCGGGGCTGGGTGACCTGGACCTACGCCGCCTCCTCTCCCAGGAGCCTCGCCTGTCTCGGAGCCGCGCGGCACTCTCCCTGTCGGGCCGCTCCCTCCTCTCCCGGGGGTGCCTGGGCCTCCGGGCTCTCTCCAGGCTGCTGTGGGGTGAGCACTCCCTCCCCCGAGACCGGGACCCCGACCTCCGCCTCTTCTTCCTCCTGCCCTCGCGATGCTCGTGGGAGGAGCTGCCGGGACTGCCGGAGCGGGAGCGGGACCTCCGCCGGCCTCGGCCCCAGGAGCCCCTCCTTCTCTCCCTGCTCTTGTCCTTGGCCTTCCTCCGCTTGGTGCGCTCGCGGCTGCTGGAGCGGTCGCTGGAAGACCTCCGATCCCGGGCCTTGGGCCGGTGCCTCTTGGCCTGGTCCTCACCTGCCGGTGGCGACGCAGACCGCGAGCTCCTGTCCCCCGAGTGCGACGAGCGGGACCCTGAGCGGGCCCTCCGGTGCTCCCTGGTGGCGACCCTCGGCCTCTGGGCTTTCTTCCCACCGCGGGAGCTGGACCTGGAGCGGGAACGGGTGGGGGACCGCAGCTCCACGACCCTGTGGGTGGTCGCGGGCAGGGCGTCCGGACTGGGTGGGGCGTCCGGCTCCACCGCAGTCACACAAGTCACCATCCGCCCCTCTGAGCCAAAGAAGGAGATGCGGGGTGGTGGGTCCTCGTCCCCCCAGGGCTCTGGCGGGGACGGCCTCTGTGCTTGTGCCACGGGCTCCTCCTCGCCCTGGAGCTCGGGCAGGCCGCAGGGCCCCTGGGGGGGCTCGGGCTCCTTCCCCATGCCGGTCTGCACCGTGTAGGAGGTGACGCAGCGCACGGGCGGCAGCACGGGGGCCTTGGGGCTGTCAATGGAGATGGTGCGCGTGATCTCAGAGGGCAGGAGGCCAGAGCCCGGGTGCTCAGGGCTGCTGCTGGCCGAGCTGGAGTCAGAGCCCGTGGGGTTGAAGGGGTCATAGATCTCGCTCTTGAGCTGCTTCGTCTTCCTGACGGAGAAGAGGGGCACAGGGCTCTCTCTTCTCTGCACCTTGCTGTCCACAGGCCGGAACGTGTTGCAGAAGCCGGGGCTGAGGACTCTGCCGGAATGGGCTGTGTTCCCAGGAATGTTGATCCTGAAGCTCTCGAAGGTGGAGCCGACACCCTTCCCCCGGGAGGGGCCCAGCGGGGCAGGGGGCTGGGGGCCGCCCCCCGAGCGCGTGCTGGGCTCCTGAGCGCCCCTGCTGCTGGGCTCACCCTCCGCCCTGGCGCCGCAGCCAGGCTGCCCGGGGCCCTCCCTGCCCGTCAGCCGGCTGATGCAGGAGCTGGGAATCTCGACTCTCTGCCCGCCGGCAGGGACCTCGCCCACCCGCCTGTCGTCTCTCCTGATCTTTGGTATCCTGGGGAGCTCGGAGATGTCCGTCCTCCTGGGAGCTGGTCTCGGGGCCTGTCCCAGCACCGTGCTCTCGGAAGGCGAGTTAGAGCTACCATTCGAGGTCTTCAATGCCGCAGACCTAAGAGGCGGAGGGTGCTTGCTGTCGCCGTTAAATCGGGGGCCGTCACTTTGTTTTAAGCTGGGTCCGCTCACGCTGGACAAGGTCTGAGCCTGGCCTGACTGAAGGGTCACCAAGGAGTCCAGTCTCACAGCTGCCCCCAACGTGAGCGCAGGGACATGGGCGGGGGTGGGCGGGGCCGGGGGTGTGCCTGGGGTAGCCCTGCCTGGACAGCTGGACCCCAAGCTCTCTGGCCCGCTTCCTGACTGAGTCTCTCTGGGCTGCAGGCAGGCCCCAGACCTGGCGCCTTCTGCCCCTCTGGATGGACCAACTGAGTTTCGCTGAAAAGAAACTGGCGCTAAAAGACAAAAGGCAAACAGCCATCAGTCCCCACCCCCATCCTTAAAAAGCCCCACCCTTCTCAGAACACCCTCAGAACACTCCCAACGGTTACAGGGCACAGGGACGGGGCTGGAGGCTCGCTCTGCTGCTGCCCACCAGCCCCTTCTGCTTCATACACTATCTTCACGCTATCTGTGGATCAGAAGGAGCCTGAGCCCGTGATGGACACTTGAAAACAGGGTAGCACCCCAGTCTACCAATGACCACGCCCATGCAGCCTACCCTGCCCTCCATGGCCAGATCCCCCCAGGCCCGAATCCCGCTGGGGCCCAGATCCGTGGAGAGGGCTCCACGCTGGTTCCTGGGGCTGTGAGAACAGACGGCAGCTGCTGACAGCAAGGAGGGCCTGTGGGCTGCCTGGTAACTCCCCCAACAGATGTGTTATCAGAAAGCGATGGGACAGGCATCTTCAGTCCCTCAGCACCCTCACCTACACTCGGAAGCAAACCCTAGAACCGCTGGGTCACACCACACGACTGTCCCTGGAGGAACGCGTGTCCCCATCTCCAGGCGCGCAGAGGTGGGGACGGCGGGCCGTGCGCAGAGGCTCCTCACCTGCCCTCTTGGCGCTGAGGGAGCCATCGCGGTGGATGACGATGTCGGCGCCGTTCATCATCAGGAAGCTCTGGCCCGACAGGATGCTTCCCAGCAGGTCAGGGCCGGGGTCCGCATCCACTTCCGGCTGGGGCGCCATGGCGGGAGCGCTCCCCCTGCAGGGCAGACCCAGCGGCCATGGCCCTCCTGCCCACGCGCCTCCACACCCAGGCAGCAGGCAGTGTTCCCGAGGGGAGGGGTGAGACCCACCCGGCAGCTCGGACTAAAGGAAGATGGGGTGGGGGGGTGGAGTCGTCCGAGGCTTTGGCCCCGGCTCCACTCACTGACAGGCAGGAGCTCGTGAGCAACGCCGACTGGTAGAGTTGGTTAAGTCTTTCTTTTGGAGGGTCAAACAGAGAACAAGCTTGGCTCCCTGCCCGGCCCCTCCCTGCTGTGGGTTCTGCAGCAGGGCTAGGCACACGGAGGCAGCCTCTGGGGTTGTCACCTCATCCCTGTGCCCTTGGCTTGGGACTGGCCGCAGCACTTCCTCAACCAAGAGCCAGAGGACAGGCCACAGGAGAGGCCGTGGGTGCCAGGTGGCAGAGCGCCAGCCCAACATGGAGCCTGCGGTCCTTGTACGCCTGGGGACCCACCCCGCACCACCGCCCCGGCCATCCTGTCCCCCAGGACACACCTGGAGAGCCCCATGGAGACGGGCCTGGCCACAGGCTGGTGCGACCGCAGGGCTGACCGGGACAGGATCCTCCTCTTGACGCTCAGAGGGGAAGCAGGGCTCGGAGATGCCTCTTCACTGCTGGAGGAGGACACGTGCCAACGGGCACGGGGTGACCCTGCACATCGAGGCCCAGGGAGCCACCCCCCAACCTCTCAGCAGCGCGTGGCACAGGTGGGCTCAGCACTACCCCCACGGCAGCCCTCGTGACTCAACAATGAACCCAGGCCCCGTGCAGCGGTTTTCTGTCAGCAGCTGCCCGAGTCTCTGAGCGGGGACGGGGTGGGGGACAGGCGTGTGAGTTAGATCTTTCTCCAAGTTAGGGGACGAGTAGGTACAGAATTCTGAGAACAACTCGGAAGCAGGAATTTCACAAATGCGAATTCTGAGGGTGAGCCATGCCTCCACCAGGAGCGACATGCCCACGGGCCTAGGAAAAGAGTGAGCCCCCCCAGCTCCCCCTCTGCAGTCACCTGTCGAAGGGGTCCAGCTCATAAGGGTCTCCAAACAGGGAGAGGGAGGCTGCCCCGATGTCTGCACGCATCAGCCCCAGAGAGGGGTCTGCAGGCTTGTACACCGAGGGGATGCAGGCTCCATGGGCTGGCCTGCGGAGGCCCAGCGTCCGTGCGATGCGGGAACGAGCTGTGGCTTCATTCTGAACCCAGGGGACAGAGGGAGAAACACTGATCCACAGGGCTGAAATCTACAGCCTCCATTCCAACTAGGAATCCGCAGCACCAAACACGGCCGACCGAGTAGCCACAGTCCTGCAGCCTGAGGGTCACGTGTACTCATCACACGTGAGGACCCCGCCTGGGCCTCACCCCCACCCGGCTCACACCGGATGCCGGCACCCCAGGGAACAAGCGCCCTGACGGGTTGTAGCCCAGCCCCTTGCGCCCCCCGCGGTCCCAGGAGCCGCTCTGCGGGGCCCAGAACACATCTTGTCTCAGCCCCACCTTCAGTCCGTGCTGCAGAAACGTGCCTATTTATCTGTGAACCTCTAAGTAATTATAAAAAAAGGGTCCTTCTACGACTCCCACTATCTACCCACACACAGGACTGAAGCTCGCCCAGCGTGATCCCCCATCCGACGCTACCTTTATCTTCTTCCCTTTACTCTTCTTCACGCGGCCCTGGCGTTTCCTGGACCTCGTCCCCGAGCTCCTGCTCTTCACAGATGATCTGGACTGGGTTTTCTTTCTTCCCGACACTTTCCTCCGTCTTCCTACAAAGAGCACATTGACAGCACACACTTCACTGTGCGCCCCACCCCAGGTGTCCCCCCCCAAGACCCAGCGGATGACAACTGTCCATCCCGGCCTGGGGCCTTCCTCTTTTTATTTTTTTTTGTTATAGGGTTTTACATACTTCGCCACAGAGGAGGGGAGGGGGAAGGCAGTGCAAAGCAAAAACAGAGTAGGTCTGAGCCTACTTTGATTTGTAGACCTCATTATTAGAACCAGCAGATTATTTTACACAATTATGAAACAAAATTAAATTAGAAAACACAAACCCTAATAATCAAAAGTAAAAGGAAACACTGGCTCCCAGCTCTGTATCCACTTGGTGGTCTCACCCCGGAGAAGCACTCTCCCAGAGGCCTGGAAACAGACGACCTCACGGTACGTGTCCAGTAAAACGTATCCTGAGGATTACATTGCAAACCCAGCAGCGTTCCGTCCCCCTCAGCCACCCTGGGGCGCTATGGGCTGACTGGGGACGAGCCATGGCAGCCACAGGGCGCCCTAGTTCTGTGATGCTCCAGCACCCCCGAACTCTCAGGAACCCCAGCACAGAAACAGCAGGTTCCGAGAAGACGTGTGCTGTTAGAGCACTTCCGCTGCACTTGAACCTGTGATCTCGCGATGAAGCTAAAAGCCCTACCTGATCTCCACTGAAGGATGCTACAAGCAGCTCGGGGGTTCTGAGAACTGCTCAACAAAGGAAACAGACGGAGGCGCCAGCGAGCCCGTGCTGTCCACGGAAACTGCACTCCTGGAAGCAGCCCGTCAGGAGGAAGCCTCTCCTTCACCTCCTCCGTCACTTCATGGATCTGAGACCTGAGCCCCGGGGCTGCCTGACTGTGAACAGAGAGCCTGGCGGAGCTGCCCGCTGGGAGGACCCCCAACCCCAACCCAAGCAACCCTTCAAACACCCCACCAACCCAACGAAACGCCCACCTGCACCTGAGCCAGCCTCGGGGCTCCAGCCGCCCAGCCGGAGCAGGTGAGACCTGCCCGCGAGGGATGCGCCAGGATAGGAGACCCCGCATCAACCCCAGTCAAGAGGACACAGAGACACTTAACAGGCAGCCACTAGTGCAGCACAGACCTCCTTTGGCTCGAGATGCAAGTAAACTATTTTTTAAATTCCATCACAATTTGTGACACAATTAGAACTTTCAACACCGACCAGCCATTCCACCGTGCTGCGCGATTATTGCTCATCTCCTTGGGGGTAACAACGGCCTCATTGTTAAATCAAAAGAGAGACTCCCTCTTCCAGAAACATACTGTGAGACACTCAGAGGTAAAATGAGGATCTGCTTCAAAATAACAGAGGGGGAGGGGGTGGAGAGAGACGAAGCAGCCCCGGCCAGGAGTCGCCAGGCCATGGCAAGACAGTCACAGGGTGCTGTTCCGGTCTCCCTGCGCTTCCACAGTGTGACTACGTCTGTAAAAAGTGCGAAACATTGGGCTTCTCTGGTGGTGCAGTGGTTAAGAATCTGCCTGCCAATGCAGGGGACCAGGGTTCGAGCCCTGGTCCGGGAAGATCCCACATGCCGCGGAGCAACTAAGCCTGTGCGCCACAACTACTGAGCCTGCGCTCTAGAGCCCGTGAGCCACAACTACTGAAGCCCGCGCGCCTAGAGCCCGTGCTCCGCAACAAGAGAAGCCACCGCAATGAGAAGCCTGCGCACCGCAACGAAGAGTAGCCTCCGCTCGCCACAACTAGAGAAAGCCCACGCGCAGCAATGAAGACCCAAAGCTGCCAATAAATTAATTAAATAAATAATTTTTTTTTAAAAAAGTGTGAAATATTCACGGCAAAGATGTAACAGCCAAGCGTGGGGGCCACTCGGGACAAAGGGAGAAGTGAGCCCGTCTCTCCAGGAGCTGCAGCACCTCCAGCTCTTATCCTGGGACGGGTCTGTGAAATGCAAGGGAGCAACTGCTGGACTGAGAAGTGAGACCCTGGACATGAGAGGAGATCCACACAGAAAATACGAGAAGCAAAACCTCTCTCATCCTGAACTTCAAGGCAGTGATCAGCGTGACCTCGGGGTACAGCTCCGGGCTCCATCCACTACACGGGGTTGCGAACCGGGTGTCCTCTCTGTGCTCAGCTCTTCGGGGGCGAGGGCTCTCCGGGAGCACATATGCGCTCGGCACCTGGCGGGGCCACGCAGGGCAGCGGAACCTGACACACACACGCCCGCTGGGGGTGGGGAGGACGAGCGCGGGCAAGAACGCGGCGCAGCTGCAACGCACACGTTGCTGATGGGAGTGCGGGGGTGAGTCACCTCCAACACACGTTCACTGGTTGCACCTAGTCTACTGCTCTCTACCGACCCAGAGCAGCGGAAACACCTGCCTGCAGGAAAGATACTCACAGCAGCTTCATTACAGAACCAACCCAAATGCCCGGCACAGGCAGGTGGACAAGCTGGGGTGGTTCGTGCCGTGGCATGTTCCTCACCAATAAACAGAAATTAACCCCAGACACCCACTACACAGGCCCCCAATCACTCTGCTGAGCAACAAACCAGAGCACACGCTCAAGACCTCATGAGTGAGAACCGAGGATGGCTAGCGCCAACGACAGGACGGCAGGTGCCCGGAGGGGCTGCCTGGGGAGCGGGGGCAGCGGCTGGAAGCCTCGTCGGTCTCACCGGGAACCATATGCCCAGAGTGGGTGTGCTCATCACAGAAAACGCATGTCTCAATAATGTTGATTTTTAAAAGACCACAGATTGCAACCCGCTGAAAGAAACAGGAAACCACATCTACTGGTTTAAATGAACAGTCAAGGAGAAAAAGGAAAGCTCTTCTTTGGAGAATTCCAACCCATGAATATAAATGGAGCACAGACCCAGAAATCGCCGAGGATGTTAAACTGGGGTGAAAGCTTCTCCCCAGGCAGGGATGTCGACTACCAAAGAAAAATGGAACTTACTGGGACAAAATTACCGAGACTAACACAGAAAAGGACTAGAAAACGTGAACAGCGCCCAAACCAGCAAAGACACTGAATTAATCATTTTAGCTGTTCCCACCCAGAAAAGCCAGGCATGGGGCTTCACCTGTGTGTTGCCCAATTTAGAGAAAACATCGCGAATCTTCCACAAGGTCCTTGGGGACTCTTCCCCGATCAACTTCGGGGAGGCTCTGTCACCCTGATGCACATGCAGGGCGCTGCTGCATAAACAGCACCCTGGGGGGTTCAGAGGGAAGGACCAGACCCAGACCCCTGGGCCTGCAGGGCCTTCTGCGTGATGGTCTGCGGAAACCAGGCTACAGGAATGGCAGCCACCACTGGAAGCCAGAGACCGAGCCAGGCCTACCTGCTTTCCTCCTCCGACGGGCAGGGGCTCGCCGCCCGGGGTGCTGGTACACAGCTGTGCTCAGACCAGCGGCCACAGCTTCGATGGTCTCGTCCAGCAGAGGAGACATGAGGTACCTCGGGACGTGCTGCACAGCACGGGACGGCGCTGGTCAGGGGGGCCGGAGCCGCCTCAGGCCCCTTGAGGGAGCCCCAAGGAGCCCCCTGAGCCCCCGGGAGGCTAGATGCCTCAGCCTGGCAGCAGCAGACATCAGGCAGGCTGCTGGGGGCTCCCCAAGGGCCCAGTGGGAAGTGGGGTCTGGGAAGGCCTCCCGAGGAGCAGGCCGGGCAAGGATGCAGAACAAGGAGGGCTTGCGGGCCTCAGAGTGGAGGGCGGAGGTGCCAGGAGGGACTGTGGGCATCTGTGGTGGGGTCCCGGGACCACATTCCCCATGAAGTCCTCTCAGCTCCTCTCAGTTCAGTACTACGGCCTTGGCAGGTGACAGCTGCAAGGCAGGGGACCCCCGGCAGCTTCCACGATGCACCCACGGGCCGGGCCACCGACCACTGGCCGGACCCGACTGTCCAGCACCCCCAGGGCCAGTTCTCCACTGCTGCCGCCGCCTCAGGCCCACTTGGCTTTGTTCCCTGCACATGGCCAGGATGCGAGGCCACCAGCACCCACCTGGATCCTCCTGGCTGTGGAGATCCGGTTCCGGTTCACCGTCGCTCGGACCCTCTCGCTCTGCCGTGTCCTGGCGATGGCCCGGGTCCTCCCTGCGTGTGGCTGAAGCCGGCTGGTGGTGGGCACTACGTCGGCCAAGAGCAGGGAAACCTCCTCCTCGCTCACGGGACCTGCGTCTTGGAAGAAAACACCCTGGGCTGACGTGCACTCCGCTGAGCCCTGGCCCTGGTAGGAGGACTCTGGGAAACGGGGCACAGGGGGTGTCTCCCTGGAGCTTGGGCTCCTAGACCCCCATCAGCCAACCCCCTGTCTCCAGCCCGTGCCCCGCCCAAAGAGTGCAACCGAAAGCCGCCCCTGCTGGAGAGCCGGACGCGATCTCCCTGGGACGAGGGGCCGGCCCCACAGGAAGGGTCCGGACCACCTGAGGGGGGGCAGTGTGTTACCCGCAGCAGGGGCGGCCCCGGGGGCAGCACATTCCGGACAGAACCACTCGTCCACTGGCACCTCCTGGAGAGGGGGGTCCAAACACTCCATGTGGTACCTAGGAAACGAGACGGTGTCCCCAGCCTCACTGTCCCAGCCAAGCGAGCCCTATGACAGGTCTCCTGACAACACACCCTGCTGTGATCTCGTGGCCCCCCAATCCACGTGTGGAAGCCCTAACCCCGCAACGTGACGGCACCTGGAGACGGCCTGTGGGGGTGATGAAGGTTAAGTGAAGTCATGAGGGCGGGGCCCTGACCGACACAGCGCCCCCTCCCCGACCGTGAGCTCTGCCAGGACTGACTTGGATGCCCCCACCCGAGGCCAAGGGGGAGTCCGCCTGCTCAGAGGGCCTGCGCGCTTGGAGCTGCAGACACCTGTCTTCTCACTCTCCCACCGGCATTCTGGGTGGACGGACCCCCACCGCAGGCTTCTGGGCATCTCTGCCCTCCAAGGGGACCCTGACGGCCGCCAAACTCTCCCCAGGGGACGTACCATCTGGAGGGACAGAGCTAAGAGAGCGGCAGCTGGACCCTGACGGCGGCGGGGTGGCAGCCACCATCCTGGGAGGCCAGTCTCCGAGGAGCTAACACCCCGCACGGCAGCGCCACCCAACAGCGTCTGCTCTTCAGTTGCCGGAGGAGCCACCGCTGGCGTGGGCCGCCGGTGCCGGAACCCTCCGAACTCCATCCCAGTGTCCGAGATGGCGCCGAGCCAGGCCAGGTGGAAACCAGCGCCGAGCCCACACTGAACACCCGAGCCCAGGCTGGACTCGGCTTTGAAACCCAGAACAGCCCCATGATCGCCCAGTAGGACCGGCCTGCAGCGCTCACTTGAGCACAAGGATGACCTCCTCCCACTGGGAGAGCCACAGCCATGTGGCACAGAGAGGTCCTCCCTCGAGAATAAATACCGCTACATAAAACACAAATGGGGGAACTCCATGGAGGTCCAGTGGTTAGGACTTGGCAATTTCACTGCCAGGGTCCGTGTTCAATCCCTGGTCGGGGAACTAAGATCCCAAAAGCCACGAAGCACGGCCAAAAACAAAACCAAGGCAAAACCCCCCACAAATAATCTGTACCTTGCTTCATATAACAGTGAAAGAACCTGGCATATTCATGTATCTATGGACAGGCTTGTGAGTTACTCATTTAAAAATGAGTAACAGGGCTTCCCAGGTGGCACAGTGGTTAAGAATCCGCCTGCCAATGCAGGGGACACAGGTTCGAGCCCTGGTCTGGGAAGATCCCACATGCTGCAGAGCAACTAAGCCCGTGCGCCACAACTGCTGAGCCTGCGCCCTAGAGCCCGCGAGCCACAACTACTGAAGCCTGTACTCTAGAGCCCGTGCTCCGCAACAAGAGAAGCCACCGCAATGAGAAGCCCGCACACTGCAACAAAGAGTAGCCCCCACTCGCCGCAACTAGAGAAAATCCACGCGCAGCAACCAAGACCCAACACAGCCAAAAATAAAAACAAATAAATAAACTTATATTAAAAAAAATTTCAGTTGCAGCTCCCATTATTAAAGAAAAATGAGTAACAGTGATCTTAGACTTGTAGACTTGTGACTTTAGTTGAAAGACTTAACTGTAAGAAAATTTAGCTAAGGGCAAATATTAGCAGTGAGGATATTCAGAAGCATACGAATCACTATATTTTTTATCAGTTTTAATGTTTTAGGTCTATCACAATTTTTATGTACTTGTCTTATCTGTTAAATTCAAGCACATAAAAAAACAAATAAGTTTATAAATATACTTTACAACAAAAAATATTTTTGCAGAAGTTGCAAAAATCCCCGAGTCACTGTTAAAACTACTAAAATTGGGGCTTCCCTGGTGGCGCAGTGGTTGAGAGTCCGCCTGCTGATGCAGGGGACACAGGTTTGTGCCCCAGTCCAGGAAGATCCCACATGCCGTGGAGCGGCTGGGCCTGTGAGCCATGGCCGCTGAGCCTGTGCGTCTGGAGCCTGTGCTCCGCAACGGGAGAGGCCACAACAGTGAGAGGCCCGCGTACTGCAAAAACAAACAAACAAACAAAACACTACTAAAATTGAAACAATTTTTTTTTTGGCCACACCACGCGGCATGTGGGATCTTAGATCCCTGACTAGGGATTGAACCTGACCCCCTGCACTGGAAATGTGGAGTCTTAACCAATGGACCACCAGGGAACTCCCTGAAACAGAACCTGATATAAAGAATTAACATAATCAAGGATTGTAGGCTCAGACAAGGCAATCCCAAGAAAGAACTGAGCTGGAGGTATCACCCTCCCTGACTTCAGACTATGCTACAAAGCTACCGTAATCAAAACAGTACAATACTGGCTCAAAAACATACACACAGAAAAATGAAACAGAAAAGAGAGCCCAGAAATAAACCTACACTTACATGGTCAATTAATCTACAACAGAGGAGGCAAGAATATACAATTGAAGAAAGACAGTCTCTCCAATAAGTGGTGCTGGGAAAGCTGGACAGCTTCATGTAAAACAATGAAATTAGGATACTTTCTCACACTATATACAACAATAAGCTCAAAATGGATTAAAGACCTAAACATAAGACTGGAAACTATGGGACTTCCCTGGTGGTGCAGTGGTTAAGATTCCGTGCTCCCAACGTAGGGGGCCTGGGTTTGACCCCTGGTGAGGGAACTAGATCCCACATGCATGCCGCAACTAAGGAGCCAGCGAGCTGCAACTAAGGAGCACACGTGCTGCAACTAAGAAGCCAGTGAGCCGCAACTAAGGAGCACACCTGCCACAACTAAGGAGCATAGTTCCCGCAACTAAGGAGCACGCCTGCCCCAACCAAGACCCAGCACAACCAAATAAATAAAATAAATATTTAAAAAAAAAAAAAAAAAAAAAAGACTGGAAACTATAAAACTCCTAAAAGAAAACAATAACAAAACACTCTTTGACATAACTCACAGCAATATTTTTGGGGCTCTGTCTCTCAAAGCAAAGGAAATAAAAGCAAAAATAAATGGGACCTAATTAAACTTTAAATCTTAACTTTTGCACAGCAAAGGAAACACTGACAAAACGAAAAGACTTCCTGAATGGAAGAAAATATTCGCAAAGTACATGACCAACAAGGGATCAACATCCAAAATATATCAACAGCTCATACAACTCAATATCAAAAAAAGTGATTAAAACATGGGCAAAAGACCGCAGACATTTTTCCAAAGAAGACATACAGATGGCCAAAAGGCACATGAAAAGATGTTCAACATTGCTAATCATCAGAGAAATGCAAATCAAAACCACAATGAGACAACACATCACACCTGTCTGAATGGTTTTCGTCAAAAAGGCCACAAATAGGGCTTCCCTGGTGGCGCAGTGGTTGAGGGTCCGCCTGCCGATGCAGGGGACACGGGTTTGTGCCCCGGTCCAGGAAGGTCCCACATGCCACAGAGCAGCTAGGCCCGTGAGCCATGGCAGCTGAGCCTGCGTGTCCGGAGCCTGTGCTCCGCAACAAGAGAGGCCACAACAGTGAGAGGCCTGCGTACCGCAAAAAAAAAAAAAAGACCACAAATAACAAATGTTGGCGAGGATGTGCAGAAAAGGGAGCTCTCTTGCACTGTTGGTGGGACTGTAAATTGGTGCAGCTGCCACGGAGAGCAGTATGGAGGTTCCTGAAGAAACTAAAAATAGAACTACCATATGATCCAGCACTTCCACTCCTGGGTACTTAACTAAAGAAAATGAAAACACTAATTCAAAAAGATACATGCACTCCAGTGTTCACAGCATCATTCACAAAAGCCAAGATATGGAAGTAACCCAAGTGCCCATGAACAGACAAATGGATAAAGAAGATGTGGTGTACACAAACACACACCCTCAGCCATAAAAAAGACTGCAATTCTGCCATTTGCAAAAACATGAATGGACCTGGAGAGTGTTACACTTAGTGAAATAAGTCAAAAGAGAAAAACAAATACTCTACGTTATCGCTTACATGTGTAACGTGGAAATGAAACAAACCACCGTATATAATAAAACAGAAACAGACTCAAATATAGAGAACAAAGTAGTGGTTAACAGTCAGTAGAGGGGAGTCGGGGAGCAAGACAGGGGTATGGGTGGGATTAAGAAATACAAGCTACTCTGTATATAACAAAGTACAAGAATACGCTGCACAGCCCAGAGAAGTAGAGCCAATATTTTATAATAACTTTAAATAGAGCATAACTGATAAAAATTTTGAATCACTGTGTTGTACACCTGAAACTAATATAACTCTATAAACCAATTATACCTCAATTTAAAAAAAAATGCATGCTATGTTCTACTCAATTTTGTTATGAACCTAAAATTGCTCTGAAAGATAAAATCTATTAAAAAAAAAAAAGGACTGTAGGCTGCATTTAAAAGCTTAAGGGTGTGTGGGGGCTTCCCTGGTGGCACAGTGGTTGAGAATCTGCCTGCCAATGCAGGGGACAGGGGTTCGAGCCCTGGTCTGGGAGGATCCCACATGCCGCGGAGCAACTAGGCCCGTGAGCCACAACTACTGAGCCTGCGCGTCTGGAGCCTTGTTGCTCCGCAACAAGAGAGGCCGCGATAGTGAGAGGCCCGCGTACCGTGATGAAGAGTGGCCCCCACTCACCGCAACTAGAGAAAGCCCTCGCACAGAAACGAAGACCCAACACAGCCAAAAATAAATATTAAAAGAAAAAAAAAAAAAACGCTTAAGGGGGGAACTCCCTGGCAGTCCAGTAGTTAGGACTCGGTGCTTTCACTGCTGAGGGCCCGGGTTCAATCCCTGGTCAGGAAACTAAGATCCCACAAGCCATGCAGCAAGGCAAAAAGGAAAAGAAAAAAAAAGGGATAAAAGCTTAAGAGAAAATCGAGGCTTTGTGAGTGAAAGCTCCAACAGCCTCATCCAGGGCTCCCCAGCGTCCTCAAGGCCACTGGAAGGCACACAAGCTCGTCTGGCACAGGGAACCCAGGCCAAGAAGGCAAGGCTGGTGACGAGGGCCAGGCCAGGCCAAGGGGTGTGGCGGCCAGTACCAGGCCTCTCCTTCCCACCACGTGTGGGCTCTCAGGCAGCATCCAGCTGTCCCAGGCCCCTCCTTCTCAGGCCCCGAGCAGCCACCATCACTGGGGAAAAGGGTGCAGTCTGCGTGTGAGCAGGGTTCTGAATGCTGCCACCCCCGTGGCCCCACTCGGTCATGGAGTGTGACAGCAAGAGCCGTGAGCTGGACACACGGGTCTGCAGGACACCCAAGGCTCTGCTTCTGCCCTCTAGCCCCAGACCGACAACAGGCTAGAGGGGACCCGCTCAGACATGGCCAACTTCCGGGACTCCAAAGGGGCAAGGAGCAGCAAGGTCAGGCAACCGTGTCACCAAACACGGATGCAGGCTGAGACTGGTGAGAAAGGAGGGAGGGACGCATTGCATTCTCAGCTGTGTGAGCACCGAGGGCGGGGCTCGGAGGAAGGCGGGAGATGCTGCCAGGCCCGGGGAGGGTGACCTGCTGTCTCAGTGCAGGGAGGTGGCAGGTAGTGGGCCCCGGTGGGCAGCCCAGGAAGTGTCTGCATTGGGACAAGCACAGGCCCCACAGGCGCCCGTCCTCCAGGGCTTGTGCTGCTCCAGCACAAGGAAAGGGCCTGACGAGAAGCAGGGGACCCAATGGTGTTGCAGAATGACAATGAAAGGGGCTCCACGGACACAGGGGTGGCTGGCAGCCTGGCTGGAAGCGCGTCCCACTGTCCTGCCGTGTGAAGCTGCCCCAGCCCCTGGCCTCGCGCAAAGGGTGGGTCCCGCTCGTGTCCGCCCCCGGCCCAGCCAGCCCACGCCCCCATTTCTTGCCTCTCCCCCTCGTCCTGAGATACTAGGTACATCTCTGCAAGCGGCCTCAGGATATCGTCTGGAAACAGGTGGAGGATATAAACAACGATGGGGGGGGACGAAGCATACGGAGCCCAGGACGCAGCAGAGGACCCTCGAGGGGCAGGTGGCGCTGAGCACAAACACAGCTGGGCAGGTCCCTCTAGCGGGTCAACAAGACCAGCTCTGAGCCGAGCTCAGGGCACCCAACGGGAGGGGCTCACCCAGCGTCGCAGCCGTCGCAGAGCAGCAGACGGTCCTCCCGGTCGCTCCTGCCGCACACCCCACAGAAGGTCGGGTCTTCATCCTCATCCTCCCCAAGCCTGGCGCTCTCCACTGGGATCTGGGGACAGGACAGCGTGCTCAGCACGTGGCAAGAGGGACCCAAATCCCAGAGCCGTTTATATCACGGTTTGCAATGGACCCAGAGCAGATTCACACGGGCTCCATGGGCCCAGAGCTTCTGAATTAACAAGCACCAGTGACTTTTCTGTTTTCTAACCATCTCAGGGTAGTTAGCCCTGAGAAAAAAAACGATTCAACAGAAAAAGTCTGACCCACGGAAGGGCTCCAGAGCGGAGTGGCAGGTGAGACAGCCAAACATGAGGGCTACGTTGCACGGACCACGCGGGTGGAGAACAGGGAAGCGCCGGGCTCTCGTCCCCCAAGAACTGTCCCAGGACCAAGCAAAGCACAGAAACGTGACTGCCAAATGACACTCAAACATGTGCTGCCCCACGACGATCACAGCTACTCCTCATCGCTGCCGCCAGCCCGAGCCACCTCAACAGGCTGCCTCGGTCTCCTGCCCATGAGTCCCACTGAGAAACAGCCTCTGCAGCTCACTTCCCCACGGGTGACTCGCCTGAGCCACACTCTCTGCCTTTGTTCCTGCACCAGCCAGGGACTCGGGACCCTCCCGCGGCCTCCTGGACTCTGTGCTGGGTCTGAGCCGCTCTCGGATCTCCTCCAATTGGACCTGCTGGCGTGTAAGTGGGCCCTTCACCCACCTCCCCTTCCCACACAGGAGCCGCTCGGGGCCAAGGACTCAAGAGGCAGGCACTCAAGGAAACAGAGCTTGCCTGCGGGGAAAATGCCGGCGCTCCCCAGAGACCTCGGGCAGAAGAGCAAAGCGCCCGGGGCAGGCCACAGGAGGCTCCACCAGCAGGACGGGACGGGAGCTGCCGGCCCCGACCAAGACTCCAGGAGAAGTCTGCTCACCCAGAGCCGGAGTCCTCACACATCCCTGGCTCCGCAAATAAAAAGGCACATCTGCGGCTATAAGACTCGCTGAGAAGATGTAAGGCAAATCTCTACGAGTCTTTCTTTTTCTTCTTTTTGGCAGAGCCGTGTGGCTTGCAGGAACTTCCCCGACCAAGGACTGAACCCAGGCCATGGCAGTGAAAGCGAGGAAGCCTAACCACTAGGCCACCAGGGAACTCCCTCAACAAGTCTTTCTAATGCTGCTCCTCAACAGAAGACGACGTATGGAGGCCTCCCAGTCCCCAAACAGCAGGTGAGCAAAAGCACGCTTTTAAGAGCAAGGAAGACACCTTGTCCCCAGCCCTCATGCTCCTGCCACGCGCCTTCCCAAGTCTGGTCCCGAGAGAGCTGGCCCCCTCTCCCAGGGCTGGGGTCCACACCCTGACCTTCCCTGCCTGCTGTGGCTGCCGTGGCTCAAGAGGAGAGAAGCTCGGAGATGCAGAAAAGGCGTGTGGGAGTGGAGAGGAGGAAGTCTGGGAAACCGCTCCCATGCAGAGCCCAGGCTGGCCGGGCACACAGCACCACCTCCAGCACCGGGTTTCACGTTCATGGCCGCAAACGGCCTTTTAGTCGATTTCTAAAACACACGTAACTAATACTTCAGGAAAGCAACTTGCCTTTTGAAGGCATGTTTTCCCATGAGATGGGGACCAATGTAATACACAAAAGGGGGCGCCTACACTTACCTTCTTCAAGATTTTACCGCCAAATTGAGCTCGAATACAAATACATTTAAATATAGTTCGATCAACTGGACAGGAATTGGCATTCTGTAAGAAAAAAAAATCATACTTCAACCTTACAGAATCACTTTCACTATTAATACCATCTGAAAATAATTTCATTTAGAAGTCAAGACTTCCTTTTACATTAAAAATCTAATTTGCAGAATGCCTGTGTAGGCTAGGCTCTGTGCTAGGCGGCTGGGGATACAGCAGTGAAGAAAAGAGACAGAAATCAAATCCCTGCCACGTGGAGCGGTTCTCTTGGAGGGCCAGTCAGTGCTAAGAAGACAAGAGGAGGGCAAGGGGTGGCGGGACAGCTGGGTTACTGGCCAGCAAGCAGGGGGCAGAGGAGAAGAGGCTGGGTGCTTGCGGCAACGCCGTTACTGTCACCCTCGCTGGGTAGGGGCAGGCACAGTGCGGCGAGACCGGCCGCGTTCCCGGGGTCCGAGTTGGTGAGGGTGGGAATAGAAAAGAATCAGGCAGGGCCGCTGGTCCTCGAGGACGGTGAAAGGCACGGGGCTGTGGGCCACGCGTCCTTTGACTCATTCCTTCTTTGAGGTTTTTCACAAAGTTCAGAAAGTAGGGAGGGGGCAGTGCTTCTAAAGCTCACCCCGCAACACTGCACCATCTGGTGAACCCCACGTGCTTTTACTGCTAATCACACGGCTCAGGCTTTCCTGGGTCTATGAGATGACCCCTCAGCATGTGAGCACCGGCCAACTCGGCCTGAGCAGGCTGCCCCTGGGCCACTAAGGATTTCTGGTCCCCGAGGGGCACCGGCCCATAAACAACCCTCCTGATCCAGCGCTCCACGAGCATATCACCCCACAGTGAGCTTCACCGACCACCCCGAGGGCCTAGAGCTCGAACGAAGCAGAGATCAAGCTCCGACACCACCTGGGGCTCCAACTCCTGTTATAGAGCAGAGACCCAGACCCTTGAGAGGCCGGCCAGAGGCTGGGTCACACACACACAGAGGCTAGCCCGAAGGGAGGAAGTGCCCGAAGAGAAGCCACGCACCTTGGACCACTCCACGATGCAATCGAGGCAGAAGTAGTGGGCACAGTTCTCGGGTGTCCCCACAGCCTGGTCCCTGAAAGCATTAAGACAGATCGGGCAGCTCTCCGAATCATCATCAGAGTTAAATGCACCGCTGGCTTCCAGCGCCCCCCGAGTAGCCGCTGCTGCTGCTAACGTGTCCACATCGTCGCCGTCTTCTTCGGAATCCTCGGAACCTTGACAAAGAGGCAATGTTACAAGTCCACAAACCGGAGTACAGGAGGCATGCAGGCCGCAGCCGCACTCGGGTGAGCAGGGTCCCGAATCCCACACACGAGGGACAGACCCGCTCCTGCGGCCCCACCAGGACAGATGTCACCGGGCATTTTAACCCGAAGCTGCTTCCAAGCTCAGGGGACACCGGCCCCACCCCCCCAACTTGGAGCCGAATCAGAACCCTCACGAGGCAGGCAGCCTCCCGGGGCCAGCCCGCCTCTCGGCTCAGTGCAGTGGCCTCCAGAGGGCGCCACGTGCCGTCAACACCCTTCTCAAAACAGTGTCAGTGAGCCACGGCCCTCAGGAAAGGCCTCTCCTACAGGTCTTTCATTTTTCTTGCTTCAGGGATTAGAGAGCATAAATTCCTAACCCAGCAAGCTGGCCACAACAGTCCTGATCAATTTCTGAAAGCTTCTGAAGCTGGGGTTAGGCCAGCAGAAAAGGAAGGAGACACTTGCAGTTCACAAGGCAGAGCCAACAGGCGCATTCGTTTTCTCTGCCCACTGAACTCCACTGAAATAACGCTACTTCACATGGACAGGAGAAGCAGGCTAGGGCTGTGGCAGGCAGGGTTCTTACACACCCCCGAGACCCTGCTGTCTCAAGGCAAAGGGAAACTAGAACATAACCAAATGAGCTCTTTAAAAGTAGTTTTCTCTGGCTGGTTGTAGAACGTTGCGGCCTATCCACTGAGGGGTGACTCCCAGGAGCTGAGTGACAACGGCCTCCCCTGGCAGCCGGCCAGAGACAGGACTGGAGCCCCATGCCCGCAGGGATCTGAAATCTGCTGACAAGCCGTGACCTTGGGGAGCACCCTGAGCCTCAGACGGGAACGGCAGCCCTGTGACCCCTTGATGTCAGTCGGGTGAGAACCAAGCAGAGGACCAGCCACCGGTGTCTGGACTACAGACCCATGGAACCACTGAGCACGCGGTTCTCAGCTGCTGTGTTCATGACGATCTGTTACAAACCAAGAGAAAACTAACAAAACTGGTGTCCACAAAATTTTGGAGAATGACTTTGCTCAGCTTCCTGCTTGGCTAAGGGCGTGGAAGCTGGAGGATCTGGTTCTTCCTCCGGAATTCCAGAAGGCTCAGGAACTGAAGGGAAGGCAGAGAGCTGGCCATCTGAGGGCCACCTGACCCCTCCGCGGTGTCCCACCCACGGAGGACGCCTTTGAAGTGCCTGAGGGGCAGCGACCACCAACGGAGAGGCAGCTAAAGACACAGGCAGGTGCCAAGACCCTGGGCCACCCGCCTCCCCACCCCGTCTCAGGGGCGGCCGGACCAGGCCCCAACCAGACGAAGGACCAGGCCAAAGGAGGTGCAGACACGGGTGCCAGCCCGGCGCGGCAGCTGGCAGCACAGCACGCCTGGGAACCCAGTGCAGGTGAGGGCACGGCTCACACGAGGAGGGCAGGACCACACTGGAAAGAGCTGGGAGCAACTGAGATGAGGCCGAGTAGGGAGGGGCTGCGAGCTGAGCAGACCAGGACGCATGTGCACCGCCTGGAGAGCGGGCTGAGGCAGCGGGTCAGAGTCCCAAATCCTCATGTTTCGTCCTAAGACTTGAACAGATAATACCTATCTGAAGTTGAAAACTGAGCAAACAGCGACACAAGCAAATGACTTCCAGGAATCAACACTAGCACAGGAAAAGCAAAAAGATGAGTAGAAAGAGCTGCGGAAAGAAGGGGGACGTGGCAGATACCAGGCCCGTAAGGATGCAGGTAACTCCCTTTGAAGACACTACGTTTGAGATCTCTTAAATCCTCACCAGCCAGAGATACGCTCCTTGCCTGTGAGTTTCACTGACCAGCGCGGAAAACTAGGGGTGTCTGGTGGAGTCTTACTGCCCATCAGCTATGGCCGTAGCCTCCAGGTGCCCGCCCGCCACTGGGCACCTCCTCATCACCTGCGGGCCTGCTGGGCACTGGGCTCTACGCCAGCTGTCCCTGCACGGCACTCCCCACCAGCCCATGTCCCCCATTACCCGGCTAACCCTCCTGCCCTTCAGATCACAGCTTAGATGTGTCTTTCTGGAAGCTTCTCCTCACCAGCCCAGGCCCACAGGGGCTGAGGCCTCCCCATTCCCATCATGTCCCCATAAACACATTCTTGGCATCTATCACCTGACCTAACTGCTCCTTTACACCGTTGTCTCTGCTGCTAGGCAGTTAGCTCGGGCAGAGAGCCCCGGCTGGGCTCCCGCCTGCCCTCCAGCCTGCAGCCCCCGTCCTCTGGCCTCCAGTAGAGCCTCAAACCTCTGCTCGAGGGATGAAGTGACAAAGACCTGATGTCCTCTGCCTCCAGCCTGGTCAAGGCCACATGCCTGTGCCCAAGCCCCAAGCCCATCTGCAGAAACAAGCGAAGAGCCACAACGTGACCTGCAAACTCAGCACAGAACTTCACGTGCCTGCACAGAAGTCAAAATCTAACTCTGGAAGAATATGTCACCAACACACGCGCGGTAGCAAACTCACACTGATGTGCTGTGTCAGTGCTCTTCCTTCACAAGCACTGTCCCACACGTGAGGGGTTACCTTTCTGAAACATTCTAATGTTCATAAACACAGGAGTCCAAGGACTGTGATAAAAAGACTAGGCAGATGCTTCAGGACCACACACGTCCTGAGTGGACGGCTGTTGTCAGAAGGAAAAGAGCCGTAAGTCAAGCTTCCAAAGCCCGGTGCCACATGGGGAGGGGGCTGAGCGCACCTCCCTCTGAGGGGCTGGGACAAGGCAGTCCAGCCTGGGGACCCCACAGGACACGTACCAGCCAGGATGCCCGGGAAGGCCAGGGAAGGAGGTGCCGTGAGGTCCTCAGGCGGCACTATCTCCCCGTGCAGGAGTTCAGAGGCACAAACGTCAAGTGATGTAAACATCCTGGGAATTTCTTAATAAAGTCATTCCGTGCATCTGCCAGTTCTCTCAGGGGTTCCATCAACAGCGAGAGAAGGAGCCACAGGAGGCACCGCCATCCTGCCCAGGTGGTCCCTGGGGTCAGGTGGCTCCCTGGTCAGGTGGTCCTAGGTCCCGGCAAACCTCGGCTCATGCTACCCCTGCCCTGCAGCAGGGGCTGGGGGCCTGCTCTGCCCGCAGGTCCAGTCCTGCGTTCTCCCTGGCAACGCCCTTCGCACTGCTCCCTGTTCTCAGGCATTTTAACCTCCTGCCGCCACCAAGGAAGACACCTACCCACTGTGCCATCAGCCCAACCACATCAATGCGAGCCAGCTTCCCAGCTGAAGACGAGACCCACTGCAGGGGACTGCCAGACTGCTGTGCTAGGGAGTCTCACCCCCAGTGCTCACAGCCCCAGGTGGCCAGCGCGGTTAAGGCAGCAACTTCAACAAGGCCGTTTTATAACAGCAATCCCTGTCACGAGAGAGGGGACACGCGGGGCCGCTCGAACGTCAGCGTTCTCACCAGATCCGTCTTCCAGGTGCCCCTCGTCGTCGTCGCCATCACTGTGCTCAGTGCACGTGTCGTCCTCAGAGCCCCCACTGTGGGCATCACTGCTGTCTTCTAGATGGACAGGTAAACACAGGCCCGGGGGGCAGCGTCATGGCTGAGGCAGGTTGGAAGATGCACAGAGGTGTTCAGAGGACACCTGCCCACAGGGCGCCCAGCGCTGCCCCCGGGGATGGGGGGGCGGGGCCGCATGGGGACGTGGGGAGGGAAAAGCAGCATCTTTTGCTCAATTTACATCTGTATTGATTGCATTAAAAATAAACACCAAACGATGTGCCGCTTGTGCACTTGAAAAGCAAAGCATGAACACTTGCTCCCCAGCTCCGCGTGGAGCGGCGGGAGGGCAGCTCACCAGCATCGCTGGTCAGGGCGGCAGGACGGAGTCTCGGGTGGCCATCGGGCCCCGGGCTGCGGTCCACAAGCTCGTCCAGGCTGTCGTCATCCATTGCTGGACATTGGAGTTCAGCTCTGAAAGAAACCAGGGTCAAGTAATTTCCCGCTGTCCCAAACGTTACGTAAAGCTCCCTGCCGAGAGCAATAGTCACTCTCTACACGTCACGTCCTGGTGACACGTGTCCACCCGTAGCACAGGAGATATAATACGCTCAAAACTGTGCATACACACAAAAGAGACTGGCTCCTACCTACAGAGCCACGTTCAAAGTCAGATCCCAACTTATAACGAACCTAACTGAGCCTCAGACTGGCCACCTTCTTGTTCAGTCAGGCACCTACCACACCTCAACACTCCCCAGGTACCACGAGGCCAGGCTTGAAGGAAATGGCTTATCACAAGCTGAGGCAAAGCAGCGCTTTCAACGGGGGATGGTCACCAGAAGGCCCCGGTGCCAAGCAGGGCCCTCTCCCTGCACTCCCCTGGCACCTCCCTCTCAGCCCTGGCTGGCCAGCCCAGGCTCCACGCACCTGACTATAGCTGGGAGGCCAAGGTACCAGCTGACGTTCCTCTGACCTCGCCCCAGTGCATCCACAGGGCACCGCCAAGTCACCTGACTGCCCGGGGGCAGCACGGGGCCACAAGGAGCAGAGGTCAGGTTCTGCCTCTTGGCTGCCAAGTCCACCTGCTCTTGGGCTCCTGATCTCCAAGTGGGGATGCCTGTCGTGCCTACTCTGCAAGGCCACTGCCAGGATAACACAGAAGATCTAGACCAATGACCTCACAGACATAGGGGGACACAATTACCCTCCCACACCAGGGCCTCTGACTTTGGTCTCCAAATACGGGCTCCTTTCCCATCAGTGCTACTCACTTCCCAAGTGACCCCGAGAGGAAACACCTCAATGACACACAGTGAGGAAACACTGCCCCCATCCAGGTGGCACAGTGTGCTTCCAACCAAGTCCAGTCTACATGGTCAAAGGAAAGGGGTCACAGGAAAGACCGGAAGGCAGAGGCACAAAGCAAGAACCAGGCGCAGGGGGTTAGGCTGACAGCAGCGTGCCCAGAAGCCAGGAAAGGCTCTCATTCCTGGATCCTACATGCAGGCTTCTCTCCCGTGGGCTGTGGGCCACACACTGTGTATGACACATGCATCACAGAAACAAGGGAACGGGCTGTCACTACCACCATTGTACAGATGCTCCCAAAGAATGATCCCCTGATGGGGCTGAGGCCAGGTTCAGACCCCAGAACGCCTCACTTCCCATACAAAGTCCGATTCTGGGAGGACGCTTTCTAAAATAGTGAGGGCATGTTAATGTCATGGAACTGCCACATGATGCTTCTACTGCAAGCAGGCAACTGAAATTTTTAACCCCTGAAAGCCACCACCTTTCTTCTACCTAACATGCCAAGGTTAAGAAAATCAGCAACAGTCCTACTCAACTTAAGGGTCTGCACCCCACTTCTTGGTGAGTCAGCAACACAGCAGGGACCTTCCCTGTCCTGTACCCACGTCCTGACCATGTCTTCTGCTGGAGACGCACAGACCATGGTGCCACTGTCCGTCCACCTTTCCCCTGAGCATGATGGCTGCAGCCCATTGCAGGTAAGAAGACCTATTATCCTCTGGCTATAGCTGTCATTCTGGGACACCTGCTCTCATACTTACCCTGCCCCTACTGTGTGCAGCACGGGTCCTGCCCTGGAGAAGCACAGCCTATGAAGGAGGTAAATACTCACACCCAGGAACCTACCGAGGAAAAAAATCAGAAAATGTAACCCCCCAAAGAGACGACAGAGCACAGCCAGGGACAGTTCACACGCAAAAGGTCAAAAGCACAAACAAATAACCCCTGGCCTCTCCCTTGGTGACTGAGACCTAGGCCTGCCTGCCAGGGGCAGTGGCAGGGCCTGGCTCAGAGAGCTGTAGGAGGTCAGTGCGGCCACGATGGGGTCTGGCTTGCCTGAGACACCAACTCTGGAATCAGGATGACTGACTCCCCGTGTCCCTGCACCTGTGGGGATCAGTCCCGAGAGCCCTGTGCTTCTCCATCACAGCTGCGAGGAGAACCTCCAGGCCTCCCGACAGCCCTCCCTTCCTGCATCATCGTACACAGTAACTTCTGGCAGCGCCCAGGGAAAAGAGCCGGCTAGCCTCTGAAGGTGCTTTCCAGGGCAAGCGCTGTGCGACCACGAAGGAAGAGACCACCGTTAGCAAGCCCCGGCCCCCCCCTTCCTCTGTAAGGAACCCTGCACTCAGAACACTGTGCGAGTGGGACCCTGGCTTAGCACCTACTGGCCCCACCAGCAGCCCCAGCTCAGACACGCCTGCTCAGATCCACCATCCCCACCTCTGCTCATATGTCCCAGACCAATGGCCAGGAAGCCCTTTCTGCGGGAAAGCCCACAGCCCCCCGGCTGCTGGCCGCCTTCGGCAGCGCCCGCAGCACTGTGGTGCTCCTGCCGAGCCTTCAGATTTAAGGGAACCTGGGGAAAAATTTAAACCAGAAAGAGTATTTCCCTCTCTTTTCAAATTCAGGGACTCAAAGCACCTGCAATCCCAACCATCACTAAGGAACCAAAAGACCTTCCGGTATGGTCACCGGCAGCTATGCCAGGACCAGAACCTGACTGCCCATCACCAGGCCCTGAGCAAGCCTGCCCGGTCCAACGTCTCATACGGGGCCAACTCTCAACTTTCATTCATCGTCTGCCACAGAGGATACAAGACCTCGAAACTGTAAACTGCAACGGAAGTCAAAAAGCTAGGGCCCAGCAAGGTCTTGGCAGGGCTGAGACAGACACCAAGAGTCCATGCTGGGAGGCTGCTAAGAGAACCAAAGCCAGGCTGGCCCTGTCACGGCCTTGCCACCAGCCTAGCGCAAAAAAAGGAACCAGCTGTTGTCATTCTGACACAACGTTCTTCTCCTAAGAAAAAATACTGAGTGGTCCAGGGAGAGGGAAGGTGTGCTATGTCCCAAGTCAAACCTCACTTCAGCCTCAGGTCTGTCCAAGTGACCACTGGCCAAAATGTGGCTCACAGGCTGACTACCATCTTGCTGCTGCTGCTGCAGAAACAAGATAAGTATATAAAAGCCAGAGTTGACAAGAATGTAAAACAATCCTTGTTATTAAAAAAAAAAAAACATGGGCCAGGAATCAGGGCTAGGGTTAACACAGTGCCCTGGCTCCGCACTCAGGAGCTGTGTGACGTTGGCAAGTTACTTAACCTCTACGGGCTCCATTCTATGTATGTAAAACAGGAAGGCCAATACCTAGTCCCGAAAAACTGCTGTGAAGACTACGTGAGTTAAAGAACGGGAAACCATCCCGTCAACCAAACAGGCCTGTCGAAACACTGGCGAAGCCAATGAAAGCAAAGATGACCAGGAGCTGGAAACGAGTTAGCAAACGGTCACACTTCGCTCTAGGAAGGCGCCCCCCCGGAAACCCGCCTGCAAGCCCGGGGCCTCCCAGCCTCTGCGCGAGGCCTCCCGCGCCCGCAGGCGGTCACCGCCGCCCGCCAGCCCGGGGCCAGTGCGGCGCAGGCCTCGCACCGCTGGGCAGGCCGCAGACAAAGCGCGAGGCGCCCGGGGCGGCCCTCCGGCCGGGGCGCAACAGACACCCGGGAAGCTGCGGCCCAGCACGTACCCGGAACCTCGCGCCCCGCCGGCCGCTACCGGGCGCTCGCCGCCACTGCCGCAGCCGCCGCCCGAACGAGAACCACGACTAGGCCCGAACGCCAACAACAACAACAACAACAACAACAACAACAACGCCGCCGCCGCCGCCGCCGCCGCCGCCGCCGCCGCCGCCGCCGCCGCGCGCTCCTCGACCCGGAAGTGCATGGAGCCGGCTTCCGGGGTCCTTCCACCCCGCCCTTGGCGGGAACCACTGGGACCAGGGAGGGGAAGAAAGGCCTGAGGTGGAAGAGAGAGCCGCTCCCTGAGCTTGGGGATCTCGAAGCTTTGGAAACACTGTTTAATGCGTTATCACAGTCCAAAGAGACAAGCTGCTTGGAAGAACTTGAGGTTTCTAAGTTCCTGCCTTTGGGCTGTTATGGGACTGCCCCTCCGTCGGGAAGCTGGCACAGTCCGACCCTCCGCCCGTCGCCCAGGGCGAATGGGAGCGGAAGCCTGGCACACCTAGGGTCCCGCCCCCAGCCAGGGTCCCGCCCCGTGCGATGGCCCCGCCCCCAACCCGGGTCCGGCTCCACGCGGCGCCCCCGCCCCGCCCTCCCGCCACCCCCCTCCCATCCCTCAGATGTCAAGCGTGAGCTGCGGAGAGCCGTGCCGGGACGGCCTGGTGGCGCTCCAGGGACGAGCAGCTTTGTGCCGTCCGTTCACTCCGACCAAACACTGATGGACCCTCTGCTCGGGCTCCGCCAGGCGCTGAGCACAGCGAGGACGATTCCCCAGTCCCGTGTCCCATCTTGTCCAGACACAATAAACAATGAACGTTGCGAATCACTGCGCCGCGTGGTGTGTGAGAAGCTGATTCGTGCTCTGCTAAAAAGGGCAGAGTCCGGGGCTCCGGAGGCAGGAGGACTGGCCAGTGGTAGTTAGCGGGTGAGACGTGATGGCGGAGGGAGCAGCCGTGGGGAGAGCTCGGAGAAGCTGCCGGGACCACAGAAGGGAGGCCCGCGAAGTGGGCCCGGGCGGGGAGCGGCACGGGAGGGTCCTGAGCAGGGTGACAGGCGCTGGCTGATAGGATCCCCCGGGCGGCAGCGGGTGAACAGAATGGAGCAGCGGGGGCGGGCCCGGGGGACCAGTGGGGAGGCCTCTTTGGCCAACCCCCCTTCAGGGACCCCCGTGGTGCCGGCTGGGGTGGGGCAGCGCAGGTGCGGGAAACGATCCGCTCCTGGTAGATTATGAAGACAGAAGCGAGGGGGGCGCGGTTGTTGAGGAGTTGGATGTGAGATGCCAGGTAAAAGGGGAAACCAGGAAGGGTTCCTGGAAGCCAGGGGAAGAAGGCGCATCCAGGAGGACGCCTGTGTGGAGCGAGGTGGGAGTCACCGGTGACCCGGAGGATAGCAGCGCTGGGGGGCGGGGCAGCTGGAGGCGGTTTAACGAGAAGGCGAGCTGAGTGACGGCCGGCGAGCACCAAGCGGGAAACAAAAGTGGAGGCAGCTGGAAAGAAGGCCACCGAGAGAAGGTTGTTTTGTTTTTTCTTTTTACGAGGGGAGAAATAACCCGCGTGCTTACAGGATTCGGAAGGGACTTTGCAGAAAGGAAGAATGGATGGTGCCAGAGAGGTGAGGGACTCTGGAGGGAATCTTCTCTGTGGGCGTGTGTGTGTGTGTGTGTGTGTGTGTGTGTGTGTGTGTGTGTGGCGCTGGCACAGCATAGTACCTCTTGGGTGTCACCCAGGCCAGGTACCCAAATCCGGACACTTTAGCTCTCAGCGTAAGTATGGATCTTGTGACCTCGGAAGAGTTTCCCAATCCCTCTGTGCCTCGTTGGCTATAAAATAGTGATGTGGAGGGCTGGATGGGTGGGGTCCAGCATGCTAAACACCCTGCACCAGACACCTTCCCCTCCCTCTCAGCTTGGTCTCAGCCAGTGTCGGCCCTTCTGCACACACATGCCTACCTGCCAAAGACCACTAGATATGAGGACACCGCCCAGCAGAGGATCCCAAATCTGGGTGGGTGGGAGCACGCCACTAAAGCTCCTGGGAAGGAATTGGACAAGCAGCCTGGAGCCCCCTTGGAGCGGGATCAGCCCCTCCTACCCTCATCTGCAGCTGCTCTTGGGGCCTGCTGGAAGATTGTCATAATAAACACATGCAGGGCTTCCCTGGTGGCGCAGTGGTTAAGAATCCGCCTGCCAATGCAGGGGACACGGGTTCAAGCCCTGGTCTGGGAAGATCCCACATGCCGCGGAGCAACTAAGTCCATGCACCACAACTACTGAGCCCGCGTGCCACAACTACTGAAGCCTGCACGCCTAGAGGCCATGCTCCGCAACAAGAGAAGCCACCGCAATGAGAAGACCGCACACCGCAACGAAGAGTAACCCCCACTCGCCACAACTAGAGAAAGCACGCACGCAGCAACGAAGACCCAACGCAGCCAAAAACAAATAAATAAAAAAAGAGAGAGAGAGAGAAAAACCTGTACCTTGCAGCCCTCACTGGGCCATGGTGCATGCTGGCACACCCTACTCCTGCCCCTCGCAGGCCCAGGCAGGCCCAGACACAGGATGCATGCTCCTCTCCTCGTGTGCACAGGAGGGTGGAGCTGGACAGGGAGCTCCCTTGGTTCTGTCCAGCCCAGGTCAGCCCCGTCCCCTGCCATCAGTCCTGCACAAACACACAGGGCCAGAGCCGGGGAAAGGAAACAGGCAGGGCTGTGATCCCTAACTTAGGAAGGCAGGCGTATCAGTGTCCTAGGGCAGCCACAACAAATGACCACAGACTGGGGGGCTTAAAACCACAAATTTCTTCTCTCACAGTCCAGGAGGCCAGAAGTCCAAAATCTAGGTTGACAGCTGTGCTTTCTCTGAAATCTGTAGAGGGAATCCTCTGTCTCCGCTTCTGGTTTTTGGTCCTTCAGTCTTCCGTGGCTTATGGCAGCATCACCCCAATCTCTGCCTCGGTCTTCGTATGGCCTTCCTCCCTGTGTGCCTGTACCTTTCTTAAAAGCACACTTGTCTTTGGATTTAGGACCCACTCAGATAATCCAGGATGACCTCATCAAGCTGCAAAGACCCTTTTTCCAAGTAAGGTAACATTCACAGGGTCTAGGCATTTGGATATAACATAACTTTTTGAGGTACCACCATTCAGTACACTTCAGAGGGTGATAAAGGGTGCATTTGGAACCAGCAGGACTGAGGGGGCACTGCTGGAGGTCGTTCCAGCAGGGCAAGGCAGGAACTGGGAGTCACCCTGATTTCTGGCCTGTCCCTGTCCCCGAATCCCAGACTTCTCCCCTCCAAACCTCTGCCTGTCTGCCCGCCCCAATCACGCCCAGTCCTGAAGGTGCAGGCCCTGCCCACAGGGGGCCACACCCAACACCCTGCACTTGAACTTCTATACTCAGGCTTCATGCTCCCAAGGTCCCAGGCAGGGTCAGATGTCTCCCTGGAGGCCCACACTCGGCCACCTGGGCAACACTTTTGAAGGAAGAAATGAAATGACCAAGATGGTGGGAAGAGTGCAGGAGGGGCCCACACTGGTTTTGTGGCAACTGGTGGGCTCCAGCCCAGGCTTATGTGGGCTCCGGGGAGGACAAGAGTGGGGTAGTGAGCCGGGGGGCAGGAGGGCTGCAGGAGAGCAGCCAGGGTGGCTGATGCTGGGGAGGTACTGTCCCTGGGCCAAGTCGGGGGCAGAGGGGCCCTTTGTAGCTGCCTGGAGCAGGGAGAATGGGGTCCTCCAGGGAGGGCCAGGCTCTGAGGCAGGTGCCAGAGACTCTGGTTGACTTGAGGGAGGTGGGCAAACGGGAGAGTTCTTGCTTACTTTGGAGGGGACACAAAGGTCTTAAGAGGACCTTAACCCTAACCCTAACTCTCCAGACTGGATGGTGGAGAACAGGAGGGGCTCGGGCACCTCTCTGCCTGATTAGGGGTCCGGATGACCCATGATTCTGCCTCAGGGAGGCTGCGAGGGGAGTGTGAAGAGAAGGGGCCAGGGCCACGACTCCCCTGGCTGCCACCTTGGGGCTACACCAGAAATGGATGACTCCAGGTCTGAAACGCTCCGTTCCCTTGGTTTCTACAATTTTCAATGCTCGGACAGGACAGGTCAGAGGACGGGGGCAAGCTGCCGAGGGCCCTGCGCTCCGTGCCGTGGCCCCTCCGGACAGGAGTGACCAGGAGTCCCCAGGGCCGGCCCGCGGGTGTCGCGGGTCAAACCAGGCAGAAGCGGAGCCCCCTCAACGCCAGCCAGGCCGCCCCGGAGTGGGTGCAGGAGGCGCAGCCAGTAGGTGGTCGCGAGGGCACGGGCCGGTTTACGTGTGCCGGAGCCCGGCCTTCCCGGGGAGGGGCCCGGCTCGCGCGGGCCGGGGGTGCTGAAGCGCCCGGGCTGTTCCACCGCCGGGGCCGGCGTGGGTAGCGCCTCGGGTCGTACCAACCGCACCGGCCGGCGGGGGAGCTGCCCCGGGCGCCAGGCGGCGACGCGGCGCCCGCTGGCCCCGCCCGGCAGGTGGCGGCCCCGCCCAGAGGCCGACGTGCGGAGAGGAACGCGCCGGCCGCGCCCGCGAGGCGCCGCGCGACGGTGGGCGTGGCGTCCCGTCCCCGGCTCTCACACAGTGGCTGCGGCGCGGCAGGGCGGGCCCGGCTCGGCCGGCCATTGGCTGCGGGACCTGTACATTTGCATACGGGCCGGGCGCGGAGCGCGGAGCCGGCGGGGGCGCGAGGGGGCCGCGGCCGCCGCCGAAGTTGGGCAGAAAGCCGGCGACGGCCCCGTGTCGGGGTCGCAGGTGACGCGCGAGGGGTCCCAGGCCGGCGGGCGGGAGCTCGGACCGGGCAAGGGCAGCGGGATCGGACAGCCAAGTTGGAGGGGAGGGAAGGGTCGGGGGCTCGGGACGACCCTTCCGCCCGCACGGCGGTCCCTCCAGGCGCAGGGCAGCCACTGCCCACCGCACACTGCGCTGCTCCGGACCCACTGTGCGTGTGACAGCGGCTGATCTGTCTCTGGGCTGCGCGACCGCCCCGTCCCCTCTGTGACCCTGCAGGGCAGGGGACGGCCACATCGGGTCAGAGGGCGCGCGCCAAGGCGGGTGGTGGGCAAAGGCGCCCCGTGGACTGGGTGTGCTTTTCTGCGACCAGCAGTGGGCTGAGGGAAAACGGGGGGCATTCAGGGAACTTCGCTGTCCTCCGCACGAGGAGGCTCAGGTTGGACCAGATGCCCTCTTGGAGGGAACTCTCTTTCCCTTGTGTGTCTCAGGGTGTCAGGATGTGCAGGGTTCCTGGGACGGCCTTCCCGATGTCGCCAAGCTTAAGGCAGTCCCGGGCAGGCACGGGTGCCGGGGTTCGAGCCTTGGACGTTGGAACAAGGACCTCCAGAACCAGCCTCTTGAGGGCTACCTCTGAGGACTTCCTTGAGGACAGTGGTGACAGATTTGACTTTTCTGTGCACTCTGCCACTTCGGCGAGGCCGCTAAGGGAGGCGGGGCTCTGAAGACCCTTTTGTGGCACCCCTGACACACCCTCCCAGGGGCGGGGGCTCCTGGAGGCCCGCTTTCCTGTTAGGGATTCTTGAGTTCACCGTGAAAATCCTATGGTTGTGGAGCCGGCCCAGAGCAGCCTCTGGGCCTGCAGACGCCAGGAGGCCAGCAGCAGGCTCTGTCCCCTCTCCCAGGTGGTGGGGGCTGATGGCTGGGGCAGCCTGGGGGGAGGTAGGCTTAGTCGGGGCCTTGTGTGGACTCGGACTCCCCTTTGGAGGGACCCTGTCCTAACTGATGGTCGATGTGGTGTGCTGAGTGTCACACCCAGCAGGCTTGGCAGGGCCAGGTTCTGCAGGTGGCAGGGAGGCTGTTGGTGGCTTTGGGGCTGAGAACCAGCAGAGCTGATTTGCTGCCACTGGGTGATGACTTACTCTGGGCAGCCGTCTGTGAACCCTGGTGTTCTCAGCCAGCCCTGGAGGGCCCTGCTGTGCGGGGCGGGGGGCAAGCAGGAACTCTGAGGCCAGTCGGGGCACCAGTGCCTTCCCCCCAACCCAGTCTGGCCCTGCGGAGCGACAGTGAGGATAGCTGCCTGGTACTCACAGCAGGCAGGGTCCTGCCCTGCCATCCACTGGTTTGATGGGAGCTGGGCCTTTCCTCGCCTCAGCACATTTCACATCATTGTTTTCAAAGTACAGTTTAAAACTCAAAAGTAAACTTTTCAGCAACTCAAGGATTTGCTTAGTGATCTGAAGCACTTCTGGCAACTTTCGGGGGGTGTGGAATTTTGTTCACCTGGAACAGCCTCAGAGGAAGGTTCTGCCTGAGGACCCTCTCTGAGCTGGAGAAGAGGGCTGTCAGCATCCTCAGAGGCAGCCTCAGGCCAGGGGCAGGTCCCTGCCAGTGACTTCAGAAGGAACGGGTGTTCCCTGAAAACAGACACGGAGACCAGGGGGCTTAAGTACGCCCAGTTCTATGTCTGCCGCCCTTTGGGGAGTGGGGAAGCCCACGACACTAGGAAGGGCATGGGCTGGTCCTCCCCTTTCCCCTGTGTGTGTAGGGTGGTCCCTGGATAGCACCTGGCCTTGCCCTCTGCTGGCCTACGTGCTCAGCTTGGGAGATGACGCCGTGCTAAGGCTCAGGGCTGGTGCCCAGCGGCCCATCCAATCCTCTGGAGCACAGGTGGGGGCTACAGGTGAAGGGAGCAGGCCCCTCGGACAGTCCCCAGTCCTCCCACCCAGGGCAAGGCCTTACTGGCCCGTGCACTCCAGGCTGCACCCTGTGTGGCCTGTGCTTGGCCCTATCTGGAGTCACAGGTCAGGCAGGCGTGTGGACAGGTGAGGGGATGGGCTGGGGGCTCCACAGAGGAAGCCAGGGCCAGATCCCTTTTGCCACCAGGCCCGTGCAGCCACTCCCATCCCTGCTGCAGCTCAGGCAGGAAGTACCGGCTCCTGGTTACTCCCATAAGCTGTGCGCTTGGTGGTTTCCTTGCTCCTTGCACTCAGGACTTCACGTCCCCTACTGTCGGCCCCAAAGGAAGTGGGGAATGCCAGGCCCGGCTCAGGGGCCACCCCAGGAGAAGGCTGAGTCCATCCCAAAGTTGCCCGCCCCCAAACTAAGCACGAAGACCCCTGTGATCTAGGCTGTCCCGTCCCCTGTTCCTCAATACACGTGGCTGCACCCAAGCCTCAGAGCCCCCCAGGTTCTGACCGGCAGAGCTCTCCCATCCCAGCCACAGCTCTCTGAGCTGGGAGCCTGTGGCCCAGCCCAGGACCAGGGCTGTGATTTGGACCTCGCCCTGCCCCAATTTCAAGGCTGCAGGCATGCAGCTGAGGCTTCATGCCCACCTGGGGAGTGGAGGTGGGAGGCACACCCTCCAGGGGCCAGCAAAGCTCCCTGGGCCTCGCAGACCCAGGAGTCCCCACAAGCTCTGAGACTCAGGAAACCTGATGGACGGGTCTGGCGTGTCCTTGAGTCCTCATATCCAGGAGCCACCCCAGAGCGGGCAGCGCTTTCTGCTGCTGGTGGGGAGCAGGCCAGAGAGGGAAGCCAGGTGGGGGAGGGGTCCAGACAGAAACCCAGGTCAGTGCTGAGGCTGCTTCAGGCGCCCAGCACCACTCCAACCCCAGGCTCAGGTTGCCAAGGAGAGAAACACCCCCCCCAACCACCACCACCACCACCACCACCCCGCACAGCAACAGGGAAGGGCCACCCCCCCAGGGGGTGGGTGGACACAGCAGCCTGAAATGTGAGCCCCTGGGAGCTCCGGCTTTAGACCAACTGATGACTGGTCCCTGGGAAACCCCCATCTCAGGATCTTTGGCTGCTGCCAGCCCCAGGCAGCTCAGGGGACTACGCAGGGACCCCACAGACCCTGCCCATTGCAGCCTTGGGACACACTTAAACCACGTGGG
Organism: Delphinus delphis; assembly: GCF_949987515.2. Classification (NCBI taxonomy): domain Eukaryota; kingdom Metazoa; phylum Chordata; class Mammalia; order Artiodactyla; family Delphinidae; genus Delphinus; species Delphinus delphis. The sequence continues at coordinate 110,133,537 of NC_082690.1, forward strand.
GCAGTTTATTGAGGTTTTAGTGTCGGGGTAGGAAGGCAGCACACACACGTGTGTGCGCGCACCTGCACACACACGGACGTGGGGAAGGATGCCTCCCACACGCAAGCGCATACCTACAGGCTGAACACAGGGTGGTCCGTGCACCTCTCTTCCCCAGCAAGGAGCTGTGGCCTTTGGGGCCTAGTGATTTCTGGGCTGGCCATGCCCCATGCTTCTCCAGGGGTCTGCGCAGATTTGACAAGGACTAGAGCAAGAGTCCTCAGCCTTCCCCTGCCCACTGCAGCAGAAACCCTAGGGCTCCGAGGAGTCCCATCTCAGACCCAGGGTACCAGGGCTTCCCACTGCATGGTGGAAGGAGTCCTCTGTGACCCCGAGCTTGCCTTCTGTCATCCAGGCTGGGCTGGCCTTGGCTGCCCTTGCTCATGTCATCAGAGCCCAGGGCTGGGCTGGCACTGGACGTCCAATCTGGGGCGAGAGCTGCTACCTCCAGGAGTTCTGCCTCATGGGGGTGACTGTGGGGAAGACATGGGCTGAGAGGGCTGCGGGGGCCACAGAAGGACCTCATCCCACCCAGAGTGGGGGAGACAGACATACTCTCTGGGCTCAGGCTGGACACCAGGGCTGGACTCGGGGGGGCTCCCAGCAGGGGCTCTTCTCTGGACGGAGGCAGAAGATCCTGTGGGAGAGCGGGTCAGCATGGAGCTGGGCTGGGCCTCCCGCCAACCTGGCCACCCTCCAGAACCGCTCTGACCTGCGTGCCAGGGGGAGCCCCATCCGGCCGTGGGGACGGGGACAGTGCAGCCCCCGTCTGCCGGATGAACTGCTGCAGGTTACACTGACGCAGCTCCCGGTTCAGCTCCTCCAGCTCCTGGGCCTGGGCCTAGGGCACACGGGACCCTCAGAGGCACACGGGACCCTCAGAGGCGCACGGCCGTGGAGCCGCACGGCCTCATGCTCTCCCTCGTCTGATCCTGAGACCAACACCCAAATCCACCCTGCGATGGAGGAACTGGCAGGGGTGCGGGGTCCAGCGGGCTCACCTGCAGGGCGTGCTCAGCAGCCTCCAGAGCCCTGCCCACCAGGGCAAGGCTGCCCTGCACCTCCACACTCTGCCGCTCCTGGGCGGCCAGGTCCTGGCGCAGGCGTTCTGCGACAGACGCTGTGGGTGAGGGGGGCCCAGGGGCCTCTGCGGCCATAAGTAACTCGGCCTCCAGGGCGCGGGTCTGGGCGTCCAGGGCCTGCAGCCGAGCGGCATGCTCAGCCGTGGCCGCGCTCAGCGCCTGCAGGCGGGCCTGCCCCTCGTGCTCCCGGGCCTGCTCCCGCCGCAGCTCCTGCTCCCAGAAGGCCTCCTGGCCCAGCTCCGCTGCGTTCCTGCGCACCCTTCGCTCCAAGCCCTGCAGGTCTGCGCAGCAGCCCGGCATTGGTGCTACGGGACCCACAGGCTCGGGGGGTACAGGGTCGGGGGCCAGCCCAGGGAACCCCAGGCTGAAGGCCAGCGCTTTGCAGGGCTCACGGTCCAGTGCTGGTCGAGGCTTTGGGGGAAGGCTAGCTCGGATTGGGCAGCGCTCAGGGGGAGGGCAGCTGTCTGAGGAGGGCCTCCCAGCGAGGCTGGGTCCTGTCCGCCTCAGGACAAACTGGACATCGCTGGCAAACTGTCCACAGGTCGCCTGCGCACCCACGGGACACTCCTGGGGTAGCAGCTGCCGTTCCTTCTCTCTGAGACGCTGCACAAGCACGAAGCGGCCTGTCTGGCCTGGAGTAGGAAGGAGGGGTCAGTCAGTCCACATCCCTTACCGTCTGTCCACCTGGCTTGTGCAGTTGGGGGCAGGCAAGAGGGATCAGCAGCAGCCCCACCCTCCTCGGGGCACCCCAGGTGCACCTGCTGGGCCCATCCGTGCTTCAGGGGACTCACCTATCGCTTGGGCCAGTGCGATGACCACTTCCTGACAGGTGGTCTGCTCTGAAACCCCACAGACCACACGCTGGATGCCATCCACCCACACCTTCAGCTCCATGGCCGCCAGCCCTGAGAGCATCCCTGTCCTGCAGGGAGGGTGAAGGCCACAGGGTCAGGCTCTGCCTGGCCCCAACACAGCCTGGCCCCGGTCTTCCTCCTTGAGGCCTGCCCCTCACCCCCTGAACTGGCTCAGGACTGCTGCCCCTCAGCGTCTGCTGCCCAGCCCCACCTGCAGGCCGCGCATTCCTGGGGGTGGGGTAGTAAAGACCAGTGCCCCCCAAAGGGGGAACCAGTGAGCCCTCCCGCAGCGCTCGGAGGCTTCCCCACTTCCCAGCCTGCTCTCGCCCCGCCCCACTCCCGGAACAAGGCAAATCATTAACCAGACCCAGCCACCTGGCTCGGAGGGTACAGCCCCTCCCGCGGGGCGTCCGCCCGCAGACCTCGGCCCTCCAGACCCACCGCACCCGGCACGGGCGGCCCCTCCCCACTCCCGCCCGTCCCCGCGATCGCCGCGAGGCCGCTGTCCCCGCCCGGGGCGGGTGCAGGTGCGGCGCGGCCCCCACGCCGGCCTGGCTTGCGCCCCTCCGTCAGAATCGCCGTCCGGGGCCGCTCCCTGCGCTCTGGAAGTTCCGGGACCCGGCGCAGCTCACCTGGACGCTCGCCTGCCTCCGGAATCCGGACGCGAACTGGCTGCTGCCAGGCGCCGGGCGCCGCCGCAACCTGCCGCCTACAGCGCCGCGGGAGCGCCCCGGCCCGCCACCCCATTGGCCCACGGCCGGAGAGCCCCGCCCCACACACTTCCATTGGCTCCGCGGCGCGCACTGCCCGCCCCATGCCGACGCCCATTAGCCACCTACTCTGAGCCTCGCCCCTGGCCCTCCCCATTGGCTCCCCGCCCGTCCCGCCCCCGGCGGCGCCCAGGTGTGGGCGGGGCTCCGGGGAGCAGCGGGGCGGACAGAGCCCGGGTCCACGTACGCCCCAAGCCCGAAAGCAACACGGAAGCGCGTCCCAGACCGCGGTCGCAGGCGGCGCGTGGGGCAGGTGCCTGGCCGCGCTCCACGATTGACTTCCGCAGAAGCCGCCCAGTCTGAGGAGCCTCCTGCCTAGGGAGGGGGCGCCGGCCTGGGACCCCACGAGCCCGGCCTGCGCCTAGCGGAGCCGCGGAGCCAGAACCGCCCCTCCCCCGGCCTGATGGGCCCGCGTCGGAACGCACAGGGGTCGGGGGCTCTTAGCGGGAGGCAGTGGAGCTGGTTGCCCGCTGCACCTCTCTGGCTGCTGCCGGGCTGACAATCCTGGTGGGTGAGGGGGCCGCCCAGAGGTTGCCTGGGACAAAGGCCCTGGACTCTTTGAGGTTCCTTCCCCCCACCCTTTCCTGCCCTCAGTGGGGCCCAATGCCTGCCCAAGCTGTGGACACGCTCCTGCACCAGGCCAGTCCTGCTCTCCTGCAGGAGACCCCAAGCCAGCGCAGCAGCCAGGGCCCCTCGTAGCCTCAATGCTATCTGTGTGGCCCAGCGGCAAGGGCATCCAGAGGCTGTACTCGCCCAATCAGACGGCCACGGGCGGGGGTGGGGGGTGGGGTGGGGGGTGGTGTCCTCCCTCCCACCACAAGCCCTACCAAGAGCAAAAGCTGAAAGTCTGAATGAATGAATGGTGAAGGAATGAAGGTGGGGTGGGGGTGGGGCAAATACTGGAGGGCGTGAGTCTAATGGGTCAGGTCTGGGACCTCACTTTTGTCCAGAGGCGCGGGTGAGGGGACCATTGTCATCGTTATATAAGTGTCCCCAGGCCTCCCTGCAGTTGCTCAGTGGTGGAGGTGGATGGGGGAAGGGGAAGGGGAGGCTTCTCTCTCGGTCAGGTAAATGGGCACCAGCCGCTATGGGCACAGAGACCGTAGGAGGAACTCAGGAGGGGTTCCACTGCTGGTTAGAGCTCAGCAAGCCCCTCCGCCAGGTTCTCCGAGCTCTCACCTGCCTCTCCCTCCTCCCCAGTCAGCTCAGGCCCCAGTGAGGGCCACATTCTCACGAAGGCCGTCCTGCTGGCCTGTGGACACACTCACAGGGCAGCGATGCCACCAATACCCACTGATCACCATGGTCAGGCTGGGGAGGGACGGTGGGAACCTGCCCCAGGGTCGGTTGGAGGTGTTGGGCTGCGCTGGGGACCATGGCAGACCCTACTGGTCACTCTGTGTCCTCTGGGCCTGCGGAGGTTAGCTGGGCTGTAGCTCAGCCTCTCACAGCTTCTCCTTCAGGCTGGACAAGGAGGGGGCCCAGGGTCCACTCAGGGCCCTGGTCTGGGGTCTCCCTGGAGACTCCTGGTAACAAACGGCCCCTCCCCTTCTGGGTGCTGGTATCCATGGTAACACTGTAGAGCCTTTCTCTCCCCAGGCCTGCTTGGATTTCAGGCCTCAGGTGAGTGTTGGCGGGAGGGCCCTGGGTCTGAGGGGGACAGGGACATCACCGGCAAAGGACTAGCACCTTTGGGGACACTGGCACTAGGCTGGGGGGCAGGATTACAGCTCCTGGAGGGCAAGGGTGACGGGGGGAGATGACAAGGAATGTGTGAACACCCAAGTGACATGGTGCCCTGGCCTGGTGAGAAACACGTAGGTGTGGACACCCACGTGACTGGCAGTGTGCTGTCCTGTGGGGCAGACACACACACACACACACACACACACACCCCTTCTTGGAGAGTGACGCCCTGTGAGCCAGCGGTACCACCTTGGGGCTGCCATACACACGCACGTGCGCTGGCCATGTAAGGAGAGCCCTGCAGGGGTGCCCACACACGGGACCCAGGGCAGCCCTACCATCCTTCCTCTGAGCTCCCTCAACATCAAGAATGGACCCTGAGTCTTGTCAGGAGGCTGAAGATGCCGAGGAAAAGGCTTTCCCATCCCTGGTGGACCGAGAACTGGTCAGCGGCCACGTGGGGCCCCCAGCCAGCGCCTCTCCGGACCGTGGGGCTCCCGCATGCCCGCAGGACACCAAGCCCAGCTCCACCAGGATGGTCTCCTCTGTCAACCCGCAGTAAGGAGGGGAGGGGGGAGGTCAGCCGCTTGGGCCAGGCCAGCCAGAGAGCAGGGCCTGATCAAGTGGAAGGAGCGCTGGCCTTTCAGGTCTGCCCCGGAGTCTCTGGACCCCCGCACTCTGCGGCTGCTGTGGAGGCAGCGAGAACTGGAGATCCAGGCCCTGCGGTGGGCGATCGAGAATCACCGGGAGGCCCGACACTGCCGTATCCTGCAGGAAGTGGCTGGGCTTCCAGCTGAGAGGTCATCAGCATATACTGCTGGTCCCCCGCCTGCCCAGTCCCCGTGCTGACCCTAACTCCGAGTTCATGTCTGACTCCAAAGTCCACTGCCAAGATCGCAGCCCTGACCCTGGCCCTGATCTTCGCCTCTAGCCCCTGTCCTTACCTGGTCCTGATCCCCCGCCCCAGCCCTGAAGAAGTTAATATACTGTAAAGCCACCCAGACCCTAATCCCGAACATGTCTGTGGGTGCTGAACCCAACCTGGACGCCACCTCCAGCCCAGACCTCTTCAGGGCCTGACCTGGCCTGGCCCAGTTGCACTCTGTGCCCTCAGGCCCCTAATGACAGCGAAGAGGAGCCCCTCCTTCTCTCCTTGGCTGCCGACCCAGAGGTGGGGGCTGCTGAGATTGCCCTTTCCCCCAGGAGCTCGTGCAGCCGGAAGCTCTTGCAAAACCAGGTCCAAAAGCTGACTCTGGAGTTGGAAGAGCAGAAGGGACAGGCCCAGCTGGTGAGGGGCAGGTGGGATCAGGGAGTGGGGTGCGGACGGGGGGCGGAGGGGGCAGGCAGGGGTTGGCCTTGGCCGGCAGGGTCTGCAGAAGGCCCCGCCCTCCCCGAACAGGAGAAGGCACACCTGGAGGAGCGGCTGCTGCAGACCAGAAACACGCTGCGGCAGCTGGAGGCAGAGTTGCAGGCCTTGCAGAAGTCCTGCCTCCTGCAGCTGGCCCGCTCCTCCTGGGTGGGCCGCACGCTGCGGTCTTCCACGGGCAGTGTGGAGGTGAGTCTGGCCTCTGGGCACCCCCGCCCCCCAAGTCCGCCCTCCTCGGTCTTCCCTCCGACAGCTAGCATGTCCCCTTGAGACTGGCGCTTCCGCCGCGGGTCCCTGGGCTGCCTGGGAGGCCTGCCCCCTCAGGCTGCCTCTGGAACCAGGACCGAGGCCTGGGGCAGGGAGGAGCTACAAGCCCCGTAGTCCCTGACGCCTGGTGCTTAGCAAGTGTGGGCCTCAGGCACTGGGGAGGTCAGAGGGCAGAGTGACCTTGGGCAGAGGGCAGCGCTTCCCCCCAGCCTGCTGCCCCTTGTGCAGGTGGTGACGGCAGAGACCCTGGTGGACCCCGGTGACCTCTCTGAGAACGATCGGCCCCCCACTGCTGGGGAGGTAAGCGAGGCCCTCCAGGTGTGTTCTTGGCTCTGCAGTCCTGCGGGAGGGTCAGGTCATGTGCTTCTTGCTCCCTGGCCAGGGTTTCCGGCTGGAGAATGTGGACTGGAACAGCGTCGCCCACCGGTACCCCAACCTCTTCACCAACCTCGAGTCCAGCTCAGATCAACAGTAACTGCACTGGGTGGGGACTCCCTAGGGGGGAGGGGAGGGGAGGGCTTGCCTTGGTTGGTATGGACCAAACTCCAAGTTCCACCCCTTAGTGTCCCTGGACAGGTCACTTAGAAGGGAAAGGGCTCTGGGGCCATCTCTGTCCAGCCATGAGCCCTTTGCCCAGGCTGGATCCTAGGGACTGGGGCCACAACTTGGTGTGCCCTGCCCTCCTTATGGAGGCTGGATGGGGGCAGGGCTGGGGTCCACGAGCTGAAGCCACGGGCAGCGAGCTGATCTCGGCCTGCAGGCACCCCTGGGCCCCGCCGCTCCCGGAGCTCCCACCAGCCACGCAGCCTGACCAGTGGAACTCAGAGCTGTACTGCCGGCAGAGTGAGCATCGTCTCAAGAGCGTCGAGTGGAGCTCCCTGCCCCTGGTGGGCACCAGCAGCTCCGGGGGTGCCGACTCTGAGTCCAGCAGCTGCCTGCTGGCTGCACGTTACCATGTGCAGAAAGTGACAGGGGACCCTCTCCAGGCGCCAGGCCACATTGCTGAGCAGAAGGGGGCACAGAGCCTCTGCGGGGACAGTCGAGCAACATGGGAAGGTGGAGTGGGCGGGGCTACCCTGGTTTCTCCCCCTCCCACCCCCGCGGGACTGTGATCTCTGCCCAAAGTCCTAAAGGGTGTCCCCCACCCTCTGGGCTTTCACAGTAGCCCAGTTTGAGGCAGTTGGGGCCTTTCCAGCCACATCCCTAGGGGTTAAGGTGGTCTTGGAGGACGGCTGCCACCGCCTTTGCGCTCTGGCCTGAATCCACATCCCCCCACGCCCCAGCAAGTACTGCCAGGCGCTCCTCTGCTTCGCGCAGCCTCCTGGGTCCAGCCGTCTCCCCTTTCTGCGATCCGACCCTCACCTCATTGCTGCTCCTCTCCCACGTGGAGCCTCAGGGCGCAGTGGGCCAGGTCTGGCCTCACCGGAGATGTCCCCAGTGGACCCTCCATATTGGGGTTCCCCTCCTGGACAGGCCGCCTCTCCCTGGATCTCCGGAAAACCCACTCGGACAGGCAGGGCAAGAATGGCCAGGAGCCTGAGTCCCGTGCGGATCCCCACCCCCGGCATTACGGGCGCTGTCCAAGGTGAGGACGGGAGGCAGCCCCGAGCGCAAGGGCGGGAGCAGGTCTCCTAGCGGGACCACGGTGGGAGGGGCCCGAACGTCTCGGCACAGCTCCCCTGCCCGCGCTCCCGCCCCAGCCCCACGGGCTCCTGCCTGAAGATCATGGCGGTGAGCCACCGCCGGGGGTTCGTGCGCATCCTCAACCAGTCGCTGGAGGAGACGGCCGACCTGGGTGGCTTCGTGCTGCAGCAGCTGGTGCGCGACTTCCCCGTGTGCATGTACCGCTTCCCGCCCAGCACGCTGCTGGAGCCAAGGCAACACATCACGGTGCGCCCTGCTCCCCGCGCCCCTCGCGGCCCCGCCCCGGCCCCCCCGCCGCCGGCCCCTCACCCCTCACTAGCCGCCGACGCCGTCCCCAGGTGTGGGGCGAGGCGCCCAGCAGCACCAAGCGGCAGCCACCCTTCTCCTTGGGCCAGGAGCCCGTCCACTTCCACTCCAGCCGGGGCTGCGTGACCCTCCTCCTGAACCCCCAAGGCGAGGTCAGTGCGGGTCCCAGCGGGGGTGGTGGGAAGGGCGGGCTTTGCGGGGTGGAGGTGACCACCGTGTCCCCCACGGCCCCGCAGGTCCTCAGCGAGCACCAGGCCGCTCACTGCGTGACCCCCGTGTGCAGGATCTTCGCCGACAACACCGACTTGTCCATCGACCGTTTCCCGCTCTCAGAGGCCCAGCCCGGTGCCGACCTCGCGGAGCGGCAGCCCCTGCCTCGACCCCCGCGCAAGGGTCGGGTGCAGGAGGCCCGGGCCGGGCGCCGGAGGCCGGGGTGAGAACCTCGGGTCCCCCAGTCCGTACCTTCTCCCCAGGCCCAGACTCGACAAAGACCCCAGACCCCCTACTAGGACTGTCCCCCACCTCCCCAGGGCCCGCCCTTACCAGGCCCACCCGCCAGCTATTCAGGACACCCCTCAGGTCCTCCACCTCCCCTGGCCCCGTCCCCTCCGGAACCACCCCTTCCCGCGGACAGGCTCTGTCTCTCACGACCCCCCTCACCGCCCTTCCCCCCAGGACGCGGGTTCAGTTGCCCCGCCTGAGCACCAGAAAGCTCCTCCGCCAGCGAGAGGTGCCCGGGCGGCCCGAGGGCGCCGCCGAGACCCACCCAGAGCTCCTGCCCGCCAGCCCCATCCCCGTCCCCGGTGAGTGCGCAGCAGGGAGGGACGTGGAGGGAGGGGCGGACAGCGAGAAGGGGGCGGCCGGCCGACCCCACACCCTCATTGTCCCGCGCAGAGGCCGCGCTGGGCCTCGAGGACTGCCAGGCTAGGAAGGAACACAAGGTCCGGGTGAGTGCTGGCGCGGGCGTCCGGGCAGCCCCCGCCCCGCCCCGGCCCCGCCCTGCGGCCACTCAGGCTCCGCCCCCCCAGGTGGGCCGGAAGAGCGTGGACCGCGGCTGTCCGATGGTGGCGCTGTCGGTGCAGAGCACGGCCGAGAGCAGGTTCGGCTTCCGCTTCCTCAGCTGCCCGCCCATCACCGCGGACTCGCGCTGGCCGGTGTAGGGCCGGGCGGGGCGGCGGCAGCGGCGCCTGTGCTCCCGCGTCTCCACGACGGTGGCTGCGGGGCGGGGCGGGGAGAAAACGCCGGAGGCAGGCGGTGCCAGCTGCATAGTTTATTGAACCAACGCCGCCTACCAAGTAAACCGCATTTCTGTACACCTGGGAGTCGAAAATGATTCGCTTGGTTTCCGGGTATCCGGCCCCAAGAGGAGGGAGCTGGCCACCCCATCCCCGCGCGGGGAACCCCACAAGTCCACCAGGGATGGGAGGCGTGGTCGCACCCTGGTTGGCCTAGGGCAAAAGCCTCTGCTCGGGACCACGGCAACCCAAGGGTGGCTCAGAGCCCTGGGGCGGCTGGAGGGCTGGCCAGGGGATGGACAGGGCCCAGCTACAGCCACCTCGGCCTGGGCCCAGTCTGCTGTCTTCCAGGCCTGCTCCTCCAGGGCAGGCCAGGCCACACGGAAGAGGTGGGCAGCTGGGCCAGCGGTGGTGAGTTGGACCATCCTCTCCTGGGCTTTCCCTCTTCCCACCCTTGGTGGTCCCAACTCCTAACTTCCCTCTACCAAGAGGGTCCTCTCCTGTACCAGGCTCACTTCCCACCCCCCAACACACCCGCCCAGGTCCTCTGGCTTCTGTGAGGCCAGAGTTCACACGGGGGCTCCCACGATCGCCCTGGGGCCCTTGCCTACCGCCCGGGCCAGCCTGGCAGTGGGTAGTGGTGTACACTAGGGGTGGGGCTGGGCTGGGGCGATGAGGTTCAGGTGCGGCATGCACTGGAGGCTGGGGGCCTGGCTGCTGGATCTGGTGCTGACTTTGGGCCTGGACAGCCTTCGGCTCGAGGGCTGGGGCCTGAGGCCACCTCTAGGGCTCTCAGAGCAGTCACTGCAGCCAGCCCCTGACCCAGGCCAGGCCCCAGACTACCCAGGGCTCTGAGGTGACGCCCCCGAAACTGCAGATCTGTGGACCCCCAGGAGCTGCTGCCCCTGTCATATGGCATGAGGGACTTGGGAGGAGAGGGGGTCAGGTTGTAGCCCAGGGTCCTGGAAGGCTCTGGAAAAGAAGGAAAAAGACGGCATGTCAGACAAGGGCCCCCAAGGAGTCACTTGGGGCGGTCACCATGGGCAGGGCTGCAGTGTCCACTGTGGCTCCTCCCCTTAGCCCTTCACCGCCCCCCAAGGCAGCACCCCACTGCCCCACTTCCTGTGCTCCCCAGGGAAGCTGTGGCCCCTCGGCCCTGTGACCTCTGACCTTTGCTTGAGCTGGACCCACCTCTGGGGAAGTCTGGGCTCTAGCTTTGGGTCACTGGGTCCTGTCCCCTAGGGCATGCTCACAGGCTGGTGGCCCTGGGGCAGTTCCCAAACCTCCCCTACAGAGCGAGGCCCTGGCACCTACCTGAGGGCAGGCTGGGTGGGTGTGTCCGTGGTCACCCAGAGCCCACCCGGCCCCGGACTGTAGTAGGAGGTCCTGGCACCCCTTTGTCCCTCACTGCCTGTCACCCCTCCAGCCACTCCTCCTGGCTGCCTGCCTGCTCCCCCTCCACCTTTCCACCCCTCCTGGCTGTCTCATGGCCCACCTTCCCCAGCCCCTCCCCACAAGCCGCAGCCAGCACAGGAAGTGCAGGGCTTTGACCTGCCCTATCCCTGCTCCACCCTGGCTTCCTTGATGCGCACCCGCCCCCAGTGCCACGCCACCCCGGAGGGTCATTGGGCCAATCTTGCAGCCTCCATTCTGTGGCCCCTGCTTACAACGCCCCCTCCCCGGGTTTGCCCACCCAGCTGTTCTGCCAGTCGGGTCAGACCCTTCCTCCAGGAAGCCTCCCTGGGGCCTGCTGGGTGAGGGGTCTCTCTGCCTTAAGGCCCTGCATTTGCTCCTTTCAGCCATGGTCACTCTGAAGCCAGTGTCCCTGAGGGAGGGCCTCGCCTGGCTTAATTCTGTGTCCCGAGCCCAGCACAGGCCCTGTCTGCAGAGGAAGGGCAGTCCCCCTCCCGGCCTTGGTCTCCTGCCCATCTGGTGGCCTTGCTCCCTTGGCTGGCCTTGTGCCGTGCTCCCCGCAGGACTTCTGGTGGGTCTGTCCTGCTTGCTGTCCCGGCCCCTCACTGCCCCCACCCCTGGGGACACTTGCTCTTTCATCCAGGACCCCTCTGGCCGCTGCTCACACTGTGCTTCTCTGGAGGGCCTTCTCTCTCTCTCTCATCCAGCCCCGGTGGCCACATGGTCCCATGGGCTCAGGGGAGGGGGACTTGGGGTTGGAACCCCTTGGTCGTGAGGCCCCACCCCCAAGAGAGGACCTCCCCGTCCCACCCATCTCAGAGCCGGGGTCGCGCGGTACCTGGGGCCAGGCTCGGGGGGCGGGGGCGAGTCGTGGGCCCAGCCTCGTCCTGCTCTTCCTCAGGGCCCCTCTGTGGGCCCCCAGGGGCGGCAGCCGCCTCCTCCCGGGACTCCAGGCACCTACTGGGGAGGGGACTGGGGTGCGGGGAAAGAGAGAGGCTGCAGCCCTGCGCCTCCTTTGGAGCCAGTCCCAGATGAGTGTGGCTCGGGCTGGTGCCCCAGCCTTGGGCTCCCGTGACCAGCCCCTCCAGCCACCAGGAGGACCAGCGAGCACTCAGCTAAGGCAGGTCTCAGCCAGAAGGGACACACAGGGTGGCGGGGCCAGGCTGGGGGGCAGGGAGAACCCACCGCAGGCGCAGCTCCCTCAAGGCCGGAAGGCTGGCCGAGGCCAGGAGGTGGCGGCTGTCTGCAGGGTCAGGCCCTGGCGCGGAGGCCCGGGCGGCCAGGTCTTCGGGCCCGGGAGGCGGCAGCCTCTCTGGGTGCGCCCCAGCCTGGGGAGGGACAGGCTGGTTCAGGGGCACGGCCTTCGGGGAGGTGCTGGGGCAGGCGCCGTCAGGCCGGGGCACGGCCTGCTGGGGGGAGCAGGCTGTACCTGGCACTGGTGCCGGCGCTCCTGCAGGCCTTTGGCGGGGTTTCCACAGAGGACCCGGCCGGCACCTGAAGAAGAGGGTGCGGCTGGGCCTAGTTCGGGGCTGAGGGGCTACAGGCAGCTTCACGCCGAGGTGGGTCGCCTACCGTGGGTGAGGCTGCTGGCGTCGTCCTCTGGGGCTGGGCCCTGGGGAAGAAGGCCTGCAGGCAGGGGGACCCCGGGGACCAGCAGGGAGCGGGGCCAGGGCCTGGGGGCCCTGCGCTGGGTCTCAGGTGAGCATAGCTCGGGGCTGCGTCTCCAAACGGGGGATCCGTGGGGAGAACCTGCACAACAGTCAAAATCAGAGGTCATCAAAGCCCACGCCAGCCGGCCACCCAGGATCCCCCCAGCTGAACCCTGTCCACGGAGCAGGGCCCCCCACCACCCAGCATCCGTGTGCCCGAGGCCCAGCGCCACCAGGGGGCAGGTTTGGCCCTCCTTTCCCCCTGAGGATGGTTGGGGAGGCCCCCACCAGGGCTGCTCACAGGGAGGGTGTCCTGGCCTGGGGGTGGGTGTGCAGGGCTCTGGGGACGGGGCAGGTTGGGGTGGGTGGGGGGGTTCGTGGCTGAGAAGGGACACGAGGCGGCTCTCCGGCTCTGAGAGACCTGTGGGCGGGGCCAGGGGTGGGGGGGTGGAGCCCTCTCCTGGGGCAGCCCCAGCCCGAGGCCCCTGGACGGCTTCCGTCTGTACCCAGCCCGGGGAGCAGGCTGTCCAGGACGCTGCCCTCCTTGATGGCCTCCTTCACCACGAGCCAGTCGTGGTCCAGCTTCCGGGAGGTCGTCAGGCGTGTGTGTGTGGCCGGCAGCTCATCCAAGACCTGCAGCTGGGGGACGAGCTTCCTGACCTCTGCCCGGTAGTTGTAGCCCTGGGGCACCTGCGGTGGGGGTGGCAGGCCTGAGTCTGGTGGGCCCGTCAGGCCAGCATTGCCCTGTAGCCGCTGCCCCCAGACCTGCTGGGGGGCAGTGCAGGGGAGCTGGGGGTCGGGGATGCCATCTCTCTCTGCCCAGGCGGCCAGGCCAGCCTGGGTCACTCTGGGAGAGCAGGGACTGCAGGGACTGCAGGGACCCTGGGCTCTTACCCATGCATGATCTCACTCTCTGGGCTCACTGCCAGGGTCCAGGGGTGCCCTCTGGCCTGCGGAGCTGCCCTGAACTCAGAGCTCTGGCCCAGTGGGCGGCCGCTGTGCACAGGCACCATGAGTAGCTGGGCAGGCGTGTGAGCTCTGGGAGTGCACGGGCAGTGCGGGGGTGTGTGCAGCCGCGGGCGGTGTGCACAGACCCCCGGTTTACGAGCAGCGCTGCAGGGGGTGGGGCTGCCTCTGCACGGGGCCTGCATGGGTGTGTGTATGTGAGCGTGTGTGCTTGTGTACATGACTCTGTGGAGACTGTACAGAACACGCGTGGTTCCCCATGGCGTGTGCACAGACCTCCTGGGGTGTACGCGTGGCCCTTCGGAGTCTGGTCCCGGCCTAGGAGGACGAGCTGGCAGCCGCCGGGCCTCCAGCAACATGGGAATGAGCTCCTAGTGAAGAAGCCCCGGCAACAGGCGGGTGTGCCCTAGGCGTGTGTCCTGGGATCCCCTGCGACCCGGCCGGAGTTCAGGTGGACAAAGCAGTGCCCGGGCCGAGAGGCTGGAGCTACAGAGCGCCTCCCCGCCCGGTGCCCACCTGGTGGGCGGGGCCGGGGCCGGGCCACAGGCATAGCGGGTTGCCCTCCAGGGTGAGCGTGGCCAGCCGCGGGCATAGCTGCAGGTAGCGCAGCTGCCCTGGGTCCTGCACACAGTTGCCCTCCAGGTCCAGCACCTCCAGCTGCTCAAGCAGGCACAGCGGGCTCAGGTCCGAGACGTCGTTGTAGGAAAGGTAGAGCTCCTGGGGGGCACGGGGGGGCTCAGTCAGGGCACCCCTCCCCCCGCACTCCCCGGAGCGCCGCAGACCCACCTTCAGAGCCGGGAAGGAGCCGATGCCATCCAGGTCAGCCAGGCCGCAGCGAGCCAGCCACAGCACCTGCAGGCGGCCCAGGGAGGTGCCCAGGTCCCTGCAGGGGGTAGGGTTGGCTGGTCAGTGCGGTCCTGGGGCGGAGGGTCATGTCTCGGTGGCCGTGAAGGCCCTGTGCCATGCCTCCTGCCCAGCCGCCACCCACATCTGGCTGTCTCCAGGTTCAGGGACAGCTGTGACTGGCTTGGGTGGCCTCCAGGCTGAGGAAGGGGCTCCAGAGCCCCCGGGCCCCTGTCTTCCCTCCTGGCTGCAGCCGCCTGTCTTGGGCACCTTATCCAACCCCTGCAGGGTCCGGGCCTGGCCGCGGGAGCTGCCCTCGTGCTAGACGGCCGCTGCCTGCTGTAGTGGGTGCCCCTCCCCAGCGGGGTCAGCCGGGGTGTCCTCCCTCCCTCTTTCCTCCCGGCCTTTCTTGTGGATGATTTCCCTGTGTCACAGCCCCTCCCCCTGCCCCCACCTGGGACTTGTTTGTGCCACCCTCCCTTGGCGGCCACTCCCCTGCCAGTGGGCAGGCCGGGGCTCTCCCATCTGCCCCCGACCTCAGTGGGCCCCACCTCTGCCCGCGGGGTCCTCTCAGCCTGGGTGACCCTCGTCTCCTGTCCGGGCACCGGCCCACTGTTGCACATCCTTTCTGTCAGCTTCTGGGATATTCCCTTTTGTATTTTCTCTCCTCGCAGTCTCTGCTCTCATATCTGGAGCTCAGCCTCTCACGTGTGGTCTCTGAGAAGGAGCTTGTTCTCATCCCTTCTCTCTCCCATTTCCATGTCTTTGCCTTTCCTCTGCTTTCTGGGAGATTCCCTTCTCTTCCAACAATGCTGGTAACATTTTTTGTCAGCCCTCATACATTTAATTCCCAAGCGCCCTTCGTTGTTCTCTGATCTTATTTCATGGCATTCTGGTTTTTTGTTTTTTTTTTTTTTCTGGTACGTGGGCCTCTCACTGTTGTGGCCTCTCCCATTGCGGAGCACAGGCTCCGGACGCACAGGCTCAGCGGCCATGGCTCACGGGCCCAGCTGCTCCGCGGCATGTGGGATCCTCCCGGACCGGGGCACGAACCCGTGTCCCCTGCATCGGCAGGCAGACTCTGAACCACTGCGCCACCAGGGAAGCCCTCTGTTTTTGTTTTGAGGGTGCAAAGAAGCCACGTCTTCTTCCGTGTCTCTCAGAACATTCACTGAAGGTGCCTGGACGTTTTACTCCCCTCCTGGCATTGTCTGCTTCCTCTGGGGTCCTGTGGGTTTGTCCTGACTTCCCTTTCATGCTGGGGGTATTATACTATTAATAGCTTCTTGGGCATTCAGATTGGGAGTGAGGGTCTGAAATGCTGACTCACTGGAGATGCTGAGGTGAGGGGCTTCCCTGCGGTGATGAGGTAGCACATGTTGGTCCTTGCTGGCCGCCCTGCCCTCCCTGCCCCGGCTCCAGCAGCTCTGGTCTCCCCATGGTCCTGAATCGCACCTGCACTCTGGTGCCCCTGGTCTTGGCATCTGCTCTTCCTCCTGCTTTGGGGGCTCTGCCTGCTCCAAGTGAAGGCGCCTCCTCACCTCTGAGGTGTTCCTGGCCCGCCTCACCTTTCTGCGTCACTGGGGCCCATCTTCCGGTTCACAAATTCCCCTTCGGTTATGTCTCATCCACCGACTAACCTGTATGTTGCGTTTTTTAAGTTTTGTTCTGTTACCGTAATCTCCACCTTTAGTTACAGAGATTCCATGTTTCTCCCCAGTCTACTGCCTTCAATGCATTTTCCAATCATCTTTTAATTGGCTGAAATTTGCGCCTCATGATTCCTTCAAGAGGGGCTAATCAAACTATTTTCCTTAATTTCTTACTCATTCCAAAATGTTGGCTGGGTATGAACTTCTTGATTCATACCGTCTTTCTGCTGGGCTGTGTAGACATCATTCTACTGGCTTCTGGCTTTGAGTGTTTCTATGGAGAAGTCTGAGGAAAACGTCCTTTTTTTTCTCTTCTTAAAGGAAGACTTGATCTCTTTCCTTGGCTGCCCCCAATATGATCTGTGTCTTGAAGTCCAGGAACTTTATTAGGATACGTTTCAGGGTTGCCAATTCAGTTTCAGTTTTTTATTTCAATCTGTAGATGAAAGTTTTCTTTTATGTCTGACAAGTTTTCTTTATCCTTTAAACAACTGTTAGGTTCTATTGTTTCTCTTCACTTCTGTAAAGATTACAATTCTGCACATGCCAAACCTCTGCTAGTTGCCCTTCAGGATTCTTTTATTTTTTATTTTCTTTTATTTTAAAAAATTGTTTAATTTTTGGCTGCATTGGGTCTTTGTTGCTGCATGTGGGCTTTTCTCTAGTTGCGGTGAGTGGGGCTTCTCTGTTGCGGTGAGTGGGCTTCTCATTGCGGTGGTTTCTTTTGTTGTGGAGCACGGGTTTTAGGCGCATGAGCTTCAGTAGTTGCAGCATGTGGGCTGAGTAGTTGTGGCTCACGGGCTCCAGAGAGCAGACTTAGTAGTTGTGGCGCACGGGCTTAGTTGCTCCGCAGCATGTGGGATCTTCCTGGACCAGGGCTGGAACCCGTGCCCCCTGCATTGGCAGGCGGATTCTTAACCACTGCGCCACCAGAGAAGCCCTAGAAAGTTAGATCTTTAAATATATTTATCAAAAAACCGGAAGGAGTAGAACAATTAAGCTAAGCATTCAGCTCAAGGAGCCAGAAAAAGAACAACAGCAAATAACAAAAGGACATGAAGGAAAGATGTAATCAAGATTAGAACAGAACCAGTAATAACTAGAAAAAACATAGAGAAGATGAACAGAGCCCAGTGCTGATTCTTTAAAAACTTAATAGACAATCCTCTGGCAGGACTGATCAAGGATGAACAGAGGGACAATGCAAATAAATGTATGGAACTTAAAAAGAGGAATAATTATGGCTATAGCAGCAATTTAAAACAACAAAAACCATTATGAACAAACTATATACCAACATTCTTGAAAACTAGACAAAGCTGGTGCCAAAAGAAAGAAAACTAGACTAATAACCACTAAAGAAATTAAACAGTGATTAACACCCCTCGCCCCACCCCCGCCAAGTCCCCGGATCTGGATCAGTTTTAAAAATAAGATCTATCATGGAATAGACAATCTCTATCTTCCACAATAATTTCCTGTACAGGAAGTTTCAAAAAATTAAGCAGTTGAAGAGAACAATAAAAGGGAGGGCCCCGTCCAAGTCAGTCCTTGATTCCAGGACCAGAGAAGTACAAACTGGGGCATTAAAGCACTATCACTCACGAAGACTGATGTGAAAATTGCAAAGCAAATATTATTTTAAGGTTACAGTGATTTAAAAATAACTCATCAAGTAGTGTTACTGCAGGAATGTAAGGATGAATTACCATCACAAAATCTGTCAGTGGAATCCAGTGCATAAATAGAATAAAGGAGAAATATCATTTTATGATCATGTCAATAGATGCAGAGGAACCCAGACACATACCCGTTAAGATCAGGAACAAACCAAGGATGCCTGCTACTGTCATTGCCGCTGTCTAACATCGTACTGGCTAGTAGATCCTAGCCAAAGCAATAAGACAAGAAAAAGGAGCAGGAGGATTTGAGTGAAAGATAGCACTCGTAACTTGCTGATAACATCACCATCAGTATGGAAACCCATCTGAATTAACAAATTATTTGAATTAATAGGACAGTTTGGCAATAATGTTAAATACAAAACAAAGGTACACTATTGCCAGAGGTAATAGACCCATTTATAAAAATCAATTGTTTTATTGATTTAAAAAATCTATTCTAGGAAATCCAAAAAAGAGGGCATATATGTATACATATAGCTGATTCACTTTGCTGTACAGTAGAAACTAACACAATATTGTAAAGCAACTATACTCCAATAAAAGTTAATAAAATAAAAATTTTAAAAATCTATTCTAAATCAGCATAGTGTTTCTCTAAATTTGCAACAATCAAACAGAATACAGCAGAATCAGGCCCTCATCCATGATTATAAAAATACTATAAGTATGTGGGAATTAATTCAGTTCTGGTTTCAGGGAGCCCTGCCTTCAGAGGAGGCTGGTGTCCTGACCTGTCCCAAGTGGCAGCAGGGTGCACAGGTGGGGGTCCTGGTTAGCCCACTCCAATCATAATTCCATTCCCTTGCTAGTGGTTGGTGTAAGAGAGTGTATACATGATACAGTTCTGGCCAAAGAAACACAGAAGAATGCTGGGAACCTTCTTGTTCTTACTGATGGACACAGGAAGGCACATTTCCTGTTATGGGATGAATTGCATCCTCCCCCGCCCCAGAAATTCATATGTTGGAGTCCTAACCTTCAGGACCTCAGAATGTGACCTGACGTGGAAACAGGGTCTCTGAAGATGTAATTGGTGGAGGTGAGGTGGGCCCTAATCCAATATGACTGGTGTCCTTACAAAAAGGGGGAATTTGGATCTGGACACAGGAAGAAGAAGGCCACGTGAGCTGAAGGCAGAGATTGGGGTGATGAGTCTACAAGCCAAGGAATGTCAAAGGCGGCCAGCAAACCCCCAGGAGCGAGGAGTGAGCTGGGTTCTCCCTCTGGCTCAGAAGGAGATACACCTTGATCTTGACTTGTGGCCTCCAGACCTGAGGGAGTCAGTTTCTGCTGTTCAAGACACCTGGTTCATGGTGCTTTGTTCAGCAACCCTAGAAGACTAGCTACCACACTCCCTCAGCCCACCAACGTGGCTGCAGCAGCCCCAGGCATGGGGATGGGGGCCACATCCTGGGGGGCCACCGGCTGCGTGAGCCACCACCGGGCTACTTGTGTGCCCTCAGAGACAGGGATTCTCACCTGTTCTGTTCCCTGACATATCCTCTGTGCTTAGAACAGGGTTTGCCCCGTGGTCCTTAGGCACTTAAGGGATAAACAATTTCTCACTGCTCAGGCCGGTTGGCTGCAGGTTTCTGTAACTTGCAGCTGAAAGCGTTCTAACCTATAAACTTTACAGAAGAAGTTTAAAGACTCTATTAAAAACATTAAAGCACACATGAATGGAGAGCTATACCATATTCATGGATGTATATAACATAAAAATTAACCCAAATGAGCATGTGCCTTTTTAAAATTCCGAAACAAAACAAAACAAAATCCTGAAAGATAAGGGTGTGTGAAACCCAGCAAACTGATCGTAAAACTCAAATGCAAGAATAAGTGCTCAGGAATAGCTAGGTCAGTTTGGAGAAAGGAAAACTACGAGGAGGGTAACAGATGTTACAGATTAACACAAAGGCGCACCAATGAAGACTGTGATGACGGAGAGCTCCTCACTCCGCCAGTGTGTCCGCGTGGGCCTGGGGTAGACGATGCTGGGAAAACCAACTCACCAGGTGGTGCTAAACAGAACTGGGTCTCCATCTCATATCAGGAGTGGAAGCAACCTCACAGATAAGTAGGATTAAAGACCCCAAACTGAAAAGTGAGACCGTAAGTGAATAGAAGAAAAAGAATATCTCCAAGACCTTGAGGTGCAGACAAACCTCCTAAAAAACACCCACAATACCAGCCAGAACTGATGGGCTGGAACAAATCAAAATGAGGGGTTTCTGTTTAAGTGAAAGCCACCATGGTCTGAGATCGCGGGAGGAGGAAGGGTGGAGAGTCTTCAGGGGACACACACACGATTAAGTTGTAGTGAGAACTGTCCCTTCAATCATTTTAATGATCTCCAAGTTAGTTGCTGAGTTTCAGAGATTGTTACTGTGGTTTCCCCACACAGTGGTCCTGGTGAAGGATGCTCTTGTCAGATGCTGGCTGGCCTGGAAACCAGCCCCATCTGTCCTCACGTCAGTGACACTTTCAGGGGCTGAATTCTCTCTCAGCTTCGGATGAAGTGACAGCCATCACATGAAAATTACTTTCCAGTCCTCATAACACTGCCTGACGTTTTAATGTCTTGACTGTCTCTGTCATCAGCTAAGCTGTGATACTACTTCATCGCACTGTCATATGGAATTAGCTTCCTTTTACAAATATTTGTTTACTGTCACTCCGTGGAGATTTGCAAACAACATTTGGCCAAGTTTCAGGATTCGCTAACAGACAACTTAAACATTCCTTACAGTTTTCACTGTCGTTATCAAGGAACAGAACACATGTTTTATATAAATAATGATTTAATTTTTTCTTGGAATTGATTTTTTTTTTGAAATCAAATATTTTGTTTTGTTACAAATGGTAACAAATACTTAATTTTATACCTTCCACTTCTCTTTGTAGTTTCCATCCTTTATATGTTTTCTATATATTCTATTGTTCTTTGAGCTAATTTGTAAGCCTTAATAATGAAGGAGTAAATATGATTTTGTCTTTGTTAACTTAAAGTATTGACGTCTCTGTCAGAATATTGCTGAACCATGTATAGGTACTAAAGGCAATTCTGAGAACCTGCTTTCCAGACCCTTCCTTGCAGGCCCAGGAGCCATGCAGGAGCCGTGGAAGCTGGCATCCGCCTGCTTGTCCCTGCCTACGGGGGCCACGCGGCCTCTGATCTTCTTTGCTTCCACTTCTAGGCTTTCAGGTGTTTTTCAAATTCTTTTTGATGTTTATTCGACAAACAGCAGTACAAATAGGAAAAATCATGCAAGGCTGCTTAATGAATACCTTTATCATCTCCTCTGGAAATGACTGGATACTTACAGCCCATTTAAAACATCAGGAGAACTTTCTAGAATTGGGACTGGCCTCCCACTGCCCCAAGACGGCTGTCTGGCCGCATAAAACCAGCAGGGCTGGGCTTCCCTTGTGGGGCAGTGGTTAGGAATCCGCCTGCCAATGCAGGGGACGCAGGTTCGAGCCCTGGTCCGGGCGATTCCCACATGCCGTGGAGCAACTAAGCCCGTGCGCCACAACTGCTGAGCCTGAGCTCTAGAGCCTGTGAGCCACAACTACTGAAGCCCACGTGCCACAACTACTGAGGCCCACGCGCCTACAGCCCGTGCTCCGCAACACGAGAAGCCACCGCAACGAGAAGCCCACGCATCGCAACGAAGAGTGGCCCCCACTTGCCACAACTAGAGAAAGCCCGTGCACAGCAACGAAGACCCAACGCTGCCAAAAATAAATAAATAAAATAAATTTATAAAAACAAACAAACAAAATCCCAGCAGGGTTTTCCTGACACCCATTTTGTTCAAACACCCAATAAACTCTGATATTACCTCAGCTTTGTTCTTTCCAGCCCGACGAAGTAAGCAAAAACCTTAATCTGTCCTGATTTTTGCATTTTGTCTTTTAGGCTATTAAGATGCTGTTGTGTTTCACGTGGGGCCTGAGGTCCGGCTGGGCAGTAGCGGCCATGCTCCTCTGCTCGTCTTGCTGCGCTGATGGGGGCCGGCTCAACCCCCAGCTACGGCCCCACCAGCACGGGGACACAGCCCTGGGCTGTGGTGAGGGGTGGGGGGATGCCCCAAATCCAGAAGCTGGTCGGTGATGAGCCACCCAGGCTCGCGGGTTGGGGGTCCTCTGCCAAAGGTCAGTGGGCGCCTTCCGGGCACCACAGGGAGGTCCCTGGAGACCTCGTCAGCCACAAAACCTGGCGTAACCAGCCTGACCCTGACTGCAGGCTCCGGGTGGCGGGCGCCACCCTCAGCGGGGCCTCCAGCGGGCCAGGGGTGGGCGACGTGACCGGGGTGGGCGTTAGGGCCGGGAGCTGGCGATAGTGCGATGCCCAGGACCCCACCCAGGCCGGCAGCACGCCCTCCCCCGTGACCACCGCGGGGGGTGGACACTCACCTCAGGGAGCCCAGGCAGCTGCCGTTCAGCTTCAGCTGGCTGAGGTTGGGCAGGTGCAGCCCTGTGGGGCCGCAGGAAGCGAGGTCAGCGCAGGCCCTGCTGCCCTGGCACCTTCAGAGGCGCCAGCGCCCTTCGGCCCCTGCCGCCCGACGGCTGCTCTGAGGCCCACATGCTGTGTCTGAGGCCCGGTTTGAATGATGCAGGCCAGCAGGGGAGGGTGCAGGAGGCACCCCGTGGGGGCAGAGGCACACAGAAGGCCACGGGGCCATGGGACTCTGTGGGGTCTTGCCCCCGGGCCGCCTCCCACGGGGAACTGCAGGCATGGCCAGACCACACACTGGGCTCCAGAGCACAGCCCCCCCAGCCAGTGTCCCAGGCTCCCAGGGCCCCGGGAGAGGGTTATCAGTCCCTGGAGAGCGGGGTGCAGGGCAGGTCTGTGGGTGCAGTGGTCAGAGACCAGATCCTGGTGGGCAGGGCCCGAGCAGGCCGAGCCTTCAAGCACGGCCTGGCCATGACAGTGGAGGGTGTGCATGGGCAGGGGCTCTCACCAAAGTTCCCCAGGCTGTTCTCGTGGGTGTTGACACACAGCTCCAGCACGCTCACCAGTCGGAGGTCATCCACCTGGGCCAGGGCCTGCTGCAGGGGTCGGTGGGGAGTCAGCCCTGAGAGCTGGACAGAAGTCACACACACCCCGCCCCGCCCCCCAGTGAAACTCCTGCTTTTGGCTGCAAGCCTGGAGCAGGTGGCAGGCATTTCCCTGCCTCACCCATGTTGACTGTGGCCACGATTGGCTCCAGCTGGACGATAAGTGTGATGTGACAGGAGTGGAGATTGTGATCCTGTGTGGCTGGTGGGGCCGTTGCCAGAGAAGGGTGTGACCTGAGGTGTGCTGGTGTCCTAACGAGACCCATGGAACAGACCCAGTGCAGCTTGGGGCCTGGAGCCCAGCTCTGCTCAGCATGGCCGAGCCCCAGCCTCCTTCAAACTCATGGACGGTACACCTGCACTGTAAGCTGATGAGTTTGGGGGTTGTTTGTTATGTAGCATCACTATAGCAATAGCTGACTCATACAAAACTTGGGATCTAGGTGCAGCTCCAATAGCTACCATAACACAAATGATGAAACGATGTGACACTGGATGGGAACTGGTGGGGGGCGTGTGACGTGAGTGTTACCGAAGCTGGAAAGATGGAGACCCAGGTCATGTGACAATGGAATTTTTGGTAAAAGGGTCTCCTGTAGCAACCTGGATGGCAGAAGATGCACACAATGAACCTGTGATGGGGGTGGAGAGGTGCCAGGCAATTGTGGGCAGAGTGAGCTGGCCACAGTTCACTGCATTTGATGAGGTTTTACACAAGGCAGAGTTCAGAGCTGGTGGAGAGAGCCCAGGGGTCCTGGAACTCGTGGCTTGGAAAATAAAATGGCTTCTCAGCTCAAACCAGTAAAAGAAGAAATGAAGAAGGGCTTGGAGTTAGGATGACTCAGTAAGACTCAGCCTCAGGGAGAAACCAGTTGCCACATGCTGACTACATGCGAGAGGGTCTGGGAGGACAGAGGCCTGAGACCCCCGGTTCCAGTGACCGAGGGAGATGCTTCAGCAGCCACGCTTTGGCATGGTGGGCACCGGACTCAAATATGTTAGGAAGCAAGGGTGGTCCTGGGGTGCTTGGGCCACGCTCACACAGGCAGGCTCTCTCCCCAGCCAGGAGCTGGGTGGGGGAGGGGGAGGTCCCAGGGTGGACGGAGTAGCTCTGATCAAGGCGTGTCCCCAGCACCCAGCCCGTGCAGCAGCGGGGGCCGGCGGCCTGACGTGACGGGTCCACGCTGGACCAGGACCCTGGGTACTGTGGGCGCTGCAGGCCTGGCTGGAGGGCGGACACACAGGGGCTGCTGGGGGGTGTGGGGAGGGGGCCAGCGGGAGTGTCCTGTCCACCTGCAGTGACCAGACCTCGTGGACCCTTCTCCGAGTTGGTCAGGGAAGTGCGTGGGGACCTCAGGCAGCCAGGCTTCCTTCTGTCGAGTGTTGGTGGGTGCGTCACCCCAGGGTCTCCAAGGGTCCCTCACCTGGGTGCAAGTGTTTGTGTGGGCTGGAGGGGTGCTGGGGAGTGCCTGGCCCTTAGCGTGGCTAATGACGGGCGAGAGCAATGGCCAGAAAGGGAAGGGGTCCGGTCACCAGGAGGTGCAGGGCTGCTCTCTGGGGTCACTGGGCAGGAACCTGCAGGCGAGAGGGCTCTGCAGAACCTGCTGGGCCCCAGTGTGGGGGTGGGAAGCAGCTGCCACCGCACCCCAGGTTTGGGAGAGAGGCTTCAACAACTGCGCCAGATGTGGTCAGTGGGACCCCAGGATGCCCCGCCCTGCAGATGGCCTGCTCCCTCCTCTGCTCATGGCTCCCTGTCTGTGCGCCACGCGCTCGGGTGGGCTGTCACCCTGTTTCCCACGGGAATGAGGGGCCTTCTCTCTGGTTCACGGAGGGGTCCCTGGAGCCCAGCACACGGTAGGGGCTCAGCAAATCTGAGGCTGGGCCTGGCTCGGGCCCTTCTGCGGCCTGAATGCCTGGGGGACGTCTGTGTCACCAAACACCTGGGGTCGGCCCAAGGGTGGAGCAGGCGCAGGGGCCCCAGCGGGCCGAGGGCATCTGTCAGCCATGCGGGCCCCTGCGCCCGAGCCCAGCCCCCCGGCACTCACCAGTCGGGCAGGTGACAGGTGCTCCTCCGGCAGCCGCCCGCTGTGGCTGCCCCCTCGGCTGCCCGGGGCCTTGCTCTGGGGGCGGGGCTTGTGCCGGCCCTGCCAGCTCAGCGCCCGCACTCGGACACTGGCTATGCTTGGCCGAGGCCCGTGGGCTCTGTCCCAGGCCTGGTCCATTCACATCCAACCTGCTGGGTGTGGGCAGAGGGCAAAGCTGCTCAGCCTCTGCTCTTCCTCTGATCCACAGCCCAGCCGAGACCCTGTGCAGCCCTTGATGTACGCACGCACACAGCAAGCCCCCAGAGCCCACCTCTGGCCCGGAGAAGGCTGTAATGGTGAAGCCCCAGCCTGCCCGGGGGCCTTGCCGTCTCCTCCCTCAGCCTGGGCTCACACCCCCGGCCTGGGCAGGCCACCCTCCCTGTGCTTCTGCCCGTCCTTCAGGGTCCACGCGGGGTGCCAGCTCCGGCCTGCCCTCTGAGGCCCCGTGTAGGCCGGGGAGGGGGGCTGCCTCGAGGTCCCGTTTGCCCATTTGCCGCTGTAACCAGCAAGCCTGTGCCTCGGGCCTCGTGCTGTGTGTCCTTCTCCACCTGATGGTCTCAGGCACCCCCCCCCCCGTGCCCATTGAGACCCCCTCACCTGGAGGCTGCTTTTTCCCACCGTGGGCCAAACATCTAGGCAAGAGGGCAGCATGTGGCCCCAGGCGGCACCTGAGGGAGAGACAGTCAGGTTGGCCTCCTGGCCAGGTCACCATGCTCGAGGGACCTGGGACAGGCTGGGCCAAGGCCACAGGGCCCAGAAGTGAGCAGATGCCAGCCTGGGGGCTGGCCCTTAGGTCCTTTCAACCATCCTGATGGGGCACCTGGCCCGGCTGACTGGAAAGACAGCCATATGGGTGACCGACGCTAGGGTGCCTCTGGGTCCATCCAATGCAAATGCTTGGTCTTCAAATCCCCACTTCCCTCCATCCCCAACTTTACACTCTCCAAAAGGGGTCCCCAGCCTGTTGCTCTGGACCATCCCCTGTGGGCTGGCCTCCCAGGCACCCTGTCCCTCTTGGGCGTTACCCCCAGGGCCACAGGAGGTGGTCCACCTGCACCAGGCTCACCTGGCGTTGCTCCTTAAAGACACAGATGCCTGTGCCTGGCCCCAGACCCTGGAATCATCTCTGAGGGTAGAGCCAGAAGTCTGTATGGAAATCCTGGCTTCTTCCCTCCACCTTGGATCAGGGCCTCGCCAACCCCTACCCCTGTGCTCCCTCCCGACCTTCCTGGACTTACTACCTGATAAGACCGACCCCCTTCTACAGCCCTCAGTTCAGTTGAGTGAGTGCCTTGCCTGAGACAGCAAGTGAGCTCTGTGTGGGCAGGACACTCACCTGCCATGTCCAGTGTGCAGAACAGGGGCTCAAGAATATCCCCCAAAATCAGTGAATGTGGCAGATGCAGCTTCTGGCCACTGTTCTTGTCTATCACCCCCTGTGGATGGTCAAGATTCATCCTCCCTGGGGCGGGGGTGATCAGCTAGCCTTTGACAGAGAGGGTGGGAGGGAGTGCTGGGCCTTGGGACAAGCTGCCCGGGCTCCACGTGCCCTTGTCTGGAAAATGACCACACACCAAGGACCCAAGGAGGTGAAGGCCATGCAGGGGAGCCTCACGAAGAGCCTCACGGAATTTCTGGCCAGGATTTCTTTCCGAAAGTTCCTCTGCTGCCTGCCTTTCTCTGGCTGGTGAACGGCCCTAAGCCTCAAAGGAGGACCCCAGCACCAGGCCCCCTAGGAAGATGCTGCCCCCACCTACCCCAGGGCTGCTAGCCTTGGGCTCTGGGAAAGGGATGGGCTGGCCAGACTGTGGCCTGGGACGCCAGTGGGCCACTCTCTTCCCTTTGTGCCTGAGAACAGCTGACCTGAGGTCCTGCCCATGACTAGGCCCAGAGTATGGGTCTAGATTAGCCAAAGGTCTTGGGGTCCAAGGAGCAGGGCCTGGGTTGGAGGCTGAGGTTCCCATTGAGACACTATCCCTTCACATCTACTCACTGGCCTGGACCCGTCCACACTGTTCATGGCCCTGATCCCATCCTGCCCTGCCACTCCGTGAGTCCCCAAGTTGGAAATGTGGTGGCCTTTCTCTCTCCACGGCCCAGACTAACACCAGCTCCTGGCCGGGCTCATCACCTCTCTGGGTCCCCTCCACCTGCTATCCCTTCTGAGGGTAGGGCCTCTCCCCTCCTAGGTCCCCATCATGGAAACTCCCAGAGTGGGTCCCTAGGCAGGGCTTGGGGTCCCTCCTGTCCCGGTGACCACGAGACCCTTAGCAGGGCCAGGGGTTGTGGGATGGGCCCCCAGGGGACCAGATCTGACAATTGGGGCATCACTGGGACCTCACTGTCTTTCTGCTCCATCCCCGGCCTCAGTTTCCCCCCCAACACGGGAGGAGACAGCGAGGCCTGAGGCCCCGGACCCAAAGGCGCGCTCGGCTCTCACCTGAGGGGTCGGCCCCGGTGCCCCAGCCTCGGGGGCTTGGTCCCGGGCGCCCTCCTTCGCCAGGCGCTCTCTTCGACTTGGGGTTGTTCTCCCGGCCGCGGGGTTGAGGGGCCTGGGCGCCAAGGCAACGGGGGCGGGGCCTTCTCTGAATCTGCAAATATTCATGAGCCGCGGGAATCTTCCAGCTCCTCGAGGCCGAGCCACGCCCCCTAGCAACGGTTGCTAGGGCGGGCGGGAGGGCGGGCGGGGCGGCGGCCAACCAGATTGGGAGGTTCGAGCGTGTCCCGCCCCGCACGCGCGGGAGCGCCCCTGGGGCCGGTAGGGCAGCTGGGGAGGTGAGGCGCGGTCGAGACGGCGGGGCGCAGGCAGGCCAGGTGTCGGCTTCCGCAAAGGTGGTCTGGGGTGGAGACTCGCGCCCACCTTTCTCAGGTGGTAGGCGCCCGTGTCGGGTCGTCCCTGAGGCCAAGGCCCTGCGGGATTTAAAGGAAGCGCTTTGGGAAAGGACCCTCAGAAGACGAGGGAAATGCAGACCTGGACTCCTGGAGGGGAGTCCAGAGTGTCCGCGCCGGCGAGAGGCGCCGTCACCCGTTTTCACTTATCCGCCTTTACTTCGCGTCTACGCGCGTCAGGCGCGAGCCGGGCTTCGTCGTGGCCGCGGCGCAGTGCGCGGGATGGCCAACCGGACACAGCCACGGCACGTGGGGTCGGCGCCGTGCCTGGGGCGGGGGCGGCCCCCCCCCCAGGGGCCCGCCGAGGTCAAGGCTTGCAGTGGGGTGAGCTCCTGGGGAATAGCACGGAGCCGGCACGGGAGGGGGCCGAACGGCGCGGAAGGGGTAGGAATGGAAGGGGGTGCCGGCTGAGCAGAGGGGGAGGTTTGGCCTTACGTGTAATGCACCATTCTTTCTTATAAACAAGGAGAATGTGTTTATGCGTTACTTTGAAATTTTTTTAAATGTTAAATCATGTACTTCTGAGAATCTCTAAAGGAGATACAATGTGCATATTTATGCTTGGGGTGGGGGAGTCTTCAACCCCCTATGGCAGCTTTTGGGTTGGATTTCCTGGGTACCGTTTGGGCCTCAGGGTGAGCTCCTGCAGGGCTGGGCTCCGGGCTTTGGGGAAGCTGGGTGGACGGGTAGTCTGCAGGGCCTGCCGAAGTTGGGGGAAGCTGGAGATCAGGGAGCGCGGGACAAGGGCCCTCTGCGGAGCTCGGGGCGGGGCTGCGCACTACGTAAGTGAAAAACAAGACCCCCCGCACTGGGTAAAAAGATTGAGCCGGACTCGCTGCTCTGCGGGCTCAGACGTACCCGCCCAGCCGAGGCGCCCTGCGCCGCCTGGCCCTGGGCGCATGGCTGAGCCGCGCCCAAGGACCCCGCCGAACCGCCAGGCGTCCTGGGAGCCGGGAGGAGCCCCTTCCGAAGCCACCTGCACCTGACCCGCGTCCCGGCAGCCCCTCCGCTTTTCCCCGGCCTCGGGTCCGGGGGAGTCTGCGGTGCTGACCCCGCGGGCTCCACCCTCCCTGAGGCTCAGCCCTCGGGCTGTCCCCTCCGCTCCGGAACCCCTACGGTGTGCTGCGCGGCACGGCGCAGGGACGGCCTAGGGGGGCGTGGGCGCAGCTGTGCGCGCCGTGAAGGTGCCCAGGGGCCCGGCGCTGGGCTCTAGGAGTGGCGCAGGGGCTCGAGTCGGACATCGGCGACCCCGCCCCAGTCCACACCCGGCCGCGGACCCGCTTCGCCGCGGGGTCTCTATCATCTCGCGAGTCCCGCCTGTTCCCGGGAGAGTTCTGGCAGTTTCCGGAGAAGTTGTCTCCCCCGGACCCCGTCCCTAGCGGAGCCAACCCCTCAGGCCGCGGCCCACGAGGCCCAGCCGGGCGGGAACCGCCCTCCGCGCAGCTCCCGGAAGCCCCGCCCGGCCGAGGCCTCTGACGGGCGGGCCTCTCGGCCAACCGGGGTGGGGCAGAGCGGGGCCCGGCGCGCGCGGCCAATGGCAGGCTGTGCCGGGCTGACGGACGGGCGCGGGGCGGGGCGTGCGCGGCCCGGTCGGGTGTCCGCCGCCCGCAGCGCGAGCCGCACCCGCCGCGGACGGAGCCCATGCGCCGGGCGAGCCAAGTGCCCCGACCCCAGCCCCCGCCGCCGCCCCCGCCCCGGCTCCGGCCCCGGGGGCAGTCGTGCCAGTGAGCGGTGAGTGCGGCGGGGGCGGCGAGGGCCGGGCCGGGCGGGGGGCCTGCTGTCCTCGCAGGGCGCGCGGGGGCGCAGGTGAGCCGCGGGCGGCGGCGGGCGGGGCGCTGCGGCGGGAGTTGCGGGCGGCGGCTGGTCCGCTCTGCCTCACCCAGGCCAACCCCTTCGGCTCCGTGTCCCGGGCCCTGTCTTCCGGGGCCCCACAAGTGCACTGGGTGTCCCCGAGCGGAGGCCCGCCCGTGACCATGGCGCTAGGCGGGGTCTCCCACCCGCCAGAGACCCAAGGACCCCTGCGAAGAGCTCGGGCACCGGGCGGCCATCACATACACCAGACGAATCTGAGGTTTAGGAAGTCACTGCCCACTGTCCCCACAAGGGCATCCCTTCTTTAAACGTCACAAATTGGGGGCACCCCAGCTAGGGGCCTTGGCCCCAAGCCTTTTTCCTTTCTCACCTGTCTCTTCATTTCCACACCTCCTTTGGGTCTTTTCCTGTGATCGGCTTCTGCTTCCTGGAGCCCTGGTCCCCTGCTCACCTCCTCACCTTCCTTATGCTCTCCAAAGTTCTTCTGGCAGTGGGGCCCCGTGGGTTTCCCTTTATTTTTCCTTTATGTGGATTTTTTCTTTGGAGCGTAGCCCGAACCTGCCAAGGCAGGGGTACTTTCTGTCTGCTCGTTATCGTGTGCCTGGAGCAGTACCTGGCATGCAGTAGGTGCTCAGTGAATACTTGTCAAATGCACCAGCATGCCCGGGGGTGGGGTGGCCTGGAGCTGGTTGTCAGCTGCCACCAGCCTGTCCGGGCACGCTGCTGTGCCCGCCACCGTGGCAAGGCCTGTTCTCATGGGGGCGCTGGTAACGTCAGCCCACGGCGCTTCCAGTTCAGGCTTCTTGCCTACCCAGCAGCTTCTAATTCGGGTGCATGCTTGGGAGACGCTCTCAGTTGTCAGCCCTGCCTCTGGGGGACCGGCTCCCTGCTTCTCTCACACAGTCATTAAATGCAGCTGGAGGCAGGACCCCCCTCCCACCTCTGGGCTGGAGGTGCCACAGGTGAGCGGCTGGGCCACCATTCTGGCTGCCACCCCTGTTACCTGGATGTCCAGGCCCAGAGGGCAGGCTGGGCCTGGGCAGGCTGGGCCAGGTAGCTCAGCGGGCCTGCCCTGCGTGGTCTGGCCGTGCTGAGTGCCGCTTCCTCGGCAGGTGGGACAGGCGACCACTGCAGTGCCTTGTGCTGTGGTCCTTTGAGGAGCAATGACGGAGTATAAGCTCGTGGTGGTGGGCGCTGGAGGCGTGGGGAAGAGCGCCCTGACCATCCAGCTCATTCAGAACCACTTTGTGGATGAGTACGACCCCACCATAGAGGTGAGCTGGCCCGGCCCCTGTCCACAGCCTGGCTCCTGGCGCGGGCTCGTCTTCTACCCGCTCTGCAGGAAGGGGTCTCTTCGTCGTAGGTCCTGGGGGGCACGAGAGGAGCGAGGGAGGGTCCCGTCCCCGGAGGGCCTGCTGTCTCTAAGCAGTGTCCTCCCCAGGACTCCTACCGGAAGCAAGTGGTCATCGATGGGGAGACGTGCCTGTTGGACATCCTGGACACGGCGGGCCAGGAGGAGTACAGCGCCATGCGGGACCAGTACATGCGCACCGGGGAGGGCTTCCTTTGTGTGTTTGCCATCAACAACGCCAAGTCCTTCGAGGACATCCACCAGTACAGGTGAGCTGCCCGCGAGCCCTCAGGGGCCTCCTGTCCTCCCTCAGGGGCCGCGGGCAGCCTGCCCGCCAGCTCACGCCTTCCCCTTTGCAGGGAGCAGATCAAACGGGTGAAGGACTCGGATGACGTGCCCATGGTGCTGGTGGGGAACAAGTGTGACCTGGCCGCGCGCACCGTGGAGTCTCGGCAGGCCCAGGACCTCGCCCGCAGCTACGGCATCCCCTACATCGAGACGTCGGCCAAGACGCGCCAGGTGAGCAGGCCCCCTGCCCCCGCAGCCAGCCAGGGCCCCGCCCCACCCCGCCCGGGAGCCGCACTCACTGCCCCCTCTCCCTTGACGCAGGGCAGCCGCTCTGGCTCTGGCTCCAGCTCCGGGACCCTCTGGGACCCTCCGGGACCCCCGTGACCCAGCAGCCCCTCTCGCTGTAAGTCTCCCCGGATGGCAGGGCAGCGAGGGAGGCCAGGGCCCAGGTCTGGGCCGACACAGCTCCCGGGGGAGGTGGAGGTCCCCGGAGAGAGCTGCCCTGAGCCAGACCGGAGCGGTGACCCTGGGGCCCCCACCCCTGTGCCCCCAGATTGCCCCACGGGTCCTGGTCAGCCCCAGCCCCTCAGTGGGCCGTGGGGGAGCTGCTGAGGACAGGCCTCCACGGGGTGGCCCCTGGGGCCGGAGAGGAGCAGGGTCCAGCTCCCCGTGTGCGGGGTGGGGTGAAGGGGCTGGGGTTCTGCTCGAGGCCGAGGCAGTGGTCCCCCCCTGAGCTGGCCTCCTCTTCCCAGGGCGTGGAGGATGCCTTCTACACGCTGGTGCGCGAGATCCGGCAGCACAAGGTGCGCAAGCTGAGCCCGCCTGACGAGGGTGGCCCGGGCTGCCTGAGCTGCAGGTGCCTGCTCTCCTGACAGCGGCATGGGCGCGGGCTGTGGAGGTGCCGGATGAGACGCGGGCTGAGGATGCAGGGAAGGAAGGAAGTGCTGCCAGAGCCTGGCCAGCCCAGGTCGGTGGACAGAGTGACCGCGGGCCTCCCGGGACGCTTTGCACAGACTGTCGTGAACTGACGCCGGCGGCCCCCAGTTGTCACTCTCCTCCAGCCCCGTCCTGGCCCACTGGGCACAGGCTGAGTCGCAGTAAATTATTTCATGTCTTGACCCTGGCATTTGGCTGAGGTCGGGAGGCTGCGGTGCGAGTGACGCCCCAGGAGGCATGCGGGAACCTCAGCTTCGTGCAGCCGGCAGCTTCTCTGCCTCTGGGGGCCCCAGGTGCGTCCTCTGGAGACCTCTGGGTGCTGTGAGAACCAGCCCGTCTACCACTTAGCACACGAAAATTTATTCACCTTTAACCGGCAAGAGGGGAAACTGAGACCAAAGACTGTCCCTTCCCTGGGAGGGAGGCCTTCACAGGGAATGGCTGGGGGGCGGGGAACTTCTTCGGACTCCCGGTGGGGTCGATTCTCCTGAGTTTTGGGGACCCTGGAAGGCAGTAACTGACTTTGGCAGAGGGAGGAACACAGCCCGTCGGGTCCAGTGGCACCCTCTGCTCTGCCCCGTGGGGACCAGGTGGCTGCGTGGGGTCCAGCGTTTCGCTGGCCCTGCCTCCTTATGTGTGTGAGGGTGGCCCGCTGGCCCCTGCCGTCCCCTCGTTGGAGGTGGCCTGTTGCTCCCAGGGCCACCTCAGGTCACCAAAGCGGCCTGTGGTGCCCATCCAGGCCCCAGGTGGCCACATCCAGCTCCGAGAGGGCTCACCTTGCCTTGGGCAGAGCTCTGGACTGGCCAGGGCGGCCCCTTTAGTCATCATTGCAACTGTCGGGGTGCTCACAGCGCCCCTGCCTTCCCGGGGCCCAAGTCAGGCCAGGCCAGGCGCTTCTGGGTCAGGGCCTTGTGCTGTGTGAGGGGGTCCTGTCCTCAAGGAAGGCCAGCGTGAAGAAGTAGGGCGTGTCACTGTGCTCACAGTCACCTTGTTCTCTGGAGGCCCCTGAATGTCCAGCTTCCTCGTGGACGCAGAGGTTGGGGGTTGTGGGCACGTGCGGGGCTTGCTCTTGGGGCACTGCCCCGGCCCCATCGCGGCCGTGCTGGTCACTGCCCCAGGAGGGGTGCTGGCTGCAGTCGTTACAGGGCAGGAGGGGTGTCGTGGGCCTGGAAGTGCTCTCTTCAGTGGGCTGGGCAGAGCCAGTGGCTGGGACCTCAGTGGGTTTGCAGGGCCGTGCCTGTCGTGTGGCCCTGCGGGTGGCCCAGGCAGGTGTTGAAGCAGAGAGGACCCAGCATTCCGGCTCAGAGCCGATGTCTGGGGGCCACTTGCCTGTGGCCTCGTGGTTCACTGAGAGGCTCGGGAGGGAATTCCATCACTGTGGCTGCAGCCGATCCTGAGGACTGTCCTGGGCTGGGGACAGGCAGGCCAGACTCGGAGCCTCCGGGGCCCCCAGCGGGAGGCCTGAGGCCGTGGCCCCCTCGTGCCACTGCTCCTTGGCTTTCAGGATGGCCGGGCCGGGCGAGGGGCTGGGCTGCTCGTGCTGGGCAGGTGGGCCAGGGAGAGCCAGCCCATCTTCTCCGGGGAGCGTCTTGATGCTGGGAGGGGTAAGGAGAGGCCTGGGGGCTGGGGCAGGTCGCTCCAGGCCCAGGGGCCTCGTGGGGAACTCTTCAGGTTTTGCTGGAAATGTACAGACCAGGTCAGCTTCTCGACCAGGCCGTTCGGCCTGCGCAGGATGGGCCGGTGGGACCCTGCATGGCGGCCCCAGCCCAACACTGAAAACAGCTCTCCAGGCTGCTGACCCCTGGCTGTCCTGATGCCCAGCCCTGGCCTGGTCGGCCGAGTCTTAGAGCAGAAGAGCAGATGGATGGGGGTGAGGAGGAAGGCCTGGGGCTCGCCCCACCGCTCACTGCCCCAGAGGGTGACTCCGGAGGAGACTGCTGCTCAGTGCCCCTGAGGGAAGCAGGTCCCACTTCGTCCTGCGTAGCTTGGCCATCGAGGCCTGCAGCTGCCTGAGCACCACGTCGTCCTCCAGGGCCCAGGCCCGGGACAGCGTGTCCTGCAGGAACTCCTGCAGGCCTTCCAGGGGCAGCTTCAGGAGGCGTTCTGGGGGTGCGGATGCCATCAGGCCAGCGGGGGCCCCACCGGGAAGACTCAGCTCCCCACCCTGGGGCACCTCCCGTGGGCGGCGGCTGTGTTCCGCTGGGCACCACACCTGTAGGTCTGCTGTGCCCGGGAGAGCCATGGGCAGGGCCACTGCCAAGGGCGTGCTCCGGAGGGCGGCCTCTGGGCTCCTGTGCTGGCCAGCCTGCCTCCTCTGCGGCCTGCACACCACGCTCTGGGACCTTAAGGACTGTGTACACCATGGCCGTCGGCATGTGCTTGCTCTCCAGGATGTAGGCATCCCAGAGCTTCAGGGTCAGCGCAAAGGGGGTCTGTGAGGACAGCAGGCCCAGGAGGGGCAGCTTGAGCAGGGCACGGTGGTGGTCCCAGCACAGGGTAAGAACCCGCCACCGGCCTCCGGCCCCTGCAGTCGCCCGGGCTGCATCAGACAAGCTCCTGCAGCTCCTCATCTGGTGGGGCTCGTCCCGGTGGGGCCGTGGCTCCTGGACTCAAGGTCCTGAGGATCTGGCCAGCACGACCCCTAGTCTGGGGGCAACAGAGCCTGTGCACGCTCGGTGGGAACACCGCAGTGGAGCAGAACGCTGGCTTGCCCACCCCCGGGCTGACCCAGTCTTCTGATGGCAGCCAAAGCAGAAACGGCTGGGACTTCGAGATGCCCTGCGCCCACCAGGAGGGCTCTGGGCTGCTCCTGGACGCCCTGCGGGAGGGGCATGGCATGTCTGGGGTGTGGGGCTGGGTCCTCCCCAGGCATCAGGAGGGGTCAGGGAGCACCTCTGGGACTCAGCCTCCTGGGCAGCCTTGCCCGGTCGACGGAGCACCGCAAGAACCACCGGATGGTGTCAGTGCCCGTGGACGTCTGCTCCTCACCCTGATGGAGGGCACGGGCTCGGGGCCTGCGTGCTCGTCAATGCCCGTGGACGTCTGCTCCTCAGCCTGATGGAGGGCACGGGCGCAGGACCTGCGTGCTCGTCAATGCCCGTGGACGTCTGCTCCTCACCCTGATGGAGGGCACGGGCTCGGGGCCTGCGTGCTCGGCTGGAAACGCGCTCGCCGCTCACCCCCCCCACCCCCGCCTCGGGAGAAGGAGAATGAAGCCTGAACCACTGGATGGTGTCAGCGCCCGTGGATGTCTGCTCCTCAGCCTGATGGAGGGCACGGGCGCAGGGCCTGCGTGCTCGTCAATGCCCGTGGATGTCTGCTCCTCATTCTGATGGAGGGCACGGGCTCGGGGCCTGCGTGCTCGGCTGGAAATGAGCTCGCCGCTCACCCCCCCCAACCCCCCCTCGGGAGAAGGAGAATGAAGCCTGCAGGAGGCCAAGCCCCTGCGGTGGCTGTGGGACGGCGCCTCTGTGCGGGGGCGGGGGCGATGCATCTACTCACCAGGTGTCCTTGCAGCTGGGGGAGGGCTCTGCCTAGAATGTGCTCTTCGTGGGCCTGGAGTCTCAGCAGTTTTGGGAACCCCGGGATGGAGAAGCCCGAGGAGCCCCCGGACCCCCACAAATCAGAGCCGTGTCCAGCGAGGGTGGAGTACCGCAGGCGCCCCCGGCGGTGACCCCAGCGTGCAGGGCCCTCCTGAGCCCTGGCTGGACACGCCCTTCCCAGGCAGGACAGCCTGTGAGGCCGGGGCGGCCGGGGCAGAGGCCCTGCTCCCGGAGGCCCAGCTTGGCTGGCACCCTGGGCTGAGGGGTGGGCAGGCGTCCGGCCCTGGCGCTTGCCCTGGCCGCAGCGGGGGGTGGGGGACCCGGTACAGAGGGACAGGGAGTGCAGCCCACGGGGTGGGTGACGGGGGTGTGCCTGGCCCTCTCCTAGGCTTGGCAGCCAGGCTGGGGGCACGGGAGGGGGTGTTGCTGCCGCCAGGGCTTCGTCTGGCCGTGGGCTCGGAGGGCGCTGGGGGGTGGCAGGTGTGAGGCAGAAGGACCAGCAGGGAAGGGAGAGTTGCCTGGACGAGGCCGGGATTGAGGGCCGTGGCTCTAGGACCCAGAGGGCAGCACGGGGAGCCCGTGCCCTTCGCTGATGGGGACATAGACTGGGCCCAGGTCCCCGCCAGCCCACTGCTGGGGGAGCTCTGCAGGGAGACCCCTGGCCCTGATGCACTCCAGCTGTCCTCGGTGGTCACCTACCATGCATGGCATGTTTCTCGTCAGTCATCAGCTGGACCAGCGCCCAGAAGGCGTCCTCCTCACCCAGGAATGTCAGCAGGATCGCCACGACCTGGCTTATGCCCTGGCAGTGTCCACCTCTTGCAAGAGCCAGATGTGCATGGAGGACCCACCTGGAGGCCTCTTCTGCCCCCTCCACACTACCACCTCAGCTCCTGGATGGGCTCCTGCCTGGCCGAGCTCACACTGCCCTGGAGGGGCCCCCTGAGATGCCCTGTGGGCTGGAGAGCCCCTGAGCAAGCTAGGCGCCAGCACCACAGCAGCCCCAAGCCGGAGGCTCTGGGCGCCGTCCTGGGTCCCCTTTCCCAGACGAGGCGAGGGAGGCGATGGGGCCCGGCACAGTCTGGAGGTCCTGCCGTGAGGTCAGGCTTGGGGGGCCTGACCTGGGAGAGCACAAGGCCAGGGGGCTGGCCCAAGACCCCACTGTGGGCAGCCCGTGGGGTCCTCTCAGCTGGTATTCCTCGAGGGAATGTTCTGGAAAGAGCAGGTAGAGCAGAGCTGCCTCCCTGGGGGCCCCACAAGAGTTCTGATTACTGGGAACCTTCATCCCTGCCAAGTTTCTGATTAATAATACAGCATTTTTAGGATCAAAACTCGAGTTTCAGGGGTAAAGTCTACATGCAATGAAATATAAATATCCCAGGTGTACAGTTTGACAAGTTTTTATTTTCTTTATTTTTTCTGTTGGCACACATCACAGTTCAGTCTCGGGGATGTACAGCCCCTTGGGTTTTCACACACGGGCGGGGCCGCCACATCCGTGCTCCGGCCTAAGATCCCACCCCGTTAGCCCTGGCGGCCGCTGACCCTCCCCCTCCCGGGGCTGTGCTTTTTCCAGAACGCCCTGTGAGTGGAATCACGTGTGGGTCTGGATTCCTTCACTTGGCAAAATATGTCTAAGACTCATCCATGCTGTTGAGTGAATCAATAGCTTCTTCCTTTGTGTTCCTGAATTAAAGTCCATTTCATGGAATCCCCCAGTTTATCCATTCCCTTGATGAAGATGATCTTGGTTGCTTCCAGTTTTTAACGATCACGAACAGAGCAGTGAATATTGCATGCAGGTTTTATGTGGGTTTAAGTTTTCAGCTCATTTGGGTAAATACCAAGGAGCATCATTGCTGATCACATGGTGAGAGTATATGTAGTGGGGTTTTTTTGACTGCATTGGGTCTTCATTGCTGCAGCACGTGGGCCCTAGAGCACACGGGCTTCAGTAGTTGTGGCTCATGGGCTCTAGAGTGCAGGATCAGTAGTTGTGGTGCACAGGCTTAGTTGCTCCGCGGCATGTGGGATCTTCCTGGGCCAGGGATGGAACCCGTGTCCCCTGCATTGGCAGGTGGATTCTTAACCACTGCGCCACCAGGGAAGTCCCAATATGTGTAGTTTTGTAAGAAACCACCCAACTGTCCCCCACAGTGGCTACACCATTTGCATCCCCACCAGTGCTGGATGAGAGTTCCTGTTCCTTCACATCCTTACCAGCACTTTGGTTCTTATTCTGCCTGAGTCCTTAATTAGATATATGATTGGCAAATATTTTCTCCCACTCTGTAGCTTTTTCATTCTTGTAACAGTGTCTTTTGCAGAATGAAAGTTTTACATTTAGATATAGTTCTTTCTCTCATAGGTGTCTTCTGTCTCACCTAACCGGCCTCTTTCCCAGTGTCCATGGCCTCACCCCATCCTGGCGTTCTGGTTTTCTAATGCAACAAGTGAGTTGCCCTGCAAACAAGCCAGAGGTTTAAGATGGAACCAGAAGTTGGGACACAGCCGTGTTTCCTCATTTGTGTATCCAGTAGGCTGTGTTCTCAGACAGCAGTGG
This sequence comes from Delphinus delphis, assembly GCF_949987515.2. Lineage (NCBI taxonomy): Eukaryota > Metazoa > Chordata > Mammalia > Artiodactyla > Delphinidae > Delphinus > Delphinus delphis. The sequence continues at coordinate 110,171,523 of NC_082690.1, forward strand.
CTGGGCCTGAAGCCTAAGATATTTACGATGTGGTGCATTATAGGAAACCTCCCTGATTCTGTGCCCAGGCCTGCAGATGGGCAGGGGTGGTGGGTTGGTGGGGCCCACCAGGCTTATCCTCACACCCTGGGCTCCTGTCTGCGTGAGGCCTGCAGCCTGGGGGCTGTGGGGTGATGGAGGTTCTGAGGGCCAGTGGCGGCTGACTCGCCCTGGGCCCGGCCTTGGAGGTCAGCAGAGACACAGCCACGCTCCGGGCCGAGGCAGGCATGGGGCTTCCCAGCTTCGGGCCCGTGGAGTCTCCTCGGTAGAGGAATCTTGTCATGAGAGGAGCGTGGGAGGTCCAGGGCGACCACTCGGGCAGCACAGCCCACGCCTGCCTTGATGCTCCCGGCGCCGTCTTGGCCAGACCCCTCTTCTCTCCGGGGTCAGGGCTCTGAAGAGCATCTCTTGGTCCAGAGCGAGCTTGATCTGTTGGCTATTCATGTACGCCCCGAACCTGTCACGGCAGAACCTGCTCTCCTGCCCACCCACAAGGTCTCCCCGGCCGGCAGGGTCTTTGCGCCATACCCAGTTACCCAGATTGGAACAGGTTGTTCAGAAAGGAGTGAAGCGTTGGGAGACCCGATATTAGGGCTCCCACTAGGGCTGGATATTAGGGGGTTACAGTAAGTGCTTCAGGTGTAGCAACAGGGTCAAGGGCACGCATAAGAATCCCTGTGTCTTCGTGTCCCGTCCCGTCCCCACCCCCCACCCCCCCGCAAAATCCCACTCAGCTTTGTGATCTTAGTTCCGCAACCAGGGATCAAACCCTGGCGCTCGGCAGTGAAGGTGCCGAGTCCTAACCATTGGACCGCCAGGGAGTTCCCAAGAATCCAGTTTTTTTTGTTTGTTTTTTTTTTGCGGTACGCGGGCCTCTCACTGTTGTGGCCTCTCCCGTTGCGGAGCACAGGCTCCGGACGCGCAGGCTCAGCGGCCATGGCTCACGGGCCCAGCCGCTCCGGGGCATGTGGGACCTTCCCGGACCAGGGCACGAACCCGCGTCCCCTGCATCGGCAGGCGGACTCTCAACCACTGCGCCACCAGGGAAGCCCAAGAGTCCCTGCTTTTAAAATGCATACTGAGAACCTAGGGACGCGGTGAGGCCAGACATCTTGGGTTCTCTGTAAAACACCTGTGCTGGTCAAGTGTGTGGTGAACGCAGGACAGAGGACAGGACAGTGTCGCTAGTGTTGGACCTGGGTGATGGAATTTGGGGGTTCGTCACACTTTTAAAAAATAAATGATGGAAATTGTCTAAAAGAGCAGAAATATATAACTAAAAACATCAAGATGGGGCGTCATTTTGACCCCGCCGACCCGCATTCGTTCCATTCGTTCCCCTGGGCTCGGGTCCAGCCTGGTCTCTGGTGCCTGGAGCCCCTCACCTCCCGCGGGGCCCTCTGGGGCCTGTTGAGCCAGTCCAGACCGGTCCCCACTCTCCCCGCGCGCCCCCCGCCCCGTGCCCCACACCGCCGCCCTCGTTCCTCACGTGCCCACTCGCGCCCCCTCGAGGCTCAGGCGGCACCGCCAGGCCGGGGGCCGGGCACCCGCCATCCCAGCTTCAGACCCAGGCCCACGCCTCCCCCCGCGGGGCCCCGGGGACCCACTTGATGCCGTAGCGCTCCCGGAACATGATGCGGTTTCGGAAGGCGCGGTTCCCACCCAGGTCGATCTGCTTTAGGTGCTGGGAGTACAGCCGGGCCTGCGGTTTCGGGCTCTGTGGGCGGGGCCAAGGGGCGGGGCAGGCGTCAGGCGGAGCCCGGACCCACGACCACCACCGCCGGACAGAGGGCACGCTGCGAGGAGGCTGGCGGGAGCTGAGCTGTTTCTGCAGAAGCCTCACTGTGCGCATTTCTGAAGCCAGGGCGGGTCACGAGTGACGCCCACGTCCAAGGTCCAGACCCCCGCCCTTTAGGGAGGCACCGTCCAGGCCAGCTGGACCCCTCCTCCGCCCGCTGCATGCGGCCTCCCAGGATGACAGCGCCCCAGGGAGGCGGCTCCCAGGTGCGTGGGGAGGCGGAGAGGGCGGTTGGGCCTCTGTTCCTCGACCCCCGCCGGAGTCCCACCGCCAACAGGCGGGGACACGAGGGGTGAGGCGGGGCGAGGCGGGGCAAGGCGAGGACAGTAAGGGCGGCTCACTGCCTTGTTTCCCAAGAGTGAATCTGGCACCAGCCCGACTCAGGGTCCCCGGGGACGGGGACGGGAGGGCTGCTGGGGGCTCGGGCTCCCAACAGCCAGACGCTAAAACAGCCCATGAGGAATGCAGAGCCCCGCGGCCCTGACACCCCCCCTTCTCAGACCCCTGGTTAAGAAGGCGAAAAACATATCCTTGGGGCTCCCCTTAGGCCTAACAGACATGCATGTTTCCCGTTTCAGAACTCTTTATGTTCATACGGAGGGACATTCTTGATCTCTGTATGTATCTGCCCTGTTTCCGGGGGCCCTTTGGAGCTTCCGGACTGAGCGTGACGCTGGCTGTGGTCCCACAGTTAGTGGGTGTCCGCCACATTCTTAGCCTCGTAGGTTACCCGTCCTTGGGTTGCTTGTGGAAGCATGACCACTGTCACATTTCCCCTACTGGTCTTACTTGGTCTGGGTACACAGAGCGCCCTCCCCGGGCAATGTGACCTGGGGGTACCCTCGGTGGAGAGGGGGTGCTGGGCGGTGGGAACAGGCCAGGTGTAGGGACCTCTCTGGGGCGATGGGAAAAGACCTGCTTCTTGTCCGGATTCAGTCCTTCTGTTCAGCTGAATGCAGGCCTGTCGTTCATCTGGTTTGGCTTTGCTCTCTCCTTTCATGGCTTCTGTGGGTGTCTCCTTGCTCTTTTCCCCCTGGTTTCTATCCCTTGCTGTGTGACTCTGTCCCCCCAACTGTCTAGGAGGGCTTAGTTTGATTCCAGGTGGCATGTGTCCGTATCTGGACACAGTGTCTGCACTAGGCCAAGTGGGATGGGCAGCAGGGGGGTGGGTGGGGCCTTCCAGGCAGGTGGGCCTCGGGGCCTGCAAGCCTGGGAGGTGCCAGGAAAGTGCTGGGGATGGGCAAGGGGTCCCTGAGGCCCAGCCCCCCAAGCTCCTGATGTCCTGGCCTGTTGGTGCGGCCCCCGCACAGGTGGAGGGGCCATACCTGGTCGTCCCTTTAAAAAAAAAAAAAAACTTATTTATTTATTTTTGGCTGCATTGGGTCTTCGTTGCTGCGTGCAGGCTTTCTCTAGCTGTGGCGAGCGGGGTCTACTCTTCGTTGTGGTGCGCGGGTCCTTGTTGCAGTGGCTTCTCTTGTGGAGCACGGGCTGTAGGCGCACGGGCTTTAGTAGTTGTGGCATGCAGGCTCAGTAGTTGTGGCTCGCGGCTCTAGAGTGCAGGTTCAGTGGCTGTGGCGCACGCGCTTAGTTGCTCCACAGCATGTGGGATCTTCCTGGACCAGGGCTTGAACCCGTGTCCCCTGCATTGGCAGGCGGATTCTTAACCACTGCACCACCAGGGTAGCCCTGGTATTTCCCTTTGTTCTCCACCTTCACCTTCTCCATGTCCAACAGCAGAGACCATACCTGACCTTGCACCTGTGGGGGGATTCCTTTGTAGACCCGCCGGCGCATCTCCGGGAGAGAAGCCAGCTGTGAGACAGGTGCAGGGGATGCCAAGGAGGAGAGAGAGCGAGAGGCGTCTGGAGGATGCTCCGGAGGGGCTGGGTCTGCCGCAAGTAAGAGCGGGCCGTGGCCCCGCTGCTCCCTTCCTGCGGGGTCCCCGGCTGGGCTGGCTGCGGCCCTGGCATCGGACTCTCCCCGGGCCTTGTGGGGCACCCAGCCCAGCACCCTTCAGGGTCAGGATGCTCAGCTTGCTACCTTCTCGCCACCCTGGTATTTACTCCAATCCCTCAGCATCTTCACCCACTTGTCAGCTCGCCCGATCTCCTGGGCTTTTTGCTGGAAAATGGGAAATGGTGGTGCTGGCCCAGCTGCCAGCTTCCTAGGGTGGCCCTGATGGGCGTGACCTCAAAAGGGCCAGGAAAGGCGCAGACCCCTCAGCCCGAGGACCCCTTGACGGCTCTGGGGTCAGGGCGGCAGGGAACCGAAGCTGCACCCACGACGTCCTCCCCCCTCCCGCCGGTGCAGCATGGATGGCTCTTACCCTCGCTGAGTGGGTGCTGCAGCCGCTGATGCTGAGGCCCTGGGTGCTGAGGCTACGCAGCTCCCCTGACTGGAAGGCAAGAGAAGCAGAGCGTGAGGACCCGCACCCGGCCGGGTGCCCAGAAGGCCCCACCTGCCCCCATCAACCCCCAGGTGTCAGCCCAGGAGACTGCGGAGGGGAGGGCTGACCCCAGGAGGGTGCTGGCTCAGGGATGGGCTGCGTCCCACAGCAGCCCCAGGAGGTGCCCCACCTCCTGCCGATGCTGGTCACCCGCTCTGCTCCATGCCCTCCCGGCCCCTGCCCTGCTGGAGCGCAGGGGCCCCCGCTCAGGGCTCTCAGGTGAGTTGCTCCCCAGGGCCTCACCCTGCTCCAGAGTGGATGCCTCTGTCCAGGTGAGTCACTCTCCAGGGCCTCACCCTGCTCCAGAGTGGACGCCACCGTCCAGGTGAGTCGCTCCCCAGGGCCTCACCCTGCTCCAGAGTGGACGCCTCCGTCCAGGAGCCCAGCACCCTTAGCCCTGCTGCAGACCAGCTCCGTCCAGGTACATGCACGTCTTCTCCTCTCTCCCCCACCGTGGCCCGGCCCGGCCTTCTACCCCGAGTCTCCTCCCAGCCCCAGACCGAGGGGTCAGGTCGTCTTCAGCTGCAAACTCCGCCTGCGTCTGTCTCCTTCCCGTGAGCTTCTGAGGCCGGTCCTGCCTGCTCCCCCTGCCCGTCCCTCCAGCGCCTGAGGCCACACCTCTCACTGTCCTCCGGGCCAGAGCCTCGGAGACCTGTGGGCCAGGCGCGCCTCACCCTGTGGCCACGCTCTGCAGAGTCTGCTAACCAGGCTGAGCCTCCCTCTGACCTCGGAGGCAGAGGCCAGGGCCAGGCATGGAGGCCACGCGGCTGAGGCCCAGGCCTGGACCAGCGCCCAGCCCTGCCCCCGCCGCCTCCCCGAGTCCTCTCAGCTCCAGCCCAGTGCAGACCCTGACCCGCCGTGGCCACCAGGGGTCGAGGCCCTGAGCTGGGGCGATGGGTCCCGCCTCCAGAGAGGTCTTTCTGCAAAAGGAAACCTGCCCCGAGATGGGAAGGAGGGGCATCCTGATGCCTCATGGCAGAAAACGTAGCCTGTCGGCAACTTTGTACAGCGAGCGGTCAGCATCTTCCCCGGGTTCCACTGGAGCCCCTGCCTGGCCCTGAAACCCACAGAGGCCAGAGGTGTGGCCAAAGGAGGGGCAGGACACCTCCCCTGCCCTGCGTCCCAGGAGCACAGCACGAGACCCACCTGCCCGAGTGGGAGCTGCTCGTACCTGGCTAGGATCCTGCCTGGGCCACCTGGTCCCACTGGCTGTGACCACCACCCAGGCCATACCCGCCCCTCCGGGTGAGGATACCCACCTGGGTTCCGCCTTCTCAGCCTTGGCCGGGATCCCCGCCTGGAACATAACTGTTCCTGCTGCTGTGGCTCCCACTGGGCCGCACCTGCGCATACCTGGCAATGGGCCCCACCTGGGCCTCACCCGCCCCTCCTTGGCTCTGATCCCACCAGGGACATATCTGCTTCTGCTGGCTGTGCTTCCCCACCTGTGCTTCCCCACCTGGGCCTCACCTGCTGCTGGTGACTACGATCCTTACCGGGGCTGTACCTGCTCCGACTGGTGACGATACCCACTTGGGCCTCACCTGATCTACCTGCTCTGATCCCCGCCAGGCCTCACCTGCCTGTCCTTGGCTCTGATACCTGCCTGGGCTGCACCTGCTCTTCGTGTTCACCGTCTGCCGGTGTCTCACCTACTTGTGTTTGGCTGTTATTTCTGCTCGTTCCAGGGCCAGCAGGGTCTCCGGCTTCTCCATGTGCGACGCTGCAAGACAAAAATATCCAAATATCCCAGTGTGCTAAAGAGCTTCAGAGAGCCAGCAAGTTGAAGTTGGCTCCTTGTCGGCAGCTCCCCCGTCTGTCTGATGAGGGGAGAAAACCACGCCGCCGGGGTGGCGGGTCATGGCTCGCACCCACACCTCGTAACACTTACTTCCGCTTCCAGACTCCCCTCCGAGCCGCCTGGGAAACCCTGTCACAGTGAGGTGATGAGGGGCAAGCAGGGGGCCAGGAGGCCCAGGCGAAGTGCTGAGCTGCGCAGTGAGCTGCGATCCCGGCCTTGGGCGCTGAGCAAAGGAGAGGGTGGCTGCCGGCTGCAGAGGGGCTCCTGCGGGAATCACAGTTTGCTCGAGCACCAGAAGCACGAGCAACACGGGACTTCCCTGGCGGTCCAGCGGTTAGGACTCTGTGCTTCTACTGCAGGGGCACGGGTTCCATCCCTGGTCGGGGAACTAAGATCTCACATGCTGCATAGCATGGCCACACACACAACAAATAAACAAGTAAAAAAGCACGAGCAACAGAAAAAAATTGATAAACTGGACTTTATCAACACGAAAAACTTCTGTGCTTCAAATGACACCATCAAGAAAGTGAAAAGACACACAATGAATAAAAAGATTTGTGAATCACCTATCTGATAAGGGGCCTAGTATACAGAATATATAAAAACTCCGAACTCAATCAAAAGAAGTAGACCAATTAGAAAATGGACAGAGGACATAGATAGACCTTTCTCCGAAGTCTACCCAGCTTCAGAGACAAGGCCACGGGACACACCACTCCTCACCCACGGAATGGCTATCACCAGTAACACAAGGATGCAGAGAAATTAGAACCGTCCTGTATTGCGGACAGGAAATACTGATCCGGGCTACAACATGGATGGAGATGATGCTCAGTGAAAGAAATTGGATACAAGAGACCACAGTGATCCCATTGATCTGAAACGTCCAGCATCGTCAGATCCGTAGAGACAGAAACTCGACCAGTGGTCTCCAGGGCTGGGGGAGGGGCTGGGGGGTTCTCTGCTGACGGATACGAGACTTTGTTACGAGGTGGTGAAATGTGGACACAGTGGTGACGGTTGCACAACTTTGTAAATACTCTGAAAACCACTGATCGGTGTATTTTAAACAGCTAAATTTAGTGATGTGTGAATTGAAGAAAAAGAGCTCTCTGAGCCCGATTCCCCACAGTCTCAGCCCCAGGAGACCCTGAAGGTGGCAGGGGCGCTCCTGGTCAAGGGCGGCCCTGGGCTCCTGCCCACTAGGCTCCTCCCAGGACCGGGCGCCCACCCAGGATGGCCCCACTCGGGAAGCAGAGCAGGGACTGGGGACCGGGGGTCTCTAGGACGAGATGCTCACACCTACTCCAGCTGACTGAACTCAAAGCTGGTGCTGGCTGGTGAATCAGCTCAGACGACACCGCAGCTGATCAGGAGGGTGTGGCTTGGGGACAGGAGGACATGTTTGACCTCAGGCAGCCTCTGTGCTGCTGAGACCGTCTCTAGGTCCACAATTCTGAACAAGGCGATGGGGGAAGGGCCTCACGGTCCCCATTCACGCAGAGGGACCCACTCGTTCCTGGACACTTGCAGAAGGCCCAGCCCATCGGGAACACGGCTGGGATGTCTTGGGCCAGTGACACGTCAAGAGGACTTGGGACAGGGCACTGCTCAGGATGAGGCCCTGTGTCCCAGCCCGGCCCACAGCCCGAACACAAACGTCCTCACCTGGCAGTGCCCCTGATCTGGGGCACGATGGACAGGGTACTTCGAGGACGCAGGGCACAAGCACAGGGCTTGGAGAGGGCGCCGGGCTGTGGGGCTTCCGAAGCTCTGAGCACCTCCCCGCACCCTGCCCTGCTCCGCTCGCCTCCCCTCCATCCACACGCCTCCCCTCCCCTCCCTCGCACCCCTAGCCTTCACCCTTCACCTCCTCCTGCACCCTCCCCTCCTGCCCGCTTCTTGCATCCCTTCTCCATCCTTCCTCCTCCTCTGTCCCCACTGGCCACTCGCCTCCACCCTTCCTTCCGCATTCTCCCCATTTCCCGACACCCAGACCTACTCCTCAGCCACTCAGCCACTCTCCCCTACTGCTCCTGTGTCCCACCGCCCTCCATCTTTCCTGTCCTTCCCCCTCTTCCTGTCTTACCTCCTCCTCCCTCCGTCACCCTGCATGCACCTCCCCACTGGCTCCGTCTTCTATCTGTCTCCCCCTGCTCTTCCTCCCGCATCCTCTCTACCCCCTCCTGCTGTCCTTCCTCCTCCTCTGGGCCAGGTGTCTAAGCTCTGACCTCGGGCTCCTCACGTGGACACGGGCACCTCTGGCAGCAGCCCTCCCCCCACGGAGGCAGAAGGGGCTGCAGGGGCCTGGCCCAGGGTCAGTGGGGTGGGGTCCGAGTCAGCTTGGCTGGAGCCAGAGAGGACGGAGGCCCCCACCCATGGGCCTCTGTCCCCACTGTGGCCACAAGAGACGAGGTGATGCTTACCCATCTGACCTCTTGCTGCTGGGAGATGTGCCTCCTCGATGGAAATGCACCCAGGGAAGGGGCAGGAGAGATGGAGCTGGGCAGGTGAGGGTCAGAGAAGGTCAGGGACCCCGGGGGCCTCCAAACACCTACGGACACGAAGAAGAGTGGGTGCCAGGCAGCGGGTGGAACTGTGGGGTCACTGCCATTCCAACCCACAATGGGCCTCGCGTCATTGGTCAGGGTTGGCACTGAGCCCTTTCCCTCCAAGGGGTCTTGCCTTTGGAGGAGGGTCTTGTCACCAGGCAGGGGAATGTGACCAGGGTCAGGTGGATTCGGGCAGGTGCTGGCTTCTGGCACATGGACCCTCAGGACCAGCCCGTCCCCAATGCCTGAGCACATTCCCCCATCCCTCACCCTGCTGGCTACCAGTGCCAGGTGGCTACTTATGCCCACCCTAAGCCTTCGCAGTCTGAGTTAAATCCCTATAGCCTTTTCCACCCAGGCCTCAGCCAGCTTCTTTGAGGTTCTCTGGGTCTGACGGCCACATCAGAGGCTCACCTGGGTACAACCTTTATAGGTACCTGCACCCTAAACAAATACAGACGCTCTGGACTGGCCTGGAGCCCCTGGCTCACCCCCTGCTCTTCCTCCCACATCCTCTCTACCCCCTCCTGCTGTCCTTCCTCCTCCTCTGGGCCAGGTGTCTAAGCTCTGACCTTGGGCTCCTCACATGGACACGGGCACCTCTGGCAGCAGCCCTCCCCCCACAGACCGATTACGTGGCTGGATGCGCCCGGCCCATGGTCAATCCTGGGAGGTCAGCGTCGTCTTGGCCGCATCCCAGGAAGGATGGAACCGCCCATCTGGTGACCTCTACCCCCAACGTGGCCACAAGGGACGAGGGTGCAGGTGATGCTCACCTTTCCGGCCTCTCAACTGCTGGAGCGGCGCCTGGTCTCTACAGATGGACTGCGGTCGGGTCGGGCGAGGGTCAGAGCAGGTCAGAGACCACGAGGGCTCCCAACTGCCTACGGACACGAAGCACAGTGGGTGCCGGGCAGCAGGCAGAACTGCGGTGTCGCTGCCCGGGTCAGAGGTCAGGATCAGAACCGAGCCCTTTACCTCAAAGGTCTCTTGCCTTTGGGGGAGGGTCCTGTCACCATGCAGGTCTCAGCCGGGAGGCCTGGCCCTCTCCCGCCATCCCTTGGCCCATCCTCATGGAGTCCAGCCAAGCCGCCTCCAGATGGTCCTGTATCACAGTTATCCACTCCCCCTCCCACAGCATCACTGAGTGTCTTTTTCATTTACCAGTCTTCAAAGTCTTCATGATTACCTTCGAGGTGTGTCTGCTGTTAATGGCTGTGAATGTGCATTTCGTGGGTCCATCAGGATGTTATTGAAGTCCCGCACTGACGGGCACTCATGCTTTTCAGATCTGACAAATGCAGCCGGAGGGCTCCAAGCTCATGCTCTTCCCACCTGGAAACGAGGCTGTCTGTCCCCTCCGTGCTCTTTGAGAAAATATTTGCAAATGAAGCAACTGACAAAGGATTAATCTCCAAAATTTACAAGCAGCTCATGCAGCTCAATAACAAAAAAACAAACAACCCAATCTAAAAGTGAGCAGAAGATCTAAACAGACATTTCTCCAAAGAACATATACAGATTGCCAACAAACACATGAAAGAATGCGCGACATCATTAATCATTAGAGACATGCAAATCAAAACTACAGTGAGGTATCATCTCACACCGGTCAGAATGGCCATCATCAAAAAATCTACAAACAATAAATGCTGGAGAGAGTGTGGAGAAAAGGGAACACTCTTGCACTGCTGCTGGGAATGGGAATTGGTACAGCCACTATGGAGAACAGTATGGAGGTTCCTTAAAAAACTACAAATAGAACTAACATACGACCCAGCAATCCCACTACTGGGCATATACCCTGAGAAAACCATAATTCAAAAAGAGTCATGTACCAAAATGTTCACTGCAGCTCTATTTACAATAGCCAGGAGATGGAAACAACCTAAGTGTCCATCATCAGATGAACGGATAAAGAAGATGTGACACATATATACAATGGAATATTAGCCATAAAAAGAAACGAAATTGAGCTATTTATAATGAGGTGGATAGACCTAGAGTCTGTCATACAGAGTGAAGTAAATCAGAAAGAGAAAGACAAATACCGTATGCTAACACATATATATGGAATTTAAGAAAAAAAATGTCACGAAGAACCTAGGGGTAAGACAGGAATAAAGACACAGACCTACTAGAGAATGGACTTGAGGATATGGGGAGGGGAAGGGTAAGCTGTGACAAAGCGAGAGAGTGGCATGGACATATATACACTACCAAACGTAAGGTAGATAGCTAGTGGGAAGCAGCCGCTTAGCACAGGGAGATCAGCTCGGTGCTTTGTGACCACCTGGAGGGGTGGGATAGGGAGGGTGGGAGGGAGGGAGACGCAAGAGGGAAGAGATATGGGGACATATGTATATGTGTAACTGATCCACTTTGTTATAAAGCAGAAACTAGCACACCATTGTAAAGCAATTATACCCCAATAAAGATGTAAAAACAAACAACAACAACAACAAAAAACCCATACATTTGGAAACATCTCTAAATAGTTCATGGGTCTAAGAAGAAATCATAATGGAAATTAGAAATACTTAGACGTGACAATACCAACAGGCACAGGAAGGCAGCTGAAGTGTGTTTCAGGAGAAATGCAGAGTCTTTACGTGTTTTAATGGAGTCACAGGAGACGCCGGAAATCCGTGAGCCGCTCATGGACTCGGGAGGCTGGACGCAGAGCAGGGCAGAGCCTCGGGGTGGAGGGAAGAGGATGAAGGAGGACACAGGAGGGCCCGGGGCTGGTCCTTCCAAAGGCCTGGAGCCCACGAGCTTATCCACCGGCAAGCACTCAGCTTGGGGACCCACGGTGCGGGGACAGCCCCCGAGAGCACGGAAAGGAGGCTGCGCGTCTCCTCACCTGAGCTGCAGGGCCTGGAGGGCCGAGGCGAGAGCTGTGCCCGGGCGTCCGGGGACGCAGCCCATCTGGAGCTCCTCGCCGCCGCGGGGCGGCCTGTCCTCACAGTTGGTTTCCGCTGAGCTCATCACAAGCTGCGTGGACGTCTGCGTGTGATGCCACCAGGTGGCTGGACACTGGGGTTCTGGAGAGAGTGCGGGGGGCTGGATTTCAGGGAGGCTTTGCAAGGAGGATATTTTTAAACTACAAGAGAGGACCCCAAGGGCCAGGCGGCCGCGGGGGGGTGCGGCCGGGGTCAGGGCTGCTGAGGAGGGGTGTTGGCGAGGAGAGGGGTGGGGGGGACGAGGGTGCAAGCCGGGGAAGGTCCAGAGGTGCAGAGGCTCCCTTCCGCCTGCTCGGTCCCTCCCAGAGGTGCCAGCATGGGCAGGAGGCCCAAGCTCCCACGTGGCAATTTCCCCGCCCAGCTTCCTGAGTCTGCTACCTGCCGGGGTCACAGCTACAGCCAGGACAGCAGGTCCCGAGGAGATGCCTGCTGCTTCTCAACCCCTAAAACCGAGTCTAAGAGAAGCGAAGATCTCCGTGACCATCCATCCCTTCAGAGTTTCTGGTACCTGGGAAGTCCAAAGTGCCAATTAAACCAAAGGAACTCCGTCCTAGACCCCAGAGCTCTGAGGTGAGTGCGTCGCCCTGCCAGGCACCGTGTGCCACCTATCGTGGCCCTGGCGAGAGTCCAGGAACCTGGTGCCTCAAGTGTGTGAGACCCAACGAGGACAGCCCAGGCCCCAGGCACTCTCACCCCGCGTCCAGAGGCTCGGCTGCGGCTGTACGAGTACCCCCCAGGTCACACTCTAAAGAAGACTCCCTCTGCCGCCACGCCTCCTGTCTCCGTCCGTCTGTCTCTCTCCATCTGTCTCTGTCTCTCTCCGTCTATCTTGAACTCCGCCAGCTGCTGGACTGAGCCCAGGTCACTCGCTCTGGCCGTCAAGCCCTCATTACCTGGTCCCATGGTGCCACATCCAATTTCACTGTCCGTTCCCATCCGTGGAGCTAGCTGCATCGTTGTCACTGCCGGTAAGGACCCGCCCTGTGTCGTAAATGACGCTCGATGCCATGTCTGAGTCATGTGAGGTGGGCCTCAGCTCACCTCCCAGCCGATGCCCCGGGGGCCTGACTGGACGCGGGAGCCTTTCCCCTGGGGCTGCAGTGGGACCAGGAGTTTGCTTTCTCTGCTCCCTCCAGGGCAGCCCTATGAGTTCTAGCTGCTTCCATAAGGCAAGGAAAAGCAGACCGATTGGGAAGGAAGAAATAAAGCTCCCTCTTTGCATAGGACATGGCTGACTGTAGGAAACCTCAGCGTGTCAACAAAAGCACGTGTAGAAGGACAGAGTGGGCTCAGCAAACCCACACATGCGTCAGCAGGCGCCTCCGTGCTCATAATGATCAGTCATCGCGTGGAAACCAAATGAAGACACCACCCCGGCTATAGTGACGCCCTGGAAAATAAGACACTTAGGACTGAACGTAACAAAATGTGGACAGAACTGCATGCTGAAAACTACAGAATGCTGATAAAAGAAATCAAAAGCCCAAATAAACAGAGAGACAGCATGTTCGTGGATTGGGCGACAACGTGGTAACCGTGCCAGCTCTCCCAACTTGTGTTCCGCCAAAGACCCTGCTGAGCGGATGAAAATATTTGCAAGCACATAACCCAACGAAGGGTTAGTTCCAGAACACAGAGAGCGCTCCGGAGACTCAACAGTAAAGCAGATATTCCAGTTAGGGAGCGGGCAAAAGACACAGCTGGACACCTCCCTGAAGACGGGCACAGCTGGCGAAGAAGCTCGAGGAAAGACGCCCATGTCAGTCATCAGCCGTGAGGGAAGGCAGCTCGGAGCCACACGAGATGCCCTCCACAGCCATCAGACTGGCTAAGGTAAAACAGGGACCGCGGCCCGGGGACAGGAACCTGCAAGCCCCACCCCAGCCCCGGAGCAGCCTGGCGGCTTCTCACTGGTTGAACACGACCCAGCGTCCATCCCAGGGAAATGAGAGCACAACGATTACAGCAGCCTGGCTCCCAACAGCCCCTGAGTGGGTACGAGGTGCACACGTGGTCCAGCCCCGTCACCGCCCTGTCGTCGGCAGCAGGGGGGCGACAGCCGCAACACAGCAGCGACTCGAACCAGCCCCGGCATATGCGTTCAGCACCCCTGTCCCCTCCTTGCCCTGGAGGCTCCGCTTTGTGGACAGGATGCCCGCGGCGCTCCGCGGAGGCACGGGCTCCGGGAGCTCCCCTGTGGGGCTGTGCTCTCACAGGCCTGTCTGGGGGCAGAGGAGCCCCGTCCTGCCTGCGCGTGACGCGCTCTCCAGCGTCCGTCCTCTTCTCTTTATAACTTTTCTCTACAGATTTCAACTTCCCACTGGTTGACACAGAATTTTGGAGACAAGTACTAATACAGTCTGAGGAATAAAAGACTTCATTCTAGACCACGTTCCCGACCGAGTTCTAGACCTCTTGAAACCACGTCTTGGCAAACAGCTGCCCAAGTGTCCTGTTTTGGAGGTAATCGCGGGCACACGGACTCCTAGTCCTTCAGTGCTGGCCACCGGCCAGACTCACTGGCCACATGGTCATGTCCTCAAACAGCGAAATAGGAGGAAAAAGACTGTCTCTCCTCCCAGGTTCTGTGTTTATAAAACCCAGCGTCCACAGCAGATATCCAACACTGACGCCTGCAGTTCTGAGGCAGAAGTAAGTCAGGCTGAGCCAGGCGCTCAAGACAAGTTTTCTATTTATAGCCTCCTGGAGAAGAGCAATGTCTCCAAAGTGAGCCGTTAGGGAAACGCGGGCTGGGAGGTCCTGAATGGCCGCAAAAGAGTGGCCCCCGAGCGGCCCTCCGTCCTGAGGTCTGGGAGCAGAGCCTCGGGCCCTCCGTCCTGAGGTCCGGGAGCAGAGCAGCCCCCAGCAGCCTGCCCAGGACGGGACGTCCGCTTCCGGGCACGGCGAGGCCGCCGCGTGCAGGACCGGCGCCCGGGGACACAAGGAGCTTTTCTCAAGTGCTCCACTGGCTCTGTTGGCCACTCTGCTCTCCAGGCGGCCTCCAGACCTCTCCTTGTGCTGCTGGTGGCCGTCCCCGCGCCCCGTCCACAGGGGGCCCTGTGCTGCCTCTCGTGGACCCTCAGCCACGTGGCGCCTTCCTGTGGGCTCCCCCTGCCACCCCGCGCCCGGGACACCATGACACCCTAAGTGTCCCTCATTCCGCTACATTTATTAACCACCTGCTATTATGTGTCCAGACCCACTGACTATGGAAACAGAGGGGGTTTTAGTCTAAAAGACCCTGTTCCTCTTAAAGGTCTCAGGGCATTTGGGCAGAACCAAGGCCCTTGTGGTTGGAGCAGACCCCACCTGGCAGGCCCCGGAGGGCACCACGGCCTGAGGTCTGACCACCTAGGAGGAGTGGGCAGGCCCCCTGGGCTCCCGATGCCCCCCCATCCCCACCCCCACCTGCACCCGCAATGTCCTCGAGCCAGGGGCCGCCATGCCTCAGTGCCCACTGAGACCTGGGCGCCCCTGACCAGCACCTGCCCGGTTCTTGTCTTCCCCATCAGTTCCCGTTACAAGTGCCCACCCATACATGTGCATTTGCAGATACGCCCAAGTGTGATCTTTCCTGTGGTTTTAAAACCACGGCCTTGGGACTTCCCTGGCGGTCCAGTGGTTAAGACTCTGAGCTCTCGCCGCCGAGGGCCTGGGTTTGATCCCTGGTCAGGGAACTAAGATCCCACAAGCCGCACGAGGCGCAGCCAAAAAAAACCAAACCACAAAAAACCCCACGGCCTCTGCCTTTCCATTCTGTGGCTCCACACGGTGGCTTCTCCCACCTCTGCAGCAGGACCCCCTCCAAGAAAGCCCGTGAGGTGGTGTCTTATTTCTCCTGACCCACCGCCTGCATCTGCGTAGGATTCCCCTCGAGCCCGCTGCGCTTGGCCTGTGCGCACACTGGTTGCCGCTGGTTCATTACACGGCTCTTTACTACACACGGCTCTGCCCCCTCCTCACCCGGGCAGCTTCCCTGGTTCCCAGAGCGTAGAGCTCGGGGTCAGCCTCACGCGGTTCCGGGGCCATGCTAGTGGATGTCCAGTACACTCTCTGCACGGCCATCCCTGTGGCCCCGCGTTTCTGCCACCGCAGGCACAGCTAAACCCTTCTCCCTGCACCCTCAGCATGGATGCTCCTTTCTGTGGGATGGCCCAATTCCCCGGAGAGAAAGTTCTAGGTCAAAGATCATATATCATTTCAATTTTGCCAGATGCTGTCAGACTGCTTTCCAAACAACTATCCCTCTTGACAGTGCTACTAACATTAGGATACATATTTTTGCCTTTGATGGAGTTTGCTTTTCATGTCAAATCTATCAACTCCTTACCTAACTCCATGCTAGTAAGATTTTCTCCTATGTTTTAATCTAAACATTTTATATTTTTAGATTTTATGTTTAGACCTATGACCCATTTAAAGTTAATCTTTGCATAAGTTATACGGTTTAGATCAAAATTCTTTTCTTTTTTCACATCAATATCCAGTTGCTCCCACACTATTTATTGAAAAGACGATTCTTTCTCTGCTGAACTGCCTTTGTACCCTTGTCAAAATCAGTTCGCCAAAGGAGTGAGGGCCTATTTCTGGGCTCTAATCTGCTCTGTCCATCTGTGTGTCTATCCTTCACCCATACCACACTGTCTTCATTACTGCAACTTCAGAGTGAGTTTTTAGGTTGGGTAATGTGATTCTCACACTTTATTCTTCTTTTTCAAACTTGTTTAAGCTATTCTCGTTTTTTCCATCTGTACATGTAAATTTTAGAATCAGCTTGTCTCTGTCTACAAAAAGTCTTGCTGGAATTGTGGTTGGAATTGTAATTAATCTGTAGATCAGTTTAAGGAGAACTGATATCTTTACTATGTTGAGTCTTTCCATTCATGAACATAGTATGCCTCTCCATTTATTTGTCTTAAAATTCTTCCTTCATATGTATAACTGAATCACTGTGCTGTACACCTGAAACTAACACAATATTGTAAATCAACTATACTTCAATTTTTAACATTAAAAAAAATAATTCTAAAAAGCTAAAAAAAAATTCTTCCTTCAGGATTTTGTAGTTTTCAACATACAGATCCAGTGCATGTTTTCTGGAGATTTATACCTAGTATTTGATTTTTGGCGCTACTGTAAATGTTATTTTAAAATTTTCTGGTTTCTAATTATGATCTTTCTGTTGCGATCCTGCATGCTAAGACCTTACCAAACTTGTGAATTAGTTCTACAAGTTTTTCTTTCAGAGTCCTTGGAATTTTCTACACAGATAATCAGATCGTCAGTGAATAAAGACAGTTTTATTTCTTCCCTTCCAATCTCTGTATTTTTATCTCCTTTTCACTGGGGTCGCTAAGACTTCCAGTATGATGTTGAATAAGGATGGTAAGAGTAGATTTCTTTGTTTTGTTCCTAATTTCAGGGGGAATATGTCCAGTTTTTGCCATTCCATGTGATGTAAGCTGTAGGTTTTTGTAGATGACCCTTATTTGGTTGAGGACGTTCCCCTCTGTTCCATTTTACTGAGAGTTTTTATCATGAATGGGTGTTGGATTTTGTCAAATGCTTTTTTCACATCAATTGACATGGCGTGTGATCTTTTTCTTTAGACCATTAACATGATGAATTGTAATGACAGATTTCAACTAAAGAAGCAATTTTGCATTCCCAGGATAAATCCCAGTTAGTTGTGATGCATTATTCTTTATATATATTACAGGATTTGATTTGATTATATTTTGTTGAAGATTTTTGCAGTTGGCTTATGAGGGCTATTATCTGTAATTTTCTTTTTCTTTTTGGCATTCTTAGGTGTGGGGCTCAGGATAATGCTGCTCTCAAAATGTGAGTTCAGACATATTCCCTCCTGTTCTGTTTTTCTGGAAGAGACTGCATAGTATTATTGTTATTTCTTCTTTAAATATTTGGTAGAATTTGCCATTGAAACCATCTGGGCCTGGAGATTTCTTTTTCAGTAAGTGTAACTACAAATTCATTTTTTTTATGGTCACAGGACTGTGATATCGTGATTTATAATAAATATATATTTTGGTCTTCATCCCAAACCCCTTAGAATTTCCTAAGGGCAACGGGAGCATCTTTTGTTACAATATTTGGTCTTCTGGCCTCAGTCCCTGAAATCCCTCAGAGCCACGAAGTGAAATGGGTGTCTTGTTATTCATAACAAGTCTCTTTCCACCACTACTGGGTTTATGGTAAGAGGTGACTATTGGAAATCCCCTAAGGATGGGGATATTTTTGCCAGGGGAACCGACCATAATTAGAGGGTTGGAGCCTTCATGAAAACCCAAAAGGAGTGTGTTCAGAGAGCTGCCAGGTTGGTGAACCAGAAAGCTTCCACGGGCCAGGCCCTAAACTCCGCAGGGACAGAAACTCCTGTATTGGGAACCCTTCCAACCCTTCCAAACCTCGCCTTATATACATATCTCTCCATCTGGCTGTTCATTCATATCCTTTAATATCCCTTATAATAAACCCGCGATCTAGTAAGTAAACTGGATTCCTGAATTCTGTGAGCCGCTCTAGCAAGTGAATCCAACCAGAGGAGGGGGTCGTGGGAACCTCCGATCTGTAGTCAGTTCGTCAGAAGCACAGGTGAACCTGGATTGGCGGCTGAAGTGGTGTCAGTCTTGTGGGACTGAGCCCTTAACCTGTGGAAGCTGGTGCTATCTCCAGGCTGACAGAGTCAGAATTCAGTTAAACTTGTGGGACACCTGGTCTGTGAGAACCAAGTCTTTGGTGGCGTGAAAAACACACACACCCTAAGGACTACCCCAGCTATCCAGTTTATCTTGAGTGAGTTTTTTCAGTTTGTAGTTTTGGAAGAATTGGTGCATTTCATCTAAGTTGTCAAATTTGTGTGTGTGTGAGTTGTCTGTGGTGTTTCCTTCCTATCCTTTTCATGTCTTTGAGGCTTGTAGTGATAGCCTCTCTTTCCTGATATTGGTAAAATATGTCCTTTCTTTTATTCTTGTCTGTATTGTTAGAGATTTATCAATATTTTGGTATTTTCAAAGAACCAGCTTTTGGTTTTACTGATTTTTCTCTGCTATTGTCAATTTTGTTGATATATATGCTTATTTTATTATTTCTTTCCTTCTGCTTGCTTTGGGTTTATTTTTATTTTTTGGTCGTCATTGTAGTTTCTTAAGGTGGATGCTTAGTTAATTCATTTGAGACCAATCTTCTTTTGTTATGTAGGCTTTTAGTGCTATAAATTTCCCTGTAAACACTGCCTTATCTGCAGCCCATAAATTTTTACATTTTATTTAGTTCAAAATACATTCTAATTTCCCCTGAGACTTCCTCTTTGACCTATGAACTATTTAGAAGTGAACAGGTTAATTTCTAAGTGTTTGGAGAATTTCATGGTATCTTTCTGTTAGCAATTTCTAGCTTAATACAATTATGTCATACTACGTGTATGTTTTCAATTCTTTTTTTTTTTTTTTTTTTTTGCGGTACGCGGGCCTCTCACTGTTGCGGCCTTTCCCGCTGCGGAGCACAGGCTCCGGACGCGCAGGCTCAGCGGCCATGGCTCACGGGCCCCGCCGCTCCGTGGCATGTGGGATCTTCCCGGACCGGGGCACGAACCCGTGTCCCCTGCATCGGCAGGTGGACTCTCAACCACGATTTAACACTTTTTTATATCATTGGTATTTATAACGTGTTATTGGTTATGCCCATGCATTTTTGAATCATTGTAAATTTGGGAAGTGCTCTGTCAAGTTTCTTCCATGTACGAGGAGCTCCCACTTTCCTGTGAAGTGACGAGTCTTTGAAGATCTTCAAGGATCTGTGGACAAGGCGCTCTGAGCCATCAAGGCCGTCAAGGCCCTCGTGGTGCCACGGCCTCACTCCTCCTCGTGATCAGATCTGGGAGGAAACCACAACTCTTCTCTTCATTCTCCTGTCTCCGTTAATTGAATCACCTGACAATTCAAGAGCCTGTCCGTGACTTCTACTTGACACGGTCTCTTCCTCTTAATGAACGGTGTGATCTCAACATTCTTCTGTTGTATTTCGTGCCTCAATGTCTGAATAATTTCTGTTGATTTCAATGCTCATCTCCAGCACTTTTGTTTCATATTTCAGTATTTAAAATTTCCCCCAGTTCTTTAACAAGTAAATTTAAGGTGGGGGACTTCCCTGGCTGGTCCAGTGGTTAAGACTCCGTGCTTCCAGTGCAGGGGGTGCGGGTTCGATCCTGGGTCGGGGAACTAATATCCCACATGCCACATGGCACAGCCAAAACATAAATAAATAAATAAATAAATAAATAAATTTAAGGTGGCAAAAGTCAATGTCCTTCATATTTGTGCAAATCAGGAAGATAGAATTTTTTACTGATATTGAAATATCGCAAAACATCTGTCCAAATGCAGTTAAGATGGCATATTCCTAACTCAGCTCTTCCACAGCCAGATGCCAGGTGATGCCCGCAGCTGCCTGTGCTCCATGCCACAGGGGGCGCATAATAGGGAGATACTGGAGTGGGAAGAGGCTGATTGAGTTAAAATGCTTTGTTCTGACAAATCTTACAACACATGTTGAAGAAACCCACTGCTAGGGCCCCTCCTGACGCCTGGAGGGGCTCAGGTGAGTGAGGGGTGCCAGGCTCCGCACTAAGTTGGCACCTCCCCCAGACCCCGGCCCTCGGCAGCTGACCTGACCCCCTAAGGAGCTTTCCTTTACCTGGTTGACCATGAAGGTGGGGATCTGTCCAGGGTCGGCCCTGGGCCTCCTCCCCATGGCTTTAAACACCCACCAGGTTGCCATGGCCTCCCTCCACTCAGGCATCTCAAAGCTGTCAATAAATCCCCGGGTGTCTCATGGGCACCCCCAAATCCACATCACCGAAATAACTCCTCCCACTGCAAGGTGGTCTTTCCTCAGCCCACCCCCGCATAAGCTGCCCTACTGTGTGCTCAGCTACTGAGGCTGACGCCGGAGTGACCCCTCCTCCCATGCCAACAGCCAGCCTGTCACCACGCTCGTCAACTATGCCTTCAGAGCACCGTGACTCCTGCCCTTCTCTTCCCACTGGACACCCTGGCCTGACCACCTCCACAATTACCCCTGATGGGTCTCCTGCTCTCGGGATAGAACCTAAGCCCTGCTCCAGGGGCCATGAGGCCATCCACACAACTTGCCGGAACTAAGGGGGCTCCCAGGTGCTGGGGGCTCTGAGGGGAGGGGGGACTGTGGGGGCTGGGGGGGCTCCGGGGGAACAGGTGTGCGCCTCGAAGTCCGTGTTGGGGGAATGCAGGAGAGGGAGTCTTGCTCCACTCGGCTACTCCTCCTTTCTGCCTCGGGCCGTGGGCCTGTGGTGGAGCTTCCATGGCCATCCTACAGCTGCCCCAGCCCTGAGCTACGACGGCAGCATAGATGGTGTCCACCTCTGACCTAGATGAGGATGCTAAACGCCCCTCTGGGTAAGCCTCTGTGCAGTGGGCATTCTGTGATGTCAGCCGCAGTTCAGGATCTGGCCGGTGTGAAGGCAGAACATGAGCCTCAGAGAGCACTGCTCTCCATTCTGCCAACGCTGCCGCACCACTAATTCCCTTGTGCTCAGACGGCCAGTCAATTTAGCCAATTCCTCCTCTTCCCCCAGATGGGCTCCCTTGCCCCGCCCCCCCATCACGTGCGGTCATTCTGGACACTTCCTGCGCCTCCACCTCCGGCCCCTCCCACAGCGCCCCTTCCAGGGAGCCCCAGCCACCCCACACCTGGCTCCGCCTCCCTCCCCTCCTCCTTCCCACCCAATGCCAATTTGGGGGGCTGCCCTGATCCCCCACGTGGCCCCCTAACTGACCTTCATCACGGCCATGCTGCACCTGGAGCCCAGAGTGGTCTCTGTGCCACTGAATAAGTGGGCAAGTGGTATCTCAGAGCATATCTCATTTCAGTTAAAAAAGTAAGTCAATGTAATATTTCTCACACATTGGTGTCATTAACAGCTCCAGTAAATCCTTGTGTCTCTTTTCTAGTCTTCTCCCCAAGAGGGCAGGGTATCTCAGCCTGCATACCTGGTGTCTATGCTGAGTTGCTAACTCTAAATCAGGAACTCCTACATGCAAAGATAATGTGGTCATATCTATTCTCGGGAATATTTCTGTGCTTCCCAAGGGCTTGGAGTATAAACCCAAGTACAGGTTGCATTTCATACTCTTGAAAAGAGGGAGGTGGCCCCATTTCCTGGGATGGTGGAATAGAGGGTTCAGGTCAACCCTCTGCTGAGAAGTAAAGAGCTGGGAACAGTATCAAGACAAAACCCATACACCTCTTAGAACTCCTACCAAGACAGTGAGGAATTGTGGGGCTAAGACCCAGAAGAGGGCTCAGTCTGAGAGACGAGTCACCAGGAGTGTCTGTTGATTTGGAGACAGCAGCTGTGAGGCTGAAAAGCTGATCAAAACTTGCTACAGAGCCCAGGGGCTGTGGTAAGAAGGGTGGCCAGTGAACCCTTCAGGTTCGGGTTGGACCCTGGAAGAGCTATACACTAGAGCCAGAGTGAGCAGGAAAGAGATACGCCCCTGTAAGAAGCAAAGCTCAGCTTCAAGCGATCCCAACCCGTCAGGATGAAGGTGACCTGACGATTGCCTGTGCTCCTAGCCTGGCAGTCTGCTCCAACAGAAGATAATATCATCAGTGTGTCATCCAATCATCAAGTTCTTTATGATTTCTTAAATATAAAATGTGCAACACTCAATCAAAAGTAACCAGGCATTATCAGGAAATAAGATGTGATGAAGAAGAACAGGCAATAGAAACAGACCCAACAGAGGTGCAGATAATGGAGCTATTAGATAAGGACTTTAAAAGAAATACACTTGGACTTCCCTCGTGGTGCAGTGGTTAAGAATCCTCCTGACAATGCAGGGGACAAGGGTTCGAGCCCTGGTCCGGGAAGATTCCACATGCCGCGGAGCAACTAAGCCCATGCACCAAAGCTACTGAGCCTGCGAGCCACAACTACTGATGCTGCATGCCACAACTACTGAAGCTTGTGTGCCTAGAGCCTGTGCTCCGCAATGAGAAGCTACCTCAATGAAGAGTAGCCCTCGCTCGCCGCAACTAGAGAAAAGCCCGCACACAGCAACAAAGACCCAACACAGCCAAAAATAAATAAATAAATTTATTATTAAAAAAAAAAAAAGAAATACATTTAATGTACTCAAGGAGCAAAAGGCAAGATTAACAGATGTGGGGAGGGGGAGACCTGGAAACAAAAACAAACAAATGAAAATTCTAAAAGAAATAAATAGAATAACTAAATTTAAGGACTCAATGGATAGTTTTGATAGCAGATCTAAAGATAAAGAGAGAATCGGTGAACCAGAAGGCAGGTCAAAAGAAATTATGTAGACCGAAACAGAGTCAAAGGATATAAAATCTAATAAAAAGCATAAGAGACATGTGGGTACAGTGGAAAGATCAAGCATATTTATTATTTATTTATTTATTTAAATAAATAAATTGGGTTGGGTCCTCGTTGCTGCGCGCGGGCTTTCTGTAGTTGCGGCAAGCGGAGGGCTACTCTTCATTGCAGTGCGTGGGCTTCTCATCGTGGTGGCTTCTCTTGTTGTGGAGCATGGGCTCTAGGCGCATGGGCTTCAGTAGTTGTGACATATGGGCTCAGTAGTTGTGGCTCGCAGGCTCAGTAGTTGTGGCACACGGGCTTAGTCGCTCTGTGGCATGTGGGATCTTCCTGGACCAGGGCTTGAACCCGTGTCCCCTGCATTGGCAGGCGGATTCTTAACCACTGAGCCACCAGGGAAGCCCTCAAGCGTATTTTTAATTGATTCTAGATGAAGAGCAGAGAGTGAGGCATCCAAAATAACTGAAGAAATAAGAGCTGAGACTTTCCTGAAACTGATGAAAGATATCAAGCTACAGATTCTAGAAGCACAGTGAGGAACAAAAAGGATAAATACAGGGAAAAACACATCCAGGCACAGTATAGTAAACCTGCTGACTGAGAATAAAGAGGAAAGCTTTAAAGTACCCAGGAAGACATGTCATCTTCAAAGGAGTGACAATAAGAGTGACAGAAAGTATGGAAACCAGAAGACAATGGAATAACATCCTCAGAATGCTAACAGAAATAAATGCCAACCTATACATCTATACCCAGTGAAAATGTCCCTGAAAAATAAAGAATGCACAGAAAAATTTTCAGAGAAACAAAACCTGGCAGAATCCAGTTTCCTGGTTTCACCAGGAAACCCATACCAAATGAAATACTAGAAGGTGTTCTCCATGGAGAAAAAAAAAAAAAAGTGACCCCAGATAGAAGTTTGAAAATGCTAGGATTGAAGAGGGACCGAGTTTGATCCCTGGTTGGAGCACTAACATCCCGCAGCCATGCAGGAAAGAGAGAAAGGAAGGAAGGAAGGAAGGAAGAAAAGGACTCAACCAGGTGAATCAGGTAAGTTCAAAAATAACAAGAATGACATAACTTCCAGTGAATCCCAAAGGGCCCCCCACTGTGGCCAGCACATGTATGGTGGTAAACTGCACCCTCAACTTTGGGGGGTGTCTCAAAATTGACAAATACGGGTGAGAAAATGAGGGGAAAGCCACTTCCAGACCTTCCTTCCCCTCCTCAGGTGTTTTACTCAGCTTTCAATTTTATGTCCTTTGGCTGGGCACCACTTGTTTCATTCAGTCTGTGGACACCTGGCCACACCCCTCACCAGCTCCAGTCCCCGCAGGTAACCCTCTCTGGCCTGGTGCAGATAATGGAGCTATTAGACAAGGACTTTAAAAGAAATACACTTGGACTTCCCTGGTGGCGCAGTCCTTCCCCTCTCGAGTTTCCTTCCATCAGGGATTTCTGTCTGCTCTACTCACTGTTGAATCCTCAGCAGCTACAACACAGCCAGGCACACAGGAGTTACTAAATATTTACGAAGAAATGCATTTAGGTGAGGCACGAATTGTTAACATTCATTGACAGTGTTAGATGAATGAAACATCACCTATAGATTACAAACGTTGCCTTAATTAACAGAGTTGCCACTTTCTTCCGAAACCAACTGTCTGTGTCTGTGTCTGACTCTCCAGCTCTAGTTGTCGGTGCTCGCAGAATCCCGACACTCAGACTTTGCTCCAAGTCAGAGAACCGACCCGCTGCACGCCACGTTAATGTCACGGCCCGGGCCCTGCTAGGCCTCATCCTCACCGGGTCCGACTTTCGAGGCCCACCTACGGCACGCGCGGGTCCGCCCATCAGTTTCAGCCGGGCTGGAGGCGGTGAGGGCACCTTGGGGACCACCGCAGGCCCCGCCCCACCCGCAGGCCCGCCCCTGTCCGCAGGTCCGCCCCTGTCCGCCCGCCCACAGGCCCCGCCCCTAGAGGCCCCGCCCACCTCCTGCTACCGCGCCGCAGCGAGGCCCCGCCCCACCGCTGGTCCTGACACCGC
This sequence comes from Delphinus delphis, assembly GCF_949987515.2. NCBI lineage: Eukaryota > Metazoa > Chordata > Mammalia > Artiodactyla > Delphinidae > Delphinus > Delphinus delphis. The sequence goes on from NC_082690.1 coordinate 110,196,572, forward strand.
CCCCCCGGTCGGAAGTAGGCCGTCTCCCTCCCGGTCAACAGGCCAGGGACAGTTCGTTGTCGTGTCTAGGTCAGTCACTCCCTAGGTCCATCATCGGGTGGGCCAAACAGACGGCCGACCAGTCCGGGGTCAGTCCTTACCGGCGCCGGTCTTGGTCGGGCCGCGCGTGGACGCACGCCGGGCGCCACTGAGGCCACGCAGCCCGGGGAGACGCGCGCTCGCCAGCGTGGGGCGAGCGGTCCCCTGGGCGGGGGGTCAGCCCCACTCCTTGGGCCTGTGGGGCGGGTCCTGTCGGGGGCGGGTCCAGTGAGGCGGGTCCGCGCGGGCCGAGGCCGCGGCACCGCCCAGGGAACGTCGGCGCGCTCCGATGACGTCAGGGCGTCCGAGTTCGCCTCTGCGTGTGCGCGCTGCCGCCGGCCGTCCTCCCGGGGCACTCTAGGACCTCCGGCGCGGGGCGCTGGTTCTGCGCCTGCGTGGCCTGCGTCCTGGTGGTCCGCTCTTTGGCGCCGAGCAATCTACACCAGCAAGGGCTGGCTCAGCCAGACTTTCCTTCTCAAATTGAGTAACCCCCGACCTTATTCCCCAAAAGAACCGATCCCCAGGAAGGAAAGACAGCCCTGGCAGAGAGCACTCGACCGGGTGGCGCCCATAGGGTGCTGGGCCTTGGGATGGCCATGTGTCCGCCCTGCAGTTCTGTCCCGTTAGGTCACCCGAGTGACCCGGGGGAGCTGGGTGGGCAGCTCCTGTGGGAAAGAGGACATAAGTGGGACAGCACCTCGAGGGCCGCGAGTTCGGGTTGTCACAAGGTCTGGCTGAGACAGTCTAAATGTCAGCTTGTGGAGATTGGTTGAGTAGATTGAATACACTCGAACGGTGACACACAGCGTGCCCACTAAAGGTTAGCTTCCATACATATCTATTCACGTACGTGTATATTCGTGTATACGTATCTATTCTTAGATGAGAAATATAGCAGCTCCCTAATGCATTAGTTTCTTACTGCTACTGTAGTGAGTTGCTACAGACTAGATATTTTACAATTCTGGAGGTCAGAAGTCAGAAATGGGCCTTAGGGGGTTAAAAATCAACGTATCCACAGAATGGTTCCTTCCAGAGGCTCCAGGGGAGAATCTAGTTCTTGGCCTTTTCTAGCTTCTAGAGGCTGATTGTCTCCATCTTCAAAGCGCAGCCACTCCAACCTCTGCTTCCATTGTCACTTCCTCTCTGATTTTGACCCTTTTGCCTCTCTTTTAAGGACCCTCAGGATTACATTGGGCCTATCCAAGTAATCAAGGACAGTACCCCCATCTCAAGATTCTTAACTTTGTCATATCTGCAGAGACCCCTTTGCCATCTATGGTAACTATTGACAGGTTTGGGGATTAGGACGTGGTCATCTTTGGGGGCCATTATTCTGCCTACTATTGCTTATATTTCATTTTTATTTTTAAAACTGTGTATTGTGTGTACAGGAGGAGCAGGGGCAGATACACAGATGTCAGATCATTTGTCTCTGGAAGATGGGCATTCTTGGGCCTTTTTTTTTTAATCTCTTCTGGTTTTTCTACAAAAAGCACATACTGCTCCTGTGATAAAAATCATGTTAAAGTTGGTTGGCATGCCAGTGCACCCAGAGGCCTCTTTCTGCCCCCTCCCCTCTCCCTGCTGCATCCTCACCCACCCCAGCCTGCAGGAGTTTCTGCCAGAAACCCAGCACCACGCTCATCCTCCTGCATCAGGGTGGGGGAGAGCTGCGCACTGTCTTCACTGGACAACTTGTCAACTTGCACTTGCTCTGCGGGAGCTCATGGTGTCGGGCGGGGGTGGGTGTCTGTGCCTTGGGGGCCCAAACCTGCGAAGCCACTGGTCTCTCCAGGACCCCTGGCCCCACGTTGGTGGCCCTGACCCCTTACAAACTACACAAGCAAGGACTGGCCCCGCCGGATATTCTCCCCAAGTTGAGTAACCCTTCCTTTATTCCCACAACGAACCAGCCCCCAGGCAACTGGTCAGCTCCCTGAGGTTCCTTTGTTAAATTTAGAGATCTTGGTTGGTTTCAATAACTGACCATCTGGGCCACATGTGCTTTTCTCTTCTGCTGCTGTAAATTCCAGCTCTGATTTTTTTTGTTTTTTTTGTTTTTTTTTTTTGCTGTACGCGGGACTCTCACTGTTGTGGCCTCTCCTGTTGCGGAGCACAGGCTCCGGACGTGCAGGCTCAGCGGCCATGGCTCACGGGCCCAGCTGTTCTGCGGTGTGTGGGATCTTCCCGGACCGGGGCATGAACCCGTGTCCCCTGCATCGGCAGGCGGACTCCCAACCACTGCACCACCAGGGAAGCCCCAGCTCTGATGTTTTAAGTTTACCAATAGTGAGCCTGCGAAACCCTAGGCCGCCAACCTTGACTCCAGTTAAAGCAGAACCCTAGCCGCCTGCCCCCAACCCCCCGCCCCCTCCCCACCTCGCTCTGTGGCCCCAGGTATGCCATGTGCATTCCAACACATGTGAGTAATAAACCTTTTTTTTTTTCCCAAAGCTTCCTAATGGTCTTTGTTGAAGGCTGCCTTGCAATCACAAGGGCAAGTCCAGCCACGACACTGGTTATGGCTAGGCCAAGAGGGGCGCAAAACAGGTGTGTATGAAGCCTTTAACCATCTTCCTACTGGTAGACATTTAGATTGTTTCCAGGTTTGGACAGTTGCAAAATGCTGCAAAAAGACATTTTGAACATGTCTCCTAAGCTCATGCATGAATATTCCTCTTGATCGATACACAGAAATGCAGGGGTGTGTAGTGTTTTACATAAGCCAGATGCCACGCTTGTTACCCGAAAGACGTTTCGCCTTGTGGTGAGTGTTGAGCCAAAAGACACAGCCAAGCCACAGATCCGGAAAGGAAGGGTTTATTTCTGGCTGCAAGTAAGGGGAACACTGGGGATCTTCTCCAAAGCAGTGTCTCCCCGCAGAGTCCTGGGTTCATTTGATTGAAGTCAGGAGGGTCAGAAAAGGTCATCTTCACCCCTTAGATTCCGGTAGGTCTGGTGGTTGCGGCTTCAGGCTAATCGTCACCATTGAAACAGAACCGGGAGTCTTTACAACTGGAACATTATTTTTGCTGTTGTTACTTCTCTTGTCTGATTAAAGTCGTTTGTTTCTGCGTTCTTTTGTTCCCTTAAGATCATCAATTACTGAGACCTGTTCAAGGGCAAAGCATTGTGGCCCAGCTTAGATCACAAAACGGCTTAGGCCAAAAAATGGCTTCTGTTAAGAAAGCCATGCCTGGTTCTCTCTCCCAGGAAACCTACCGTATCTGCTTACACACTGACGCATTTCATCACAGCCAAGACAGATAGTTTCCATCTTTTCCTGTGTGGCAGCAAAAAGAAGTGTCTCAGATATTCGATTTCTGTGCTTTGGGAAACTCCCACGTCCTGCCTGCTGGTGGGAGGGCGCAGAGAAAGCCCCGACGGCCTCTGTCTCCTTGGGGGTGGTCGGGGCTCCCCGCGCCTGCGCCCGCATCTCCGCCTGACGCCCCCTCCCCGCAAGGTGGCCTGCCCCCGTTCTGGGCGACAAAGTGGAAAATCAAACTGGGACGTCAACTTTTACCCCAGAGTTCAGCGGAAAGCGGCGAAGGCTTAGCTGTGGGCGCTGGCTCGGCGCGCGTCTCAGAAAAAGACCCGGGGCCAAGCCGGGGAGGGATGGAGGGATGTCGGGCGGGCCCTTCCCAGGGTCTAGTGTCCTCCAGCCGGGGTTCGGTGGGCGAGGGCGACCTGGCGCGGGGCTCTGGGCCCGCCCGGCCCCCACTCTCCAAGGCCCCGCCCCAGGACGTGACCCCACCCCCTGCCCGGGCGGAAGACGCAGCTCTGCTCTCTGGTCTGCGGTGGAGGCCCAAGAGGTGAGGTCCGGGGTCGGGACAGGGCGGGAGCGGGCCGGCGAGGAGGGCGCGGCGTTTTGGGGGTCCCCCAGCCGCTGACCGCGTGGCGGACGGTCCCCGGACCCGAGAAAGTGCGGGGGCCGGGGGCGCGGGGAGCCCTCTCCGCGCTTCTGAGCGGCCCGCCTCTCCCTGGAGAGGCCCCGGCCCGACCCCGCGCTGACCTCCGACCCCCGGACACATGCGGAGCCTCGGGCGGGCGTGGAGGGCGGCGGCGGCGGCGGGCTGCTCCGCGCGGACCCCGGCGCGCCCCTGCCTCCCGCCACCCCCCGCGCCTCGCAGAGGTAACCAAGCTGCGCCGGTAGCGGGGGGCGGGCCGCGGGCACCGCTCCAGGTAAGGCCCGGGCCGGATGCTGAGGCGGAGAAGACGCAACTCCTGGCTTCCGGCGCGGTCTTGCGCAGCGCCCTGTCCCCGCACTTGGAAGCATTAATTAGGGGCTGTTGTTGAGATCCTGGATCCGCAACTTGGGGCCTGGGGAGCAGCCCAGCTGGTGGGGGTTCTGATTGCCAGGGAGGCCGTGGGCCGAACATGTGCTTGTTCCTGTCCAGATCAGGCACCGTAACTGGGGGCTTGTGAGGAAGGCTGTACACGCGGCATCTTTGCGGGATGTTAACACTTTTACATGGGTTCTCAAAGGGATCCGTGTCCTCTGGAGGCTAAGACGCCCGCAGGCCAACCAAAGGGATACTCTGGGTCTAGTAAAGTCTGGGGGCTTGGGGGGCGCAGCTGCCGGGTATCAGTTTCCTACTCTGGAGAGGCGAGTCCCCTAATGTCACACTGGATTCTGGGAGGGAGCAGCCGGGGGGAGCGGTGTCGGGGCTGGAGATCCTCAGGGGCCCCGCCCCCTGATCCCTCTCTCGCGATGACTGAGGGTTCTGAGTCAGGGTTTGGGTGGCCACACCCTGGGCTGGGGGTGGGTGGCAGGCCTGGTTTTGCTCACGTGCTCTGGCCAGTGGGCTGGGTGGTCTCTCCCTGGGATGGCCCTTCCCTGGGATGGTACGGGAAGTGGCCAGTTACCCGTGCCCTCGCCTCAGTTTCTTAGTAGGCCTCTCTGCTGGGACATGAACACGCGAATCCGAATCTTACCTGATCATTGGCACCAGGGGCCTCCCAGGAGGAATGTACCTAGAGCCTTTGCCTGGGCTGGCCCTCCTCCCCGCTGTGGGCTCGAACCAGCCGGGGCCCGGCAGGGGGCATGCCCTCTTCAGCAAGGCCGGGGCTGTGCCAGGCACGGACACAAACATGAGTGAAGCATTGTTCTCAGGAATCTGGGGGTTTCGGGGAACCGGGAACCTCACATGGGTCTGAGTCATCCTGTCTCCAGAGACCTGGAAAGGCATGGCTTCCAGGCGTGGGTGTTTACTGAACTTCCTGTTGCTCTTGACTGAAAGCCCGCTCCCTGCCCCACTCCCGGGCACCCCCCAGCTCACGGCTGCCGCTGGGTTCCTCTCCTGCTGGCCCCCCCTTCAGGGCCACAGTCGGCACCCGCCCGGGGCTCTGGTTACTCATTTGTTCAGGCGCTGTGTGTGGCCCTGGTGAGGCTTCAGGGCCTGTGACCTCCCATCCCAGACCTGCTGGCCAGAGGCCTCCCTCTTTTCTCAGCCTGCTTGGTGGACTGGCTTCTTTGTGGGCTGGTCCCTGGGCTGAGCCGGGGTTGGGCAGAGGACGTGCCCTGTCCAGAGTCCCAGGCCCAGAAGGGGCTCATGGAAACAGGCGCCCCGGGCGGCCACCCATGAAGGCACCATCCGGCGCGCAGGTCGCTGGACCTGGGGTCCCCGCCCCGCCTTCTCTGTCCTGGCCAGGGCGCTTGTGGCTGGTACCCCTCAGGAACTGCCGGCTGACCACCTGACAGGGCTGCTTCAGGGCAGTGAGGCCTCAGGTGCTGGCATCCTGGGTGCGTCTGGCTTTGTGGATGCCGGCCAGGTGGGGCTGTGCGCTGCCTTCCTGTTCTCGGAGGGGAGAAGTCACAGATTGGGGCCCCTGCGCCCTCCTGGCTGGGGTCTGCACACTGTCCGGGCCCACAGGCGCCACCTCTCCCCGCCCCCCGCCACCTGTCCTTGCTGGCAAGGCAGAGGCAGGGCTTCGGGCGGTGAGCGCCGGTCTCCCCTTCCTCGGGTGGGAGGTGCCCAGGAGGCTGGGGGGTGAGAGCGGCCTCTGTCCCCGCAGCCACGTCCCCCAGCTCTGCGGTCCGTGGCAGTCTTTGCCCGGGAGCCCTCTCCCATTTCTGCTTCTGGAGGCTGACGTGGATAAAGGTGCTGAAGAAGGGAAACAAAGCAGGCGGTGAGGCTGTGGCTTCTCCTGGAATGTCCCCTGGGGTCCTGTTTGGACGTCTTCCGTCCACTGGATCTCTGGCCTGTCAGACCTTGAGAGTTTGGCTGAAATCCTCTCCTTCTCCCCTGCCTGTGTCTAGGCAACACCTCGCCTCCCACCATGAAGCTCGACATCCAGTGTGAGCAGCTGAGTGACGCCCGGTGGACAGAGCTCCTGCCTCTGATCCAGCAGTACGAGGTGGTCAGGTAGGACCAGCCGTGCCTGCGTCCCCGGGGTCCTCACCCCGCAGGGGGTGAGGGGTGCTCCCAGGTCACTTCACTTACAGAAGCGTGATGTAAATTTTGTATGATTTTCACGTGGCATAAAATGTGACTCCTTTTGTATTTTGTTCCAACCGTTTGAATGTAAACCCATTCTGGCCCAGGCCTGGTGGGCAGAGCAACCTGGCCCAGGGTCTCCTCCGCTCGTCCCCTTCCCCTGGAAATGCAGTCGCCACAGCCGGCTCTTGTGGGCACTGCCTGTCCTCTGCCCCTGCCGGGCTGCGGGCTGGGAATCCAAGTCCAGGCTGACTTCTGCTGTTGAGGCCCTCAAACCCGCAGGTTCCTCAGGGCTCACGAGCAAGAGATGAGTGCCTGCCTATCTTTTTGTTTTTTGGATTTAAAAATATTTTATTTTTGAATAGGTAAGACATATGGTACAAAATCAAAAAGACACAAAAGGGAATACAGTGAAAAGTCTTACTCCTGTGCCCAGTCCACTCTGTTGCCCTCTGCATCAACTACCCTTGTTTCTAAGAATTTAGCCCCCAGGTATAATTCCGTAGATATAATGTGAAATAACATATGCACAAGAATGTTCATTACAGCATTATTTTTAATAGCAAAAGATAGGAAACAATGGAAATACCCATTAATAGGGGACTGATTAAATCAGTTATGATATATCTGTTCAGTGGAGAAGTATACGGTTATAAAATAGCATTAGACAGCCCTTGATGTGCAAATGTGTATTAAGTAAAAAAAGTGCAGAACAGCATGCACAGTATGCCATTTGTGTTTCTAATACAAGGAAGCATGTGTATACGCGTGAGTATCTTGGGAAGGGCCAGCAGGAAGGCGAGGGCTGGGAGGAAGAGCAGTGGGAACAGCGTTTAAGAAGGTGCAGTGCCCGAAGGGTACACTGAGGAATGGTGAGCTCTCCGAAGTACGGCGTGTGCGGCGGAGCGGCAAGGGCGAGGTTAGCAGATTTCCAATTCTTTTCCCCTCGGTTTTAGACAAATAGCAATAGCAGCGTAGGCTTCACTTTGTTGTATAACCTTCCTTTTTCCCTTAATCTATTTTGGAAATCTTACCCAGGCATTTAGAGACACTTTTTTTTCTTATTAGGGCTCCAAAGCAATTAATTGCTTCTAACCTTTTGTTATTATAAACAATGCTATAATAAATAGCTTCTTACATGTGTCATTTTACTTTTTTTAACACCTTCATTGGAGTATAATTGCTTTACAATTTCTGCTTTATAACAAAGTGAATCAGTTGTACATATATATATGTTCCCATCTCTCTTCCCTCTTGCGTCTCCCTCCCTCCCACCCTCCCTATCCCACCCCTCTGGGTGGTCACAAAGCACCGAGCTGATCTCCCTGTGCTATGCGGCTGCTTCCCACTAGCTATCGGTTTTACGTTTGGTAGTGTATATATGTCCATGCCACACTCTCACTTCGTCCCAGCTTACCCTTCCCCTCCCTGTGTCCTCAAGTCCCTGCTTATCTTTCTTCTTTTGAACTTACTTGAAATAGTTTTATGGAATAGGTTTATGGAAGGTTTATGGAAGAGTCACAAAGACAGTGCAGGGTCCCCCGTGCCCCGTCGCCTGGGGCGCTGGTCAAAGCTAAGAGCCCAACACGGCCGCCTTGACTCACGTCACCGGCTTTTCCGTGCGTGTCCTCTCCTGTTCCCGGCTCGTGCGGGACCCGCCACGGCATCATCGCCACGTCTTCACGGCCCCTCCTGTCTGTGATGGTCCCTCCGTCCCGCCTTGTCCTTGGCCGCCTGCCTCTGGATTCCGCTCACTCGGGCTCAGGTGAAAGGGCCTCTGGCGTCTTCTCAGGGTCGAGTCACACGTTTTGGCCACAGACAACACAGAAATGACGTTGTGTCCTGCCTGGCGTATCGTATCGTGGGAGGTCTTGTCACAGCGGTGCCATGTGGTCACCCCTAATGGTCGCCGTGACCACCTGATGCGGGCGCCTGCCACTTCTCGGCGTGACACCCCTTCAGACTCTGCTCACGTCCTGTTTCTGCTCGGACTTTTTGCCTGTTGATCGTCGCAGCTGTTGGTGGGTTTTTGGCCTGAAGTGTTCCTGGGACTCTGCCTCACTGGGGTTTTTAATTTTTTCATTCCTTCCACATTTATCACTTGTCATTCTCTGAGGAAGAGCTGGCTTTCCTTCCACCTGTATTGACTCAGTGGTTCACTTAATCGGTGGACGTGATCCTGGGTCAGGGTTTGGCACGTTCCACGCTGGCCTCTCCGAGCCTCTTCAGCCGGGCTCTGCCCTCGAGCTGCCGCCTCCAGGTTTGGTTTCTCTCCTGGGGGTGGAGGGGCACTTGTGCCCCCTGACCGTGTCCCGGGGAAGATGCGGAGATACGCGTCCATATAGGTGCCAGTATCTTAACAGTTTTTACGAGACGATCCACGCGCTTTTTCTCTTTCATTTTAAGATGTGTTGGTTGTGACCCACCTCGTCGAGTTCTTGGCCCAAGAATGGGTCACAACCTGCTGTGTGAAGTGACTGAGTGTCTGTCTGCAGGCTGGACGACTGTGGCCTCACGGAGGTGCGGTGCAAGGACATCGGTTCCGCGCTCCGGGCCAACCCCTCCCTGACGGAGCTCAGCCTCCGCACCAATGAGCTGGGCGACAGCGGCGTGCACCTGGTGCTCCAGGGCCTGCAGAGCCCCACCTGCAAGATCCAGAAGCTCAAGTGAGCCATGCCGGTCACTCCTGGGCTCCGGGCCCTGAGGCACACCTGAGCCCTCTCGCGGCCCCCACCCCGCATCTCCTCCTGCAAGGCCGGCTGCCTGGCCTCCCCCGTGGGGATGTGTGTGGTGGCGGCAGTTCTGTGTCCGCCTTGCTTGGGCTCCGGCAGATGGAGGGTGGCTCGTCTTGCGTGGGAGCCGCAGCCGGCTCGTGGGGCCCGCTGACGGCCACGTGTGTCCAGCCTCCAGAACTGCTGCCTGACGGAGGCCGGCTGCAGGGTCCTGCCCGGCGTGCTGCGCTCCCTGTCCACCCTGCGGGAGCTGAACCTCAGCGACAACCCGCTGGGTGACGCCGGCCTGCAGCTGCTCTGCGAGGGGCTCCTGGACCCGCAGTGCCACCTGGAGAAGCTGCAGTGAGTGTGCACCCCACCCGGGGCCCTGAGGTGCCCGCACCCACCCGTCCCCTGGGTTTCGGCTGTCTGCCCTGGGCAAGCCCCCTCCCCAGCTCATCGGCCAGGGAGCTTCGAGGAGGGGCTCTTCCCTGAGGCTGGGGTTGTGGCCTCTGAAAGCAGCTGGCAGCTGGCCTGTGACCCCGAGTGAGCACACAGACGGGGTCAGCCACAGAGGGAGGAAGCCAAGCCGGAAAGCCCCAGCTCGGGCTGGGTGTCTTTCTCCTGGGTCTCTGGGCGCCCGCCGCCCAGGGAGATGGCCCCTCGGCCGCTGCCGTGCTGTCACTGCGAGGCAGCCGTCCGGTCTCCGCAGGCCTCACGGCTGGGGTGGGAAAGCAGACCCAGACCGGTGCCCCCTGGGCCAAGCCGCATTCCTGCGGCCGAGGGGCTGACTGCCCGCCCGCCCCCAGGCTGGAGTACTGCAACCTGACGGCCGCGGCCTGTGAGCCCCTGGCCGCGGTGCTCAGGGCCACACGGGACCTGAAGGAGCTCATGGTGAGCAATAATGACCTGGGCGAGGCTGGCATCCGGGAGCTGTGCCGGGGCCTGGCGGACTCCGCCTGCCAGTTGGAGGCACTCAAGTAAGCTCCGGGCTGGGGCTGGGGGGCAGGGCGGGGGCTGCGGGGGGCGCCCCAGCTCCTAGCGCCTCTCGTGCCCCCAGGCTGGAGAACTGCGGCCTCACGCCGGCCAACTGTAAGGACCTGTGTGGGATCGTGGCCTCCCAGGCCTCGCTGAACGAGCTGGACCTGGGCAGCAACCCGCTGGGCGATGCAGGCATCGCGGAGCTGTGCCCTGGGCTGCTGAGCCCCGGCTCCCAGCTCAAGACCCTCTGGTGAGCTGGCCTCCGGCTGGGCAGACAAAACCTTGGGGGTGGCAGGACGCGTTGGGAGCCTCTCTGTGCTGACGGGGGACTCGCCTCTGTAGGCTCTGGGAGTGTGACATCACCACCAGTGGCTGCAGAGACCTCTGCCGCATCCTCCAGGCCAAGGAGACCCTGAAGGAGCTGAGTCTGGCGGGCAACAGTCTGGGTGACGAGAGCGCCCGGCTGCTGTGCGACAGCCTGCTGCAGCCGGGCTGCCAGCTGGAGTCCCTGTGGTGAGGGGGCCGCGTGGCACCAGGGGATGGGAGGGCCCATGCAGAGGATCCTGGGTGGCCCGGGGGGGCCAGCGCCGGGGGCTGGCGAGGTGCAGGTGCCCTCGGGGGGCGGGGGGGGTGTGCGCCGAGGTGGAGCCACTGAAGACAGGCAGAGACTCGGTGGCGGGGGCGGGGCGCTGGCGCTCAGATCCCCAGGGCCCTCCCGGGGCACCCCAGTGGCGTGGGCCACGGTGGCCCCAGTCCCCGTCTGCCGCCCGCAGGGTGAAGTCCTGCAGCCTCACGGCCGCCTGCTGCCACCACTTCGGCTCGATGCTGACCCAGAACAAGCGTCTCCTGGAGCTGCAGCTGAGCAACAACCAGCTGGGCGACTCGGGCGTCCAAGCCCTGTGCCAGGCCCTGTGCCAGCCCGGCGCCACACTGAGGGTGCTCTGGTGAGCCTGCTCGGGGGGGCGCCCCGTCCGCCCGGGCTGAGGGTGGGGACAGCTAAGACTCAAACCCGCCCCCTCGCGCTCCATGATCAGGGCCTGGGCCCTGGTTGCACAGCCACCTGGGGGCGCACCCTCCACCTGACCTCGGCCCTGCCCTCCGCCCAGGCTGGGGGACTGTGACGTGACAGACGGCGCCTGTGGAGGCCTGGCCTCGCTCCTGCTGACCAATCGCAGCCTGCGCGAGCTGGACCTGAGCAACAACGGCCTGGGTGACCCCGGCGTCCTGCAGCTGCTGGGCAGCCTGGAGCAGCCCGGCTGCGCCCTGGAGCAGCTGGTGTGAGTGGCCCTGGGGTGCGGGGGACAGGCGAGGCACACGGGGCGGGGTGGGGGGTGTTGCTGCTACCTCACCCCCTCCCTCCCTGCAGCCTGTACGACATCTACTGGACGGAGGTGGTGGAGGAGCGCCTGCGGGCCCTGGAGGGGAGCAAGCCCGGCCTGCGGCTCATCTTCTGACGCCCCTCCCCAGACGGCCCTCCTCCCACGAGGAGTCCTGGCTTTAACCGAGAGAAGAGCTTAAATCAGCTTATTTTTGGGAGAGCATTTTAGGCACTTTATTAAAACGCTTTTCTGGCAGGAGGGGTCTTTGTCTGTTCTCGTGGTCCCCACGAGGCTCTGGTGTCAAGGGGGTGATGTTTTCGTGAGCACCACAGACGTAGCAGCCTTAGGCAAGTCAAGTCGGGGGTCCGGGCCTGGTGGCGGCTGCGCCCAGCGGGGTCCTCCGTGGGGGTCCGGTCTGAGCTCCCCAGGTGCTGGCGGGGTCCTGCTCCTTGCGGCCTCGTAGGCCACCCCGTCCTACAGGCCTTCCCCGCCTCGGGTCTGTGAGGACGGCATCCCGCCTGCACTAAGGGGCACCAGAACGTGGCCCCTGGCCTCGGGGCCTGGCTCACCTTGGCCAGCAGCGTTGGTCATTGGCTGGCAGCGTGCTCGGACCTCCTGTGTGTGGGCCGGAAAGCCCGGCTGGGAGCTGCTCCCAGGGCCTGGCCGAGCCTGCCGACGGCTGGCTCCCGAGTGCTCTCCTGGTGGAGGCTGGAGCCCTGTGGACGTAAGGGCAGGGTCTGCTCCGTCTCACTGGCCTCGTCTGGCCGTGGGCGGACAGCGTAGGGGTGACCTGTCCTGAGCAGCACGATCAAGGTGTGACACTGGGCAGCTTTCAGAGGGTCGGCGCCTGGGCAGTAACTTCCTGCCATCACGACGAAGCCCTGAAGGTACCCAGGGCCCCCAGAAGAGAGCAGGATTTGTGGAGGACTGGGTGGACCCGGGAGACGCTCCAGGGGAACCTGCACCCACCGTGGGCCAGAAACCGCTCCTGGGGGCCACGCCTGGGACCAGTGAGCAACACGGGCCTCCAGCCCTGCAGGGAGAGCACAGGCCACAGGAATGAGGTAATCTGGGACCAGAGCGACTGAACCCTGTGACGCCGAGAACCCCGGGTGGAGGTGGGCAGACAGGACGCTTGGTGTCTCCGCAGTGTTGGGACAGGCGTCGGCCCTAAACCCAGATCAAAGGTGACACTCGGACAGCAGCAGGTGGGGTGGGGCACACTGAGGCCCCGGGTCACACCCCTGACGTGAGGAAGCCCACGGAAGCCAGAGGCTGAGAAACTCAGCTCAACAGCACAACGCAAGAGCAGAGGGTGGGGTGGGGGCACAGGCACGCCGCTGTCCGTCCTCACAACCGCCGCCCTAGGTTTGAAATTCTCCCTAGAAATAGTTGCGGGAAAATAAACTAAGGAAACAAGTCCACCACCAAGGCCCTGGCGCTCTGAGAGGCCCTGCCCTTGGGAAGGTCGGGAGTGTCACCCTTGCTCGGAAATCAGGGCGCTTCCCTTCGCCGGTGCATGTGAAGCCTGAAGACAGTGTGCCGTCACCCACACCCCGCCCAGAACTAGCTCCCTGGGACCGGCCCGAGGGGCGGATGCAGCAGGAGGCGCCGGGGGGCCGGCGACCCTCGTGCCCTCTGGTCGTCTGCCAGGATAGGTGTCCAGCCCAAGTGGCTCCCAGCTGCCCTCTGGGCGGCACAGGGTGGGGCAGGGGCGAGGGGCAGCGAGGAGCTGCGGAGCTGCAGGCCGTCACCGTGGCTTTTATTTGTTCTGTTTGCTCGTGGGGGTGACCTCAACCCTGGGCCACAGAGACCCTCCCTCACGACCCACCCTCCTGACGGCGGGCACCAGGCCTTGGAGTCTCTGAGTCGATGTGCGGGCAGCCCTGTGCACGCACCTCCAGGTTGGAGGGTCAGATGGAAGCTCCCGAGGAAGCGGATCTGCCCTTTCCCAGCCACGCCAGGGCGTCCCTGGACGACTGTCCTTCACACGTGCCGCCAGAAGGTCGTGGGGGACCGGCGGGGCCCAGGGAGCGGAGAGGGGCACCGAGACGCTGCTGCCTGGGCTGGGCCGTCTGGGCACCAAGGCTCGGGGTGGCCAAGGCGGCGGGCTGACTGCACAGAAGGGGGACCAGCCGGCCCAGGGCGAGCCCCAGGGCCTCAGGAGCACACGTGCACACACACACGCACCCACACGTGTGCACACACCACACACACGTGCGCGCCCCACCCCACCGTGCACGCGGGAGAAAAGGGAGATAGAACCTTGAGGGCTGAGGCCTGCTGGAAGGCTCCTGGCGGGAACCGCAGAGGGCGGAGGGCGCCGGGCCTGGGCTCTGCAGGCCCAGCCACAGCGTCAGTGCGGTGCTGGCACCCCCTCCCTCTCGGCCTCCTCGGGCCCCGAGGGGTCGTCGGGCCCTGGTGGGCGCCCGTCCACGCTGCCGTCCGCCCTGCCCTGGTCGTCCCTGCCCTGCTGCTTCTGCCGCCGTGTCTCCTTGTACCTCAGGGTGATGTCCCTGGGGACAGCGGGGGCTGCGTCACCACTGGCTGGCCCACGGAGGTCCCTGGACACTGCCCCGCAGGGGAGCTCAGAGCCTGGGGTGGGGAGGCAGGACCACCGGGGCCACGGCGCTCACCGCAGGAAGAAGCGCCAGACGGTCCAGGTGAGGGCGAGCACGGAGCCGAGCGTCCAGCACTGGGCGATGTAGAAGGGCAGGGACAGCGTGAGCGTGTGCGGGTCGTACTTCACCACGATGAGCAGCTCCGTGACGGTGATGGCCGCCACCAGCCAGGCCTGCTGGCCCAGCTTCTTGTGGAGCTTCCTGCAGAGGGAGGCGGGTGCAGGGGTGAGGCTCGAGAGCGCCCCGCCCCCGCGCCCCCCCCTCCACGGCCCAGGCCCCACCCTGGCCCTCACGGGTCGTCCATGAAGTCGTAGATCTCCCGCATGGCCACGCCGCCCACGTTGACAAAGAAGACTAGCCGCAGGAGGACCAGGTAGTGCTCGGGGGGCATCCACAGCACAAACTTCAGGTAGAAGGTGTTCAGCTCTGCCAAGAGAAACTGGGGGCAGAGGAGGGTGGAGGGCGCCCGGGGCGGGGAGGGCAGGGGCATGCAGGAGGCCACAGGCCTTACCACCAGGATGATGCCGCACACGGCCAGCCAGCGGCGCAGGCTGGAGGCTGGCTTCCACTCGAAGCGGACCCAGCTGTAGGGCGTGAACTGGAAGACGATCCTCTTCATTTTGCCCCTGGAACCGCGGCCCGTCAGCCCAGGGCAACGCCCACCGGGCACACTCGACCCCGGCCCGCGCCACCCACCCCCCGGCCCCCCAGGTCTTTTCCTGGACTGTTTCTCTACTTCTTCACAGAGGGAGGCGACTGGGAAGGGACGATCCCGAGAAGGGCCAGCAGGGAGTAAGAGGAGCCGGCTGGATGGGGACGGGCTGACGTCCCGGCCGCCACGAGGGCAGCACCCAGGGTCACATCCTCGGTGGAGTTTACAGAGGCAAGATCCTCGCCTGTAGCACCTCACGAAAGGACCTCGCGGCGGGGGGGGGCCTGCAGGCCCCACACTGGGGTCAAGGCCTGTGCGGAGCAGGGCTGCTCTCTAGACGTACTTGTAGGTCGGAATGTTCCAGAGGCCCTGCCACTTGTACGTCTTTAGGGACAGCCACTCGAGCGTCTTCATGCCGCAGTAGATGCCCAGCCCGTTGCAGACGAGCACGTCCATGATCCACTGGGGGCGGGAGCCAGGTGGGAGGGAGGTGGGTGCCACAGGCCCCCAGGTCGCACGGCCCTGGCTGAGGGGAGCCCGTGCCGCCCGCCGCCCCCCGCTGTGGCCGGGACGCAGAGGGCGGCACTTACGTGGTCCCACCAGCACTCGCTGAAGTTGGGCAGCTGATGCTCCAGGCTGTACTCCAGGAACTCAAACATCACGCTCACGATCGTGCACATCCACCAGTCACGGATCATCAGGGTCTGCGGGCCGCCAGGACGTCAGCCCCCAGGGCGGGATCCCCCAAGGACAGCCCGCCCCTACCCCCGCCCCACTGCCCTCAGGCGGGGCACGGCGGCAGGGCAGCTGTGGCTCCAGCCGCCCCAAGTTAAGACTTTGAGGGCTCCCCTGGTGGTGCAGTGGTTAAGAATCCGCCTGCCAATGCAGGGGACACGGGTTCGAGCCCTGGTCCGGGAAGATCCCACATGCTGCGGAGCAACTAAGCCCGTGCGCCACAGCTACTGAGCCTGTGCTCTAGAGCCCGCGAGCCACAACTACTGAAGCCCGCGTGCCTAGAGCCCGTGCTCCGCAACAAGAGAAGCCACCGCAACAAGAAGCCCGCGCACCGCAACGAAGAGCAGCCCCCGCTCGCCACAACTAGAGGAAGCCCACGTGCAGCAACGAAGACCCAACGCAGCCAAAAATAAATAAATTAAATAAATAAATTTATTTAAAAAAAAAAAAGACTTTGAGGCAACTTGCAGGTATGTCGACGACTTGTGTGTCCAGGCCTGAGGATGCCCAGGGCTGGGTGGGATGGGGGCCGGGGGCCCCCCGTGGGTCTCTCCCCTTTGCTCTCCAGCGGCCACCGCAACGCCCAGGACACGCAAGGTTGGGTCAGGCACCCCCCCAGCTCAGCAGCCCGCCTGTCCTGCACCGCGGCCGCAACCCACCGCACGGCTGGAAAATGGCCCAGAGTTCAGGGCGGCTCCGAAACCAGGTACCCCGCCCAACGAGGAGGTGCCTACCTTCAGGTACCAGCCGATGAAGTGTGCGGGCACAAAGCCGTCCAGCTTGTCCTGTGGGGCACAGAGGCAGGCCTCACGCTCGGTCCACCATCGTGAGCTGGGAAGGGGCCCCGCCGCAGCCAGAGGCATCCCCGCGTGTGGGCGGCATGGCCCCTGGTACCCTCATCCCATCCAGTCCAGAGTGACTCGGGTCCCAGAAGCATCCATGCCTGGGGCAGCGCCGAGCTTCCCGCGTGGGAGGTGGTGGGGCCCCCGTGTCATGAGGCCGGCCGTCCCCCTCCGGGCACCTACCCAGACATTGTGGAAGGGGTCGGTCTTGTTGTCGGCATCATAGATGAGGCAGTTTCCCCCGTAGTCCCTCTCCGGCAGCGGGACCCCCAACCTGGGGTCTACGTACTTCAGAAACTGGCGGCCGTCCTGGACGGTCTGCAAGGGCGGCGGCATGTCAGTGGGGCAGGGTTTGGGGTGCGCAGACAGCACCCACCAACCGCGAGGGGAAGCACTGTCTCGGCATCGCCCCCACTTCAGCCGGGCAGAGCGGGGATGTGCCAAGTCCGAGGATGTCCTCACGCCCCCATGGGACCCCAGGACAACACCACGTGGCGTCGCAGGGGCACCTCCCGTGGGAAGGTGCTCAGATCACCAGTCTCCCCACCTTTCCTCCCTACGTCCGGTTCGGGGTCCAGACCCCACACCGAGGAACAGCACAGTGGGACACACTTCTCCAGGCAGCGCCCGGACAGCCTCTCCCAGACGCCAGCGTTAGCCAAACAGCCCTCCAGCCTCGGCACAAAGTGGGCTTTTGGGGGCGCACCCTGGCAGAAGAGGACCCCCCCCATTCCTCCCTTCAGGCCCCCGCTGGCTGCCAGCTGGGGCCTTTGGTCCACAGGAGGCACCCTGGGACACCCGTCATCAGGACCCTATCCCCTCGCTCCTGCCCCGAGTACCAGCGAAAGGGCACAGCGGGGAAGAGGCTCTAGGCTGGGGTGACGAGACGCGGTCCGTGGGGTGTGTGGACAGATGACACTCAGACCTGCATCTTGTCACATGACTGAGGTGACACCACGAACAACTGAACCCTCCCCGCCACGTGTGCCCTGGTCACACGGGATCTGAGGGCGACACCGCTGTGTTCCTGAGTCAGGATGGCCCCGCGGGCTCTGCTCCGGAGCCAGGTCAGTAGGGGCTCAGATCCCTGGACACTCAACCCTCAGAGAAGCGAAAAACAGCACTGTAACGAGTCTCTGTCTCAGGGCATCTGAGGGCTGATGTGACCCAAGGAAGTCAGCTCCGGTCCCAGCTGAGAGCTTGTCACCCAAGCCCAGAGGGCCAGACCATGAACCTCCACTCCAGCAAAGGCCAGGGAGGCCGACTGACCCCTCGTGACATGGCTCTGGGAGAGGACAGCAGCCTGGGCAGGGGGGCCTCCCAGAACCGGCCACTTATAAGTCTGCAGACTCACTAGTCAGGACCCACAGGGCTCCGCGCTGCTGGCCGAGAGAGCCCACATCTTGGTTCCTAAGAGCATTCATTCTCCAATAAAGGAACCAGGCTCCCTGGAGAAATGGCAGATTCCAAGATGGGCTTGGAATGTCTTCTAGCACCAGAAAGGAGGGAGGTGCTCAGAAACCCAAAACAAAACACCAAGAACCCACGTAGGTGGGGTATGGGAAAGCTCCCAGCAGCCGAGGCTGGAACAGTGGGAGCAACAAATCAAGTACTGAATTGTAACCCAAAGGATAACGTAGATACCTACCCACGAGTCTGCGCTGATGTAAGAAATGACCGAACACATCAGTGAGTCAGAGAGAAGAGACAAACCTCCCACACAGAAGGTTTCCCATCGGATTACGGAGCTGCCTCCGCGCACTCCGCAGGGGGCCTCCCTCCCGAGGGCGAGGCGTGGAGGGGACCCGACAGACACACCTCTGCCAGGGGGTCGGGGTCAGCACCGACGGTCAGAATCATGTGTCAAATCACGACAGAAACACCAGACAAACCCCCAGCAACCCTGATACCAAAATCAGAAAAAGACATTCCAGGCAAACTACAGGCAGTGTCTCTTATGAACATGGATGCAACAATCCTCAACAGAACACCAGCAAAGTGAATCCAGCAGCGTATACAGAAGGCCACACACCACGGCCAAGCGGGCTTCATCCCAGGAATGCTAAGCTGGTTCAAAATGAGAAAATGAATCAACACAAAACGTCACGTTAATAAAGGGAAAAAACCACGTGATCATCTCATTTCATGCAGAAAAGCATCCAACCAACAAAATCTAATACCCTCTCATGAAAAAAACACTCAACAAATTAGGAAGAGTGGAACTTCCTCCATTGACAAGGGGCATCTGGTGAGGGCTGAGGGCTCCCCGCTAAGAAGTGGGGGACAGTGTGAGGCCAGGGACGGACAGACAGACACTCAGGTTGGAAAGGAAGAAGTGAACTCCCCCTATTCCTGCACAGAGACCCCCTCAGGAACCCCCCGAACAGCAGCAGAGCTGTGGGAACGAGTGAGTAGGCACAGAGGACCCAGACCGACAGAGCAAGCAGGCTGCATGTCCAGATGCCAGTGACCAGCAGACCAACACGAAATCAAGACGGTCCCACTCAGGACAGCATCAGAAAGAGTGAGATACTCAGGAATACACTTAACAAAGGAAGTGCAAACATACACTCCGAAAACCACACAATGTTGCTGAGAGAAATGAAAGACCCACGTGAGGGGAGGGTCCTGTGCTGCAGAGGAGGGGAAAACCTGAGAGGAAGTGTGGGTTTTAGTTAATAATGATTAACTGTAACAAATGCGTCATATTAGTGTAAGATGTTCATAACAGGAGACCCTGGGTGAAGAAACTCTCTGCACTAACTTCACAATCCTGTAAATGTGTCTTAAAATAAGAAGTTTATTTTAAATAAATAAAACAAAACATGAACCATTTAAAAAAATCAACCAGAACAAAAGCTGATCTCCCAAAAAGACATACAAACATCCAACAAGCACATGAGAAGATAGGAAAATGCAAATCAAAACCACATCAGGGGCTCCCCTGGTGGTGCAGCGGTTAGGAATCCGCCTGCCAACGCGGGGGACACAGGTTTGAGCCCTGGTCCGGGAGGATCCCACATGCTGCGGAGCAACTAAGCCTGTGCGCCACAACTACTGAGCCTGCGCTCTAGAGCCCGCGAGCCACAACTACTGAGCCCACGTGCCACAGATACTGAGCCTGTGCACCTACAGCCCGTGCTCCGCAGCAAGAGAAGCCACGGCAATGAGAAGCCCGCGCACCGCAATGAAGAGTAGCCCCTGCTCGCCACAACCAGAGAAAGCCTGTGCGCAGCAACAAAGACCCAACGCAGCCAGAAATAAATAAATAAATTTATTTTTTAAAAAAAAAGAAGGAAAACCACGAGATATTTTACCACTTCACCACCCCGCCCCCCCCAAAAGGAAAATAACAAGTGTTGGTGAGAATATGGAGAAATTGGAAGCCTGGGCACTGTTGGAGGGACTGTAAAATGAGTACAGCCGCTGTGCAGAATAGTCTGGCGCTCCTCTAAAGGTTAAACAGTTACTCAGCAATCCCACTTGTAGGCATGTCCTCAAAGGAATGGAAAGCAGGGACTGGAACAGATACTCGCACACCCACGTTCACAGTCACCAAAAGGTGGAGGCAACCCAAGTGTCCATCCATTTGAGTGGATACACAAAATGTGGTTTAAACACACACTGGAACATTACTGAGCCTTAAAAAGGAAGGAGCTTGTGACACAGGCTACACAGGGTGAACCTTGAGGACATCACACTCAGTGAAATAATCCAGTCACAGAAGGACTAATCCTGTCTGATTCCACTCCCTAGGGGTCCCTGGAGGAGTCACATCCACAGAGACAGAAAAGTAGACGGTGGGGCCCAGGGCTGGGGGAGGGGAGGGGAGTGAGTGTTCATGGGGACAGAGCGTCCGTTCGGGAAGACGGAACGTTCTGGGGATGCAGGTGGGGAAGGTAACACGACCATGTGAATGTGCTTCGTGCCCCGCCCTGTGCGCCTAGAGATGGCTGAGATGGTAAATTTTATGTTATGTTTTTTACTGTAGTTAAAAAATACTTTTAATTAAATACACTGCAATAAAACCAAAAAAACTGCACAGTATTCTACATACACGTGTGTGTGCACACATGCATGTCAAACTGAACTGTGACCAACTCTGTGGAGTGCATTGATATCAATTTCCTGGTTTGATACTGTCTTACATATATATATATATGTATACTTTAAATTAAAGTATAGTTGACTTACGATATTATGCTAGTTTCAGGTACACATACTGTCCTACATTTGTGCAAAATACTGAGGGCCTGGGTGAAGCAACACAGGACCGACCTGTACAATCTGTTCACAACTTCCTGTGAATCTACAATCGTTCCAAAACAAAATGTAAAAAGAAATTCAACATGAATAAGCAATCTCAGTGTAAAATATAAAAGCAGGTAGGTTTTAAAAGGAAGTATAGGAGAAAATCTTAATAAATTGGTGTTGGACAAAGAAGTCTTAGATATGACATCAAAAACACAAAAAGAAGAGACATAAGGACCGCCACTGCTGAAGAACGAAGGCCCAGCACATCCAGCAAAGGACCTTGTAACCAGCACTAAATAAAAAGCTGTCATAACTCAACACTACAAAAACAAACCACCCGATTTTTAAAAAGGGCAAAAAATAAACACTTCACCGAGGAGGATGTTTGTTTCATGGCTCATATATGCAGGAGAGGTTGGTCAACATCGTCAGCCACTCCAGAAATGCAATGAAATCCATGAGACACCGGCTAAAATACAAGACCCTGGTGATGGCAAGTACTGCCAAGGATGAGAGAGGGTGCTGGCGCGACACAGCTGCCCTGGGCGTGAGACACCTAACCTATGACGCAGGAGTCCCTCCAGAGTGTTCACCCTCAAGAAATGAAAGCTCAGGTCCACACAAGAGCCTGTACCTGAGGCTCAGAGCAGCTCCACGCACATCTGCCCCAAACCAGACACAACCCCAGTGAATGGACAGATGGCGGTCCCTCCACCAGGAACCCCATCCACGATAAAGAGGACCGGCTGTAGGTGCGCACGGCTTGGTTGAGCTTCAGAGGCAGTGAAGGCCACGCTCTGCACAACTCCACTCACACGAGACTTTCCAAGAGACAAATGGCGGTGACTCAGGGACAGATGGCGGCTGCGAGGCCAGTGCGAGGCCAGGGCCACGGAGGTGGCACCCGAGGGGGGCTGGGGCTCTGTGCCTAACTGTGGTGTCCACAC
This sequence comes from Delphinus delphis, assembly GCF_949987515.2. Taxonomy (NCBI): domain Eukaryota; kingdom Metazoa; phylum Chordata; class Mammalia; order Artiodactyla; family Delphinidae; genus Delphinus; species Delphinus delphis. The sequence continues at coordinate 110,218,152 of NC_082690.1, forward strand.
AAACACAAACAGGTGTTACAGCTCCCAGCCCTGCACGCCTACCCGAAATGCAAACCTTCCCACGCGACGCTCAATCACTCAGCTATCGCTGACTGTTTTGAGATGTGAATACTGAAGACCACCCTCAAAGGCGAGCTCCATAAGTCCAGCAGAACAGGAGTATCAGTCAGACAGATGTTAGCGGCAACAAATCCTGATCCAAGATTTACCGAGGAGCTAAGTTTCCAACCTCCACCCCAACCCCCTTGCAGAACGTGTGACAGAGGGAGAAAAGCACACGAAGCCACAGCCGGTCACCCGCAAAACCAGAAGCGAGGCCCATGGCGACTGGGCCCGGGCCCACTGCCCACTCAGAGCGCCTGTGCTGCGGGGTCAGGGGCGCCCCCTGCGAGGGGCTCAGCCCCGCTCAGATCTGGAGCGCCCGCCAGGCGTCCACGTCTGAACCCATTGTCCCCCGGCCACGCGGCAGCTGCGCCCAGAGGTCCAGGCCCGCTGAGAACGGAGACCCTGCCGCAGGCGATGGCTGGCGCCTTCCCACCCCTACAGCCCCTGCCCCCTTCGGGTGGGGTCCAGCCTCCTACCAGAGCCCTGGGGGCTGATACGCAGAGCGTTCTGTGCCACCTCCACTTTCACAGTTCACCCAACCAAGAGACCCGCTTACCTGGAAGAGTATAAAGATGAGCACCAGCTCGTAGACCACACTGACGCAGAGCCAAAACCTCCAGTAGGCTGTACAGACACGGAGAACACAGCGGCATCAGGGGGCGCCGCCCTGCGGCCCGCGGCCCCGCCCCACACAGCTCCCGCGCGCGGCCTCTGCTCGGGGCCCTCAGGTCCCTGGGAGAGACTTCAGAAGCAAGCTCTAACTCAGGTCTGAGCACAGTTTCTCTCTGACTGTTCTTCCTTCCTTCCCTTCCATTCCCGTCCCTAATCTTTCCCGCAGCACAGAAGGCCCGCAAACCACCAGATTCGAGCAGTGACAGCAAACATCCTTGTCTTGTGTTTCCTAGGTATGCTTCTAACCTCCATCAAGTAAGTTTGCAGGGTTTTGGTGGATACCTTTCGTCACGTTAAGAGAGCCTTTTAATTCCAGTATGTTGTGTTTCTATCAGGAATGCGTACAAAACTTTATTCTTCTGCATTTACGAGGATCCATTTTTTTCTTTAGTGTTAATGTGATGAATGAAATTAACGCATTTCCCAACATTAAACCATCTCTGAATTCCTGGGATGCCAATTTGTTTTAGGAAACTGTCTTAAGTTTCAATCAGCACTTCTGTCCCTCCGGTGGCTACACTTGGCGGTTCTATATTATATACTTTAAAGTTGCTGAGAGAGTTGATCTTAGATGTTCTCACCACACACACACACACACACACAAAGTTGAGATTACATGAGATGACAGAGGGGTTAACTAACCATACTGCAGTATGCAATACCCATGTATCAAATCATCACACGGCACACCTTAAACTTATGTTACGTGTCAATCCTATCTCAATAAAGGTGGAAAAAAGAACGAACATGTCCCTCAGAACCCCTCTCACTGGCCGGGACTCCTCTCTCTCACCATCTGCTTTCCATACTCTCAAGTCCCTGGGGGATGAGAGAACAGGAAGGGGAAGGTCTAGAACTGTCCTAAAAGCCAACGGTAACTTCTATCTTCCAAGAATCTTCAGAATCCTGTTTAATAAATGCCTAAGGGCACTTCCCTGGTGGCGCAGTGGTAAAGAATCTGCCTGCTGATGCAGGGGACATGGGTTGGATCCCTGGTCCGGGAAGATCCCACATGCCGCAGAGCAACTAAGCCCGTGCGCCACAACTACTGAGGCTGTGCTCTAGAGCCTGCGAGCCACAACTACTGAAGCCCACCTGCCCCAGAGCCCACGTGCCACAAATACCGAGCCCACGTGCTGCAACTACTGAAGCCCGCGGACCACAACTACTGAAGCCTGTGCGCCTAGAGCCCGTGCTCTGCAACGAGAAGCCCGCGTGCCGCAACGAAGAGTAGCCCCCGCTCGCCGCAACTAGAGAAAGCCCGTGCGCAGCAACGAAGACCCAACGCAGCTAAAAAACAAATAAATAAATAATAAAATAAATAATAAGATATCTGCTTACCCTATGCTTATGTCTGTGAAGAAAAAATAAACCACCAGCCTACTTTTGAAAGCTAATTCACCTTGAATTAAAAAAACAAGCCGTGCTCACAAACTGGAGACACACGGCTTGGCCACGGCTCTTCCACAGCTATTCCAGGATCTGTGACAGCACCACGTGCTCTCCCGCCCCCGCTTCAGTGCGGACCCAGGGTACAGGCAGCCGGGCAGGTGAGCGGCAGGGGTGCGGGGCCTGTTGTGCCAGAAGAGGGTGAGAACTGCACACACGCCAGGCTCCGGGGCCAGCCCGGCACCCTCAGGCCTTGGGCCTAACCCGCTTGCCGGGGGAAAAACCGCCCCGGAGACTGACGAGAATCCAGCCTCGCACGGGCAGGAAATACAAACGTGGCTGAGTTCTTGGGAAGGTGGGCTAACGTGTTCCGAGACAACGGACGTAAACAGCCGAGGTGACAGGCTTATTCTTCGTGCCCTTGAAGACAGGAAAAACCTGGAAAATTCTCCCTGGTTCAAGGCTGCAGCAGCAGGTCGAGGGCTGTGGAGCAGGGACTTGGGGCGGCCGAGTGTGGCTGCCCAGCTGCGGGGACGGCCGCCTCCTCCCATGAAGGCTGCGCTGTCCCTGCCCCAGCCACCCCCACTCTGCTCAGACTCCCCACCACTAGAACCCCGCAGAGCCCACCAGGACCCAGGCCTGCCGCCCCCAAGTGGCCAGCGGGTCCTCGCCCCTCCCCACGGCCAGGGTCCCCACACCCTGCTGCAGCTACGGCTCTCCGCCAGCCACCCCGGAGGCTCCTGAGCACGGGCTGCCCTGCTCCCAGACCCGCACTCGTATCTTCTGCCCGAGCAGCAGCTCCGGCCACCTCAGCAGCACCTGCAACGTCCTCGTCTACTCCAGCTTCTGCAGGGAGCCGCTCACGAGGGCAAGGGGGCCTCTTCAGTGGCAGCCCCAGCTGGAGCTGCAGCCAACTCGTTTGCAAATACAGCAACGCCCCACACAGGTCGGCTGTCTGCTCCCCCTGTGGCTACCTGAGCCGGGCCCAGAGGAGGGCGGGAGGCACGCAGAGACCCCAGGGCGCCTCCTTTTTGGAGTCCGTTCCTGCCAGTGTGCACACGTAACCTGATTTGAGAGGCTGAGGACCTCCTGCCAACTACCAGGTGAACAAGCCACCTGGACGGTGCTCTGGGGCAGGTCCCCCCGTGAACTAAGCCGAGACTGGCAGAGAAACAGGGTGTGCGCACAGCAACCAAACTCAGGAAAGGCAGAGCCACGCTCAGACGGCAGCTCGGAAACCGCGGCACTGCCCGCTCCAGAGGGGCAGCCGGCCTGACACACACCGCTCAGAGCCGCACGTGGAGCTTTCCTGAAGCTGAAGCCCCGGGATGACGCGGGCAGGGCCCTGTCTGTCCTGCTCGCGGCTCGTCCAGGGCCGGGTGCCCACGAGAACTTCGCTGCGCCCCCACCCACCGACAGCCTCTGGGGAGCTTCCGGCAGCTCCTGTTCTCCCTTCCAAGTCTGTCGGACGAGCACTGAACACCCCTGGTTTCTCACTGTGACTCTGGTGGTTCTGACACTTCAGCTCACTTTTCCGTTGCTCTGGTTAAGAGTCCACGCCCTTCTGAGGCAAGATTGGACGGGCCCACACCAGTGGAGACGGTGGAGAAGGTCCTGCAGCCCCTCCCCAACCCCCAGTGGGGGCCGTGCCCTTCGGCTCAGGAAGCTCACGCTGCCCCGGGGGCAGGGACCATACAGGCTTCACCCAGCACCAACGTCCCCACCAGGCATTGAGGGGGCAGAGCCCCCGGGGGCCTCGCTCACAACCCCTGGCTCGCTGGCCCCTGAACAGATACGCCCCTTCTAGGGGGCAACTGGGTAGCACCCATCAGGAGCCCCAAATGCTCATGCCCTTCATCTGCTACGCCCCCTGGACCTTTGGTCCCATGGATAATCAGACAGGTACACAAAAGTGTACATGTGGAAATTCACTACAGCCTGGTGTATTGCCACGAAATTGGAAACCCCCAAGTATACGATCATACAGGACTGGTTAAGTCTACGGTAGTACATTCAAATGATGATAAACAAGGAGCCATCAAAAGTCCAGTTCTCAAATGAAAAATTAACAAGGGTATGCATGTGTTAAGCCTGAGGTGAATACTGCATGATACAAAACCACACATACAGTATGATGCCAACTTCTTGTTTTTACACCTGTGTACGTATACACGCATATACACTCATTAAATCTTAACGGTGGTTATTTTCCTTATTTTAAATATTTAAAAATACTTTATTTAAAAATACTTTATGTATTTTCCAAATTTTCTATGATAAATACACACCCTTAATAAGATAGAAACTCGTTACTAAATTGAGACCCTTCAGGAAAACTCACCACCCCTGCCCCAGAGCCGGCCCCTCGGGGAGGCTGGAGCCCGGACAGGCTGGAGCCCCTCCAGCTGTGAGGGGATGTCCCAGGGGTTGCCAGAAGGCCCCACGACTCCGGGGTGGGTGGGGTGGCTGCGGATGGCGCCCTGTGAGCCTCCCAACAGCGGGGGGGCACAACCACCAGCTCGAGGCCACACCAGGAGCACTGGACTGCCCCGGGCGCCTCCGCCTGCAGGGAGACCCCTCTGACTAGCACAGAGAGGGCAGGGACAGGGGAGGAGCGGGGGCGGGGGCGGGTCCCCGGGGGCTAGCGCCCAAAGAGGAGGGGCTTCGAGGTGGCGGTGAAGCCGGCCAGCCGGGAGGGGCCCCAGGGGGGACGGGACACTCACACGCAGCAGCACAGACACAGAGTGACCCTCAGAACAGCACGGCCACACGGGCACACACGGAGAAAGAAATGGCAAGTTACCTGGATGAGGTCTGGAAAATGGCCCGTCTTTAGCTTGTGTGACTCCAAAACATAAGAAAACCAAAACACTGGCCACGATACCTCTGCAAATAAAGAACAGACGGCCCTCAGCGTGCGGGAGCGCCACGCGCCACAGCCCTCAGCGCGGGAGCGCCACGCGCCGGTCGGCTCCTCCCCGGCGGGAGGCGGGAGGGACCCCGGGCGCCCACCACAGGGACGGCCCCGACCCCCGGTTAGGGCAGAGCAGAGGCTCGGCCGCAGAGAGGCTGGCGGCCCAGCACTGCTGCCCTGGCCCCAGAGGCAGCACCAGCCCGGGGAGAAGGCCCTGCCACTGGGCTGTGTCACGTGTACCGTCAAGAGCCACGTCACTAAGACGTGTGGCACACTAAAAACACACAAACAAAAAGCCCCTAAAATTCCATACAGGATGATTCAGAGCTCACTAAAGCCCTAAGATGGAAAGGTATTATTAGGATCAAATGGTTTCCCACTCCAACAAGGCTGGGGCCCCGCTAGTAGCTCTTTCGTCCTGTGGGGCCACCGTATCCAGTCCCAGCAGGAACCCACCAGGAAACAGAGTGAAAGCCACGCAGACACACACGGCACCCCTGCCCACGACAGAGGAGCAAGGCGGGCCCAGCTCACCCCGCCCACGGGGGACTGTCACGCCACAAGGGTTCACAGTCTTGCGTTCGCAGGCCTGGGTGACTGCACATGAAGCTGCCGTGCACGGACGCACTTCTCACGGGACGCCTGAGGCCGCCGTCCCCAGAAGCAGGTCTGAGGATGCAAAGCCCTGTCCCTGGCACTCAGCGGTGGGGTGGGGTGCAGGTGAGGCTGCCCTGGGGGCAACGGTCACCCTTCCAGGGTCTGGTGAAAGGGCCGCTAGACACCCTCCTGCCCCAAAGGGAATGATGTGGGAAAATCTGTCACCCAGAAGGACTTTTAGAGGAAAGCAAATAAATTACACTTTAAAATAATCTTTTAATTTTAGAACAGAAAAGTTACAAAGACAGTACAGAATTTCCCACACTCCGTGAGCGTGGGACAGCTGTCACAGTCAGTGAACCAAGACTGATCCAGTAACTGAAGTCCACAGTTTTTTCTTTCAGATTTCTTTACTTTCTACCTAAAGTCCTTTTCCTATTCCAGGACCCCATCCAGGGCTCCACATGACAGTCCTCAAGTCTCCTTAGGCTCCTCTGGCCTGTGGCAGGTTCTCAGACTGGCCCTGTTCTGATGACCTGGACAGTTTTGAGGAACACCGGCCAGGTATTTTGTGGAATGCCCCTTAATGAAGGCTGTCTTTTTTATTAGATCAGGGCTGTTTATGATTAGATCAGGGCTGTAGGATTTTTGGAAGTGAGATCACAGATGTTAAGGACCATCTTCACATCATATCAAGGGTACACACCATCAACACGATTCTGATTGTTGGTGCCGACCCTGACCCCCAGGCAGAGGTGTGTCTGTCGGGTCCCCTCCACACCTCGCCTTCGGGAGGGAGCCCCCCCGCCCCCCCGCCCCCGCACAGCTGGCAGGGAGCAGCTCCGCAACCTGATGGGAAACCTGTGCAGGAGGTTTGTCTCTGCTCCCCGATTCACTAATGTGTCCGGTCACTTCTTACATCAGCCCAGAGCTGTGGGTGCCTACGTCACACGCTGGGTTATAATTCAATACTTGCTTGATATCGGTGCTCACACTGTTCCAGCTTTGGCCGCAAGGAGCTTTCATCCGGCTCCTGTACTGCTTTGACACGCCCCATCTTTGTGGAGGTTTGTATTCTTGTTTCTGAGCACCTCCCTCCTTTCTGGTGGTAGAAGACGCTCCAGGCCCATCTTGGGGGTTCCCTGTCGCAGCCCTGGAATCGGCCATTTGTCCAGGGAGCCTGGTTCCTTTGCTGGAGAACGAATGCTCTTAGGAACCAAGATCTGGGGCCCGAGTACTCCTTGCCTCTGGGCCCTCTCGGCTGACAGAGCAACAAGATACGTGCGTGCCAACCTTGCATACACACACGTTACAAATATTCCTGTGTGTAACCACCTGTCTCTACATTAAATGAACGTGAGTTCTCACTGACGTCTCCAACCAGCATCTGTCATCCAAGATCATTCTCCCCTTGGTCGCCTGTAACCTCCCACTCCTCCGGGGTGAGAATCCCGGCCCCCACCATCCGTGTACTTTCCTGTTCAATCCCAGCGCACGTGTACAGCAGGGACACGGCTGTTGACTCATGCCCCACGGGAAACAACTTCACCACGAGAGCCCAGTGCTGTGTGCACGTCCCTTGCCTTCAGGCCTACAGAGCCCACTCGTTTCCAAAGTGACTCAGGTCAGCACCTTTTGTACGTTCTCCTGTCACAGTCTGCATTCCTTCCTGGGGTCCTCCACCTCTTAAACGACTTTTTTTTTTTTTTTTAATTTATTTATTTTTGGCTGCGTTGGGTCTTCGTTGCTGCACGAACGCTTTCTCTAGTTGCGGCGAGTGGGGGCTACTCTTCATTGTGGTGCGTGGGCTTCTCATTGCAGTGGCTTCTCTTGCTGCAGGGCACGAGTTCTAGGCGCGCGGGCTTCAGTAGTTGTGGCTCGCGGGCTCTAGAGCGCAGGCTCAGAAGTTGTGGCGCACGGGCTTAGTTGCTCCGTGGCATGTGGGATCTTCCCGGACCAGGGCTCAAACCCGTGTCCCCTGCATTGGCAGAAGGATTCTTAACCACTGCACCACCAGGGAAGCCCCTAAATGATTTTTAAAATTTGCATACTTAGGTTTACTCTTTGTGTTGTTCAGTCCTATGGGTTTTGACAAACACACAGCGTCCTGCATTCACCATTACAATATCAACAGAACAGTTTCAAGAGCCTAAAAAAATCTCACACTCCATCCATTCATTCTCCCCCTGCCCCGGAAACCACTGATCTTCTTACCATCACATAGTTTTTGCCTTTTCCAGCATGTCACAGCGTTGGACTCATACAGTATGTAGCCTTTTCAGGCTGGCTTCTTTCCCTCAACAATATGCATTTAAGCTTCGTCTCTGTCTCCATGGCTTGATAGCTCTTTTCTGTTTATTACTTAATGATATTCCATTGCATGAAGGTACCAGTTTGTTTACCCATTCACCCACTAAGGACATTTCGGTGGCTTCCGAGTTTTGGTGATTGTGAACAAAGCCGCTACAAACGTCCCTGTTTGGGTGTGGACTTAAGTTTTCAGCTCCTCTGGGTAAACACCAAGGCGCACAGCTGCTGGATTCTGTTTAGTTCTCTGAGGGAGTCTCCAACCGTCTTCCAAAGCGGCTGCCCCATTCATGTTCCTGCCGGTGATGGATGAGAGTTCCTGTTGCTCAGTCCTCGCCAGCGCCCGCTGTTGCCGTGTTTTCAATCCTGGCCACTCGAGCAGGTGTGTAGTGGCGTCTCCAAGCTGATGCATGGCGCTGAGCGCGTCCTTTCACGCACTTGTGTCCTCTTTGGTGTCCGTCCAGACCTTCTGCCCGGCTTGGAACTGTGCTGCTGGTTTTCCTCCCGCCGAGCTTCAAGAGCTCTCTGCACAGTGAACACAATACTTCATCAGACGCGTATTTGGCAAACATTTCCCACCAGCCTGTGGCTTGTCTTTTCTTTGTTATGTTTTGCAGAGCAGAAGTTTTTAATTTTAATCAAGTCCAACTTATCAGTTTTTTCTTCTATGCATCATGCTTTTGGTGTTCTATCTAAAAAGTCATTGGGACTTCCCTGGCGGTCCAGTGGTTAGGTCTACTGGTTAAGACTCCACACTTCCACTGCAGGGAGCGCGGGTTTGATCCCTGGTCAGGGAACTAAGATCCCACATGCGTCACGGCGAGGCCAAAAAAAAAAAAGGCATCATCAAACTCAAGGTCACCAGATTTTCTCCCACGTTTTCTTCAAGTTTTATAGTTTTCTATTTTCTATTTAGGTCTATAATCCATTTCGAATTCATTATTGTGAAAAGTGTAAGGTCTGTATCTAGATTATTTTGTTGAAAATTCTCCTTTCTCCGCTGACTTGCCTTTGCTCCTCTTTGCATGGGGCTACTTCTGGGCTCTCTACTTGTCCAGCCTCTGCCAGCACCACTGTCCTGACCACCACTGCACAGCTTTACGGTCAGGCCTCTGCCTCTGTGCTTCAGTACTGTGAATGCATTATATTTCTACACATTACAAATATGCAAAATATTTTATATTGTACATGTATTGATTTATTTACACATTTACACATGCACATGTGTATATATATGTAAACATCCCAATGTCACCAACAGACAATGGATCAAGGAACTGTGGCGTGTCCACACGGTGGACCACCCCTTGGCAATGGACCAGGATGACTGCTGACAGACACGGCAACGTGGGTGTCACAAAACCATCATGCCGAGTGGGAGGGGCCAGACACAAGGGCGCATGCTGGATGACACTGTACAACAGGCAAGAAGGGCCTGTGGGGACAGATCGGTGGTAGCCCGTGGCCAGCAGGGCAGACTAACCGCGGCCCTCAGAGGAAACTCAGCGCGTACCTCCACCCAGTTGTGGCACGTAGATAAGCCATACGTTTTAATTACGTGCATGTTATATTAAATGACACAACAATAAAGTTGGCCTAGGAAGAAAAATCTACTCCCTTAAAGTGACAGAACTTGTTAGATCCACAATGACACACAAGGTGAAATTGAAAGCTTAAGGGAAACGAACCAATTTCCTAGATTTTTAACAACGTAAATATTAAATTAAAAAAAAAGCCGTAACCTTTGGGAAGTATTTTACATATACAAAACCTTCCCCTGAGAGCATCAAAAGCTCTGACGTAATAAAAATCAGCAGCCCAGCGGCCTCCCGAGACCGGGGGGACCTCATCACAGCCCAGGCAGATGTGCTGACGCGGGGGGCAGGCTGTGGGCCACTCTGGGGTCCACAGGGGTGAGAGTGGACTCAGCAGAAATGAACCCACACGTGTATGTGACTGTCCCTGGAAGCCGCAGAGCCTCAGACAGGTGAGGGCGGGGCTCCAGGCTCCTAGAAGTAGGCTCCAGGCACCGCCAGCAGCCGTACAGGGCCAGGCGGCAGCTCCTCTGTGCCCCTGCCTTCCCCCGGCCCCGCCTTCAATGAAATCACACAGGGGACCCCAGGGAGGGGACTCAGGTGGCCCTCTCGGTGGCACCTTCTGGGCTCACTGTGCCAACCTTGCTCGGGCAGAAACAGCTCAGGAGAAAGGCCAGTGCAGGAAGAAGAGGTGGGGAAGCACCCACCCGGCTCCACAGCTGCTGTCCCGGACGAGGCCAACAAGCCCCCTCGGCGTTGGGGGTCTGAGTCCCTGGGCCCCTGGGTGCAGGGCAGGGCCCAGGGCAGCAAGGCTTTGTGACTCGCCTGGGCCCCTGCCTCGGGAGGCATCCCGGGACACGCTGCTGGGCCCACTCTTGCTGGGGGGGGGCCCGCTCGTCCTTGTGACTGGTCTTGCCCTGTGACGTCCCAACTGCTCATCTCTAGCCCAACTTCACAGCCACGTGAGGACACCTCTTCAGTGTGACCAAGCTCTACTTTTTTGATCCTCCCTGCCTGGCTGTGCCCAGCAGACGCTGCAAACCCTCCGTAACCACGTGCTGGCAAACAAATGCACAGGAAAGGCCAGGTTCCAGCTGGAAACCCCCTTGAGGCAGACGTGGGGCTCCGTCTCCAGGTCCACAGGCCCAGCGTCCCCCTCAGAGACCCACCCAGAGGGGCCCAAAGAGCAGCCCAGCTCCCTCCTCTGCTCTGGGCTCCACGACCCCTGCTGCCAGGCCTGCGCCTTACAGGGGAGGGTAACACACACGTCCTGGTGTCCTGGACCCAGGCGTCTACACCACAGTCCAGGCGGAGGATTGGACCCCAAGGGTGAAGGTGTACGAGCCCAGCCCACCACCCAAAGCTGACCAATGGTCTCCTGCCACCTCTGGGCTCCGGATGCCGCCCTCCACCTCTGTCCCTGCCTGGCCTCCTCTAGCTGTCCCACCACAGCAGGTGGAGCCTGGGCCCCAGGATCAGAACAGCAACAGGGGCTTCATGGCACCAGAGAGGGAGAGGTGAGTCCGTCCAGCATAGAAAGTGCACAGAAACGAGTTCTGAAACCAGCTAGTCTTCCCCACGCACTTCTGAGACTGCCTCCAGAATCCATGGGATTCAGGCAAAGGACACAAACCTACCAGCTGGTCTATTTCTGGAGATAATGCTGGAAAGACAGTCTACCCACTTCCTGCCCTGGAGGAGATGGACCACCAGACTCCTAAAGCCAGTTTAAAAGTTTCAAAAAGTCTTCTAGTCAACAGAGTGTAGAAGAATGGTGCTAGCTGGTGGGCACCACCCCTGGCCTCACAGAAAGCCCAGCCACTCAAATTCACGGTCACTGTGAGATTGTGATTTAGAGCAAGAGATGCGTATTTGGTCTTCATCTGTTTCAGGCCAGAGCTCCTAAAACCCCTGGTACTGCCCAAGCGCTGAGGGCTACAAAGGTATCTTTTGTTATGTTAACGAGGTGACTTTTGGACCCCACCTCCGGATGGGAGCTGGTTGCCAGGGGGCCAAGCAGACGACTGGAGGGCTGGTCTGGAACTCTCCGTCCTACCCCCAGACCCCTGGGAAGGGGTAAAGATTAAGTCAATCGCCAGTGGCCAGTGATTTAATCAATCACGCCATGTGAGGAGGGCCTCCCTAAACCCCAGCAGCACGGGGGTTCAGAGCCCCCGGGCTGGTGACCACATGGACGCTCTGCGTCCCATCCCCACACCTTGCCCTACGCATCTCTCCCATCTAGCTGTTCCTCCATTTTTCTATGAAAAAACCTTTGATAATAAATAAGTAAAATGCTTCTCTGAGTTCTTTGAGCCGCCCTAGCAAATTAATTGCACCCAAGGAGGAGGCGGTGGGAACCTATGGTTTACAGCCCGTCAGGTGACGACCGCTCTTGCGACTGGGGTCTAAGTGGGGAGGGGATGAAGTCTGGCCGGACCGAGCCCGGGACCGTGGGGCCTGGCACTGCCTGGGATGGTGTCAGAACTGAGCTGACCTGCGGCACACTCAGGTGGGGGGGCCTGGGGTACTGAGGGTGGGATGTGTGGGGAAGCCGCCCCATCGGAACTGACCTGAACCCCTTCAGACCCCTCCCTGGAGCCGCCACAGCACCTTCTGGTTTCTCGCGCGCAAATGCAGCATGAGCAGGGGGTCCCACGGGAGCCGTGCTGTCGATCCCAGGGATGGGGACGGGCAGAAGAGGGGCTGAAAGTGCACACAGCACTCAGAGACCCCGCCAGCCGCGTGGAGCGAGGCTGGGCCGGGCTGGTACCTCTTGGTGTTGTAGGCCGTGTCCCGCGGTGTCTCTTCCAGCAGTGTCACGTAGCCCAGCACGCAGGTGAGGATGAAGAGCACGCTCAGGGTGTGGGCCCGCCTGCAACGCAAACAGCCCGCGTCGGTGCACGGAAAGCACGCGTGGGACCGCGGCGCCACGGGCCGCCAGAGGAGCGAGCTCGGCCCTCGACCTCCAGCTCAAAATCCCCCGAGCGCCAGCTACGGCTGCGTGACTCCCAGACGGTGCTCTGCTGGCGCGGCGGCCCGTTCGGGCGGGGAGAGTGGACGGCGCGTTGGCTCGAGGCGTCCCGGGCAGGTGGCTCTGCTTCAGAGGGACCAGGCGGCCGGTTAAGTGGGCTCCGGGCACCGAGCAAGATCGCCCCGAGACCAACCTCGTGACTCATGAAGTGACCACGGCTGAGAGATTCGCCGGGATGACAGCGGAGCACTGGCGGCAGAGAGAGGCCCCAGGGCCAGAGCAAGAAGAGCGCGGGCCGGCCACAGCCGCCGGCCCAGAAGACCGGGCAGAGAGATGGCTGCCCGGTGGGGTTGAGACATGGGCTCCCCGCTTCCGCCTGCCCACCCTGGCTGGGCCTCCAGAGCCCCGATGTGGGAAAGGGGCGGCGCTCGGCAGGCAGCGGGAGGCCTCTCCTGGAACCAGGGCCCACGACAAGTCCAGCACCAGACCGCACGCCGCCCAGTCACATACCCGCCCGGGCCCCTCTGTGCTGAACAACTGCCTGCAGAGGGGCAAGAGGCCCAGCTTCCGTGTCCGTGGAGAGACGATGCAGCCCTGCATTTCTAAACGAGGGCACCTCCAGCCTTGAAGGGCACCCTGAAGACGAGTGAACAAACACACGAAAAGCATCGAGCCCAGTACTGGCCTCCTGTCAAAACTCCGTGAAACACGCAGTGAAGAAACGAAAAAGCCAGCTACCAGCCAGGAGAAAACACTGATGACACGTACACCCGACAAAGGCCTTTGTACCCAGAACACACAGAGAGCTCTTACAGCTCAACGATAAAGACGATCTCCCGAAACAGGAACGAAAGACTGAACACACACGTCAAAGAAAAAGATCAACAAATGGCCAATACCACACGAAAAGATGTGCAGCATCCCTGGTCGTCGTGGGAGCAGACATGCAGCATGGCCGTCAGCAGCGCCCGCCCCGGGACGGGATCACGGACGGCACGAGTGCCTTCGAGGAAGGGTCCTCGCGAGGACGCGGAGCCACCAACACACACGTTCCAGGTGGGGCTGCAAGAGGGTGCAGCCGCTTTGAAAAAGCTTCCCAGTTTCTCACAAAGTTAAACAGAGTCTGTCACCCAAGCCAGCCATTCCTTCCAAGTGTTTACTCGTGAAAAATGAAAGCATATGTCCATTCAAAGACTTGTACGTGGACGTTAACCCCATGCTGACAGCCAGGCATGAAAGCAACCTGCTGTCTGTTTCCACCGACAAGACTCACAAGAGGTGGCGATAGAGCATGGATGGCAGATTGGCGGGGGAGGTGCTAGGGCAGCAGCTTCCAAGATGGTGGAATGTCCTGCATCCCTACCCCGGTGGTGGGCACCATGTGTAAGGCGCTGGAGTGTGGATATGGACCCTCAAGTGGGTGTGTGTCATGGAAAGCAATCGTACCTTGATTCAAGTAATTTTCTAAAAAGCAAGAGTGGGGCTGCATGAGATTAGACTGGCGCTAGAGACCTGGACCATAGCTAGAGCCCATCCCGACGTCCGGCAGACCAGCCCTCTTCTCCATCCCGATTATTCTTGCATATTTACTCTCCCATCTTAACTGTGACATCAGTCTGACAGCTGCCACAAATAATTCTAGTAGGATTCTAATTGGAACTGCACTGAATTTTTTTTTTTTTTTTGCGGTACGCGGGCCTCTAACTGTTGTGGCCTCTCCCGCTGCGGAGCACAGGCTCCGGACGCGCAGGCTCAGCGGCCATGGCTCACGGGCCCAGCCTCTCCGCGGCACATGGGATCCTCCCAGACCGGGGCACGAACCCGTGTCCCCTGCATCGGCAGGCGGACTCTCAACCACTGCGCCACCAGGGAAGCCCTGAACTGAATTTATAAATTAGCCCTGGAAGAACCGATGAGTCACAACTAGATGAGAGTTCCCCATCCACAAGACAATGAGTATCTCTCCATCTATTCAGGTGTTACGCCCTTCACTTAAATTTTATTTTCTTTGTGAAAACAAAAACAGTCATGTTCAGATAAGTTAGCTGCAAGTAAAGAAAGCAGAGAGCACATTCTTTTGCCATATTTCACAATACTGGCATTTAAAACTATTAGAAGTGAAAAAAACTCCTATTTTAACTATTTTCATAAAATTCAATGTTAACATATTCACATTTGAGTCCTAGGCCATGAGGGAACTTCAGGAAAATCTCAGCCTTTCAGCTGAACTCTGTATAGTAAACATTTCAGTGCCCGAGAGATCTGTGGAATAATTACAGCACACAGACTACAGTATAAGGTCCTACCTTAGACCTTCACTCCTCAGGTTCTCTGGATGTGGTGACCTAGAAACTGATCCTCTGCTGGACATTAGCCAACACCTACACACAGAGGGACTCAGCTGCCTCTCCTGGGTCTAGGACATGGCCCACCCTTCCCACCCCAGAGGGGACATCAGATTTTAGCAGGGAGAACAAGAGTCACTGAGAACCCACCAGGGACCGAGGGCATCTGGATTATGAGGGTGACAACGGTAAGTCACGGGCCTGTCTGTCACCTTGGCCCCTGAGGCTGGTAAGAGCTATAAACGGCAATGTCAGGGTCACGCAGCTCGGTGGTGAGGGTCTGGGGTCTGAGCCCTGCTCAGGGTGCCTCTAGCACACCTGTATCACCTCATGAACCCTCGCCGTGAGGTGATGAGACCCAGGGCCAGTGGGCCTAAGTGACACAGACACTAAGCGGCGCAGAGCAGCTACCAGGTGCCAACAAACCCCAACCCTGTCTCCCTGAGCTGTCGTTCCAACACAGCAAGACACACGGAGGGCTGGGTATGGAGTCAACGAAGCGGGGTGGGGTGGGGTGCAGAATTAGGGAGGGCCTCACGCAGGACACCTGGGGACGCAGGTCCAGGCCAGCAACGCGAGAGCAAAGGGCTGAGGGGCCACCATGGCTGGAGGAGGGGGTCCCGCCCTGGGAGGCCCGGACTCACGTCGGTGGGGCAAGAGCCGCTGCAGAGCCCAGAGCAGACGGGGCTGCCTCGCGACCCTCCAGGGCGGCAGGAGATGCTGGGAGTGGCTGGTCTGGATCTGCCCAGAAGGTACAGCTGACGTGCTGGACGGGACGTGGAGCCCAAGCCGGCCGAGCGTGACTGAGCAGAACCGCTCAGGGCCGGCGGGGTTCAGCTCCAGGCCTGTGTAGACGTGCCTGGCGGGCCGTGGGCGGAGCCACGGGACAGCACCCTTGGCAGGCAGGCCGGCAGGCAGGCCCGGTCCCCTGAGCTCCAGAATGCCCACTGCCTGCCCCAAGAGGCAGAGTCACGCCTACCCTGGTGAGCATTTCCAGAGGAAAAAAGCAAAAAACAGGCATAAAGTCAGAAATCAGGATGTGACAATTGGTCCCAAAGGCCCCTGCTTTCAGCCGCCACAGCACAGACTCCTCACCAGGCTTCTCTTCAGCTCAAACACCAAGTCTGAGCTCCGATTTCTCCTCAGAAACCACGGAGGCCAGAGGAAGTGGGACAAAATTTGTAAAGCAGCGAAAGAAAAGAAATGTTAAACCAGGATCCCACGTACAGCAAAAACACCCTTGAGAAACGAAGGTGAACTAAACATTCACGGATGGAGGAAGAAGTAGAGAATCCGGTGCCGGCAGACCTGCTCTAAAAGAATCACTCGCTCCAGGAAGGTCTCCAGGCAGAAGGGAAGTGAGACTAGAAGGAAACTAGGTGGCCAGGAAGCAAGACGGAGCCGCTGAGATGGGAAGGCTGGGCAGAGCAGGTACTGTCCTCACGAACACTGTGTGACGGGGACCACCAGAGCCCAAGGGGAGAGGCCAGACGGATTGAGATGGACCTGATGTGGCAAAGCGACGATGCTGGGCTGGAAAAGCTCTGCATGTTCACTGTGGCCACAGAGATGTGATAAAAACAACAGGTCGGTGGCGCAGGACAGCAGGGAAGATTCCATGTCCCTCTCGGATGCCAGAGCTGGGCAACGACCTCTTGCTCCTAGTTCCCGGTGCCCAGGAAGACAAATGCACCGTTTGGTTGAGTGACTAACAGATGACGTGGGGATCCAGGCACAGGGAGAGATGGGTCGTAAATCCTGTGACTCCAGCCACTGGGCCAGGCTGAGGGCATGAAGACAGCAGGCTCCCTGCCACGGCGAGCGGAAAATACCCAGTTGTCAGCCCCTGTCTAGAGGTGACCATACTCATAGGCCGAGCGGGCAGGGAGGCAGCCTGCCAAACCAATCAGAGACGGTACAAAGATGTGGCTGCGACACTGAGTGCACAGCGGCGGCTTGGCCAGGTAACGTCAAGACCAGAAGGCCTGTCCCAGGCCTGCGAGAGGCACCTGGGGCCACCGACCCTCCTGGCCTGCTGACCAGCAGGACCAAAAAGGCACCAGCTGGCAAGTCATGCTGCCCTGATGTGGGCGAAGCTGGCAAACCCCAACACACACTGACTGAGGTACGTGGGGCATCTAAGATCTACCCCGCAGATCCTCACAGCTACTGTGAGACGTGTTGCTGACAGCAGAGCCCGCGCTCACCAAACGCTCAAGGCTGTAAGATGTGAGCATGCAGTGAGCATTTCCAAAATGTCACAGCCATCCATCTTGCTCCTGACTCGAAGCGTGGTGACCTAACGGCGATTCACCTATCTTCCACCTATAGGTGGCTACGTCCAGAGGCACCCGTCGGGGCACCGGGTCTCCGAGAGCGTCCAGACAATTTTCAGACAAATTGAGCTGCCGCATCTTTGCACTGTGTCTGCTGTCCTGAACGTTTCCACCAGGTGTTCCCCGATAAAGACAACCACGACTGGCAGAAGAGGTGGTGTCTGTGCCACCGCAGACCCCAGCGGTCCTCTTGCCCCTTCCCCGAGGTCCAGTTTGGGGCAGCCCAGCCTTGGGCTCCACAGCTGAATCCTAATTCCATACTCTGTGGCTGACAAATAATGCCAAAGAAGCTCACAATCCTCATACATGGCCCCCAAGAAGCCCAAGCTCCTTTTGGAAACGAAAACTGTAAAAACAAGGTTTTGAACATGCAAGAGTTCTTTCAAATAATTTTGGAACATACAGTCGTTTCCACAAATACATACTTTTTAGTCTTTAGGTTAATTTTTTGGTAACATCCATTAATAAAACTCCCTAAAACTCAAAATAAAGAGTTCTTAAAATCCCAGCACAGCAAGTCAATGATGAGAGACTCAGAAAAAGGTAAGTGGCTGGGCCCTACAAGTAAAAATAAGTCATTCTCGCCAGGTGAGCATCTGGTTACCTGCCTTGAGGAAACGTGAAGCTTCTTCCCCTGCACAGGTGAGGGCAGAGGCCCGGGACGCAGCAACAACCACACACGCCAGCAGCCCACACACCTGCAGTGCAAAGGCTGCAGACACCCGCCCAGGAGGCCGGTACCCGGAACTGGCGGCCCCGCGGCACGCCCTCCTGGCTCCATCAGGCCTCCCCACAAGTGAGCGCAGCTACGGCAGGCCTTTCTGTGTCCCCGTAGGCAGGGACCCGCGGGCCGCTGCTCTGTGCTTCTAAAGAAACCCGCACGTGCCCTCGTTACCCTCTGGCTTCTGTGAGCACCGCTCAGCACCCCCTTGGCCAACATGCTGAGCCTTCTGAGGCTCCAGTCTTGTGCCAGAACCTAAGTTTCTTGTTTAGTTCTCTGTTGTATCCCCTAGAACAGCAACTGGCACCCCCAAAATATGCACTGAATGAATGGGAAAGGAAAGCAAGCCTGGCCACCACTCCAGAACCTCAGTCTCCCTCCTGTGGTCACCAGCCGGGCTGTCGGAGGACGGTGCCCTCTGTCCTGAAGTCTGAAGGGGCCCTGTCCCCAGAGCAGGAGACGCCTGGTCCACTCACAGAATGTCTCTAGCTCTGGGGCCACACCCCCGCCGAGGAGGGCACCCCACCCCTCTCCCCCTCCCCCTGGCTCCAGGCCACTGGAGCACAGTATCTTCCCAGAGCAGGGCTGGGTGGCCACCCCCAGCAGCTGCCCACACCCACAGGGAAGATCCCGACCTCGCTAGATGCAGGGATGCCTCCCCCACCACATCCGCTTCCCTGTCTCTCCCGAGTCAGATACAAGCAAGACACCAGCGGCCCCACGTGCACCTCCCCTGAGGTTTCCAGCTGTGCGGCACCTCGCCGACTGTCCAGTGGCTCCATCAGGCTCTCCTCCTTTCCTGATCGCATTTTCTCTGCGGTTCCGGGCTCCCTCTCTGAGGAGCTGCTTCCACATGGCATCCTTGCTGCCTACACGTCTGTCTCTCCCATGAGCTCTCTTGGCACCAAAGCCACAAATGTCCCCAGGGCCTACCACGGGATACAACTTTAGGTGGCCGTGAACTGAACAGCATGGAACGGCCACAGCCCTCCTCTCAAGAAGCACACTTTCTAGCGTATGGGGTTTGTGCCTCTAAGAAGCAAGGAAAGAGAAGCTCAGACTGGCGAAGGGTAGCCCAAGGTCACTGAGCCACCAGGTGCACGAGCCACACCTGGGACCTGTTGGTCCAAGACTGCTTTCCTGGACCCTCAAACGCAGAAGTGCCCAACTCGGCCTAAAGCAACATCATGAACCCTTCCAACTCTGCTCCTGGCGGCCCCTCCCTCCCTGACCCCCGCGAAGGTAGACTAGAGGGCAGCCTGATCCCGAGGCTTGGCCGGGACCGAAATGCACAGGGGTCAAAGGGCTGGCCTGGCGAGGAGCCACTGAAGAGAGGAAGAGCCTTCCTCTACACTCGTTCGCTCAGCTCCTGGCGCGGAGTAAGGTGTCCATATTACCGCCACGTGCCGGGGAAGGAGACGATCATTTCACACGGCATCAGCACCGTCAGCGAAAGGGATCACGACGGAGGGCAGAGGGGAACTGCAGACAGGGAGGGCAGGAAAAGCCTTTCTGAGGTGACTTCGGAGCCAAGTCCTCCCAGGATAGGGGGCAGGGGGCAGAGATGAGGGGCTGGACCACCGGGGAGGCCGGGTCGGGAGTGCAGCAGCAAGGGGCCGGTCCCGGGGTCCTGCGGGCACCCCCAACCCGCACGACGTGGCCACGCCCCTCGCGACCCCAGCCGGCACTGAAGCGAACCACCGTCCCTCACCAGAAGAAGGTGTTGGTGCCGTCGTCGTAGACCTCTGACTCGGTGCTGCGGCGGCCAGCGGCCGGCCCGCTCGCTCGGCCCGCGGCCGCGCCGTCCAGCGGCTCCTCCAGCGAGGCCTTGCCCACGGGCACAGGGGACCCCGGCCGCGGCCCCTCGGCACCCTTGCGCTCACCCCTCCGCATGACGCCCCGACCCCAGCAGCTCTGCTCCGCGCCTTGACCCCACGCACCAGAGTCACCGCGAGACCGCGCGAAGAGCGCCGGGAAAGGGTCGCGGCGCTCGCTCCGCAGGGTCTCCAGAGAGCAGAGGCGGGGGGCGGCAAGAAAAGGGCGGGCGGTGCATTGTGGGACCTGTAGTCCGAGCGCCTGGGCGCGAGGCATGCTGGGATTCGTAGTCCCCAATGTCGTGCGTTAGAGGCAGTGCTTGCTGGGAGGGATGCCGCCTGGTTGCTAGGTAACCAGCGCGGCAAAGTTGCGGGAAGAGCGAGGTCTCCCTATACTGCTGGGGCGCCCGGGCTGCCCCAGACCCTCCTCGCCCGCGGTCTTCCCCGAGCTCCGCCCAGACCCTCCTCCCCAGGCGGCCTGCCCCGCCGGCGCGCCACCAGCACTCCCCCTTTCTCAACACCCTGGGCCCAGGCTTGTTCTCCCCAGTCTCCATTCGGAGCTCCAGACTCCAGCCTGTAGAGTCCTCTTCATGGCCGGAGAGTAGTTCTTAAGAAAGTAGTAGACATGCTGATCTTGGTTGACTCAAATTATTAATGTAGACAGAGCCCCATGCAAAAACATTTAGCTCTGACCCACTTGAAAAAGTCCGGCAGGACTTGCCTGGTGGCACAGTGGTTAAGAATCCGCCTGCCAATGCAGGGGACACGGGTTCAAGCCCTGGTCTGGGAAGATCCCACATGCCGCAGAGCAACTAAGCCCATGTGCCACAACTACTGAGGCTGCGCTCTAAAGTCCGCGAGCTACAACTACTGAAGCCCGCACGCCTAGAGCTTGTGCTCCGCAACGAGAAGCCACCACAAGGAGAATCCTGCTCACCGCAATGAAGAGTAGCCACCACTTGCCGCTACTAGAGAAAGCCTGCGCGCAGCAACGAAGACCCAACGCAGCCAAAAATAAAAAATAAATAAAATAAAATAAAAAAAGTCCGGCAGCTGCTCAAAGGGTGAAACAGAGAGTTACCATGTGACCCAGCAATTCGTATATACTCAAGAAATGAAAACATATGTCCATGCAGAACTGTACATGGCTATTGTCACCTTTAATAATAAAATAGCCAGTTATTTCACCAGCAAAGGCAGGCTTATTCAGGAATAGCAGAGGAATTGCAGCTCAATATCTCTGACCCTGGTGGACCACTGGCAAATCCAGAGAACAAGGAGGGGGAACGTGCTATTATAGGGAAAAAAGGGAGCTGGGAGGGGCTGTGATATCCAGAGCCCATTGGAGGAGCTGGGGGTCCAAAGTAAGGAGGCTTCCCATGGACTGGGCCACTGCAGTCTCTGATTGGCTGGGCTGCCGTGGGAGGAGAGACGTTTCCTTCCTCCGGCTGGGTGGTCCGTAGAGATGCCTTCCTTTCGGAGGTGTAGTGGGGGGGTTCTATTTCTGTTTGCATTACCAATGAAAATAAATATACCATTCGTTTTGTTTAATTTTAGAACTGCAGTCCTCCAATTTAATCTTAAGAAAAACGAGTTTGGGGAGATCAAAAGTTTCCCATAATGGCCATTGTAATTCTGGATTACTTTGGCCCACTTAGTTAAAAAATAGTCATGTAGGGCGGTCCCTAGATTTTAAACATGAAACCAGCTGGAGTCCCCAAAGGAGAGCTGCCCTCAGAGCATTTAGATGGCCAGGATCCCATTTCCCTAAGTCCTCCTGAAAACCCAAGAAAGTTGGTAGAGTCCTAACCCAGATTCCAAAGGGAATAAAACAAAACTCTTAGATCCCAATTAGCTCAGTCCCCAAAAGAGAACCTTGCTACCGTGCACCCCAGAAAACAGCTGAGTACTCACCAAGGATGAAACCACACCCCTGAAAGGACAAAGCCTCTGTCCTGAATAAAGTTGGAGAGCTCAAAACGCAAAAAGAGCAGAGCTCAGAATCCGAGAGGAGACTCACCAAACCAAAAGCTGGTGGCGACTCACAGAAGCAATAAGCACAAAGGGCTTGGTGCAATGCCTCAGTCAATTTCATCCCTTGGGGTTTGCCTCCAGACCCCACTACTGACACCACATGTGTCCACTTCAATAATATAAATACCTAGTTATTTTACTAGCAAAAGTGAGTTTATTCAGGAATAGCAGAGAAATTGCAATTTGAGATACGTGAACCATGATGGACCACAGGCAAATACAGAGAACAAGGAGAGGGAACTTGCTTTTATAGGGAAAAGGGGGATTGGAAGGGGCTTTGATAGAGTCCACTGGAGGAGCTGGGGGTCCAAAGTAAGGAGGCTTCCCATAGGTTGGGCCACTGCAGTCTCTGATTGGCTGCAATCAGAGTGAAGCAGAGAGAAGTTTTCTTCTTTCTGCTAGGTAGTTAATAGAGATGCCTTCCTGTCAGAGGTGTAGGGGGACATCTCTTACTGTTTGGGGGTCATTGACGATGCATTGAGGGCATGAGAGCTTCCCCTACAGGCCTGTCCCCACTCCAGCTTTAGCTGGTTTCTTTCATTAGTTCCACAATGTTCATAGCAGCGTAATTCATGATAACCAAAGGGGAAGCAACTTAATGTCCACCAACTGAGGAATGCAAGCAAAAAACTGTGGTATATCCATGCAATGGAAAATTATTCAACTGTAAAAAGGAGTGAAGTTTTGACACATGCTACAACATGCGTTGTACATTATGCTTGAAAACTTTGTGCTAAGTGAAAGAAGTCAGTCACAAAAGACTATATACTGGGCTTCCCTGGTGGTGCAGGGGCTAAAAATCTGCCTGCCAATGCAGGAGACACAGGTTCGAGCCCTGCTCCGGGAAGATCCCACATGCCATGGAGCAACAAAGCCCGTGTGCCACAACTACTGAGCCTGTGCTCTACAGCCCGTGCTCTGCAACAAGAGAAGCCACCGCAATGAGAAGCCCGCGCACTGCAATGAAGAGTAAGTAGCCCCCCGCTCGCCACAACCAGAGAAAGCCTGCACGCAGCAATGAAGACCCAACGCAACCAAAAATAAACAAACAAATACATAAATTTAAAAAAAAAAGACTATATACTGTATGCTCCACTTATATGAGATGTCAATAGGCCAGAATAGGCAAATCATGGACACAGAATAGTGGTCACCACAGGCTGGGAAGGGAATGTGGAGTGACTGCTCAAGGGTACTGGGCTCCTTTTCAGGGACATGAAAATATTCTAAAATTGACTGTGGTGATGGTTGCATGTATCTATAAGTATACTAAAAACTACTGAACTGTTCACTCTAAATGCAGACAGTTCCCAACAGCTTCACAAATGGTACCTGTTGTGATCTTTACACCCCCAGGTTCTATTTTTATCTCTGGCTTAAAGAGGAGAAACTGAGGCACAGAAAGGTTGGTAACCCACTGGCCCAGCCTGTTCTTCCCCTGGAGCCTCTCCCCTGAAGCCCTGCACTCTGCAGAGACCCCTGCACCTGCAGCTTTGCTCCTGGGACCTGACGTCTGGGTCTCACCTCCGCCTAGTCCCATGACGCTTCACCCTGGACACCTTGAAGCCCCCTCACCCCTCCCACTGCGAGACTTGGAGACAGGCCAGAGGGGGAGGGGCAGGGCATCTGCAAGGCCCACCACACTTTGTGGCCCAGGTGGCCGGGTGGCAGGTGTGAAAATTAACAAAAGGAAACCTCATTTAAAATGGAGTCGGGAAACCCTGAAGGGGGAGCTCTCACACACACGTACCTTACTTTACATTCCTGGGCAGGAAGAATCTTGCTTTACTACCCAGCAGAGGAAGGAAGTTTTTCTCCTTGCCCAGCAATAGCCAGCCAGAGAGAAGCTACCACCACTCAGCACACGAGAACCCATCACCACCCTGAGCTTTTCTCCATGGACTTCTGGTTCAAAGCAGCCCCTCCCAATAAAGTAACAGCTCCTCTCCTTTGTTCTGCAGTCTTGCCTGTGGTTGGCCATAGTCTGTGTTTCCTGAACAGCAGTTCCTCTGCCATTCCCAAATAAACTCATTTTGCTAGTGAAATAACTGGTTATTTCGTTTTAAAGTTGACACAGGTGTGAGGAGTTAGCAGAACAGCTTTGAGGACATGGCCCGCTGCGGTTCTGAGAACCTGTGGGGCTGCCCCTGGGACCCCATGTGGGGAGGGTGCAGAGGCCGTGACCTTCCTCAGCCAGGGCGGTGACTGTGGGAAGCCTCAGCACACTGGAGCAATTCAGGGGCTTTGACAGTGGCCAATTCTGGCCTTGCTCAGGGATTGCTGGTGTCCTGAGGCCACACCTCAAAGAACCAGGTCAAAGGTTACATGGGAGTGGCCTGGTCTCAGATCCCAAGGTTTCCTTAGGCCTGCAGGACACATTTATGGTGGTAAATGGTGAAAATATTGGCAGAAATGCTTTCCAAAACATTCTTGCAAGGAAGGCAGAGAAAAAGTTGCGAATTTGTAAAAGAACCATGGCTATCCTTTTCCACTGGAGTGGAAAACCTGCAAAGGTGAAGGGTTCCATAGAACTCTGCCCGCCACTCGCACACCTGCCGCCTGGGAGTTTTATCAGGGTTGATGGAAGGATCTGGGACAACAGGGCTGTAAACTCAGCCAAGAACAGCTCTCTGCTCCCTGAGAAAGAAAGCAGGGGACTTTCCTGGTGGCGCAGTGGTTAAGACTCCACGCTCCCAATGCAGGGGGCCCGGGTTGGATCCCTGGTCAGGGAACTAGATCCCACATGCATGCCGCAACTAAGGAGCCCGTGAGCCTCAACTAAGGAGCATGCCTGCCGCAACTAAGACCTGGTGCAACCAAATAAAAATAAATGAATAAATAAACAAATAAATGGCATTCACTATTTTAAAAAAAAAAGAAAGAAAACAGGAGCTGCTGAAATTTAAGGCCCAGAGGCATTGGTGGGGAGCAGCAGGGAGACAGAAGTGTTCCTGGGGTGAGGACATCAGGGGCCTGGGTCCCCACCCCAATGCCATCCTGGTGTGACAGGCACGGGCCAGCTTCCTGCAGACCGGAGGAGCAGAGGCCCAACCTGGGGGAGGGGTCTCTCCTGCAGGGGCCTGAGGCCAGCGAGGTCTATGGCCCAAGAGAGGCTCCGTCAGCCAAAGAAGCCAGAGGGGGGTGGGGTGCCTGGGACCAGCCTGGAGAGGACTCGGGAGACCCCAACCTCAGCCGCCCTGCCTGTGCTGCCTCCGAGGAGCAGCCTCAGAAAGACCCCAGAGGGTCTTCGGCCACATCCAGGCCACTGGGGTTGGGAGGACAGATTCCCCCGGTGAGGATGAGCCTGGGGCACTCTTGGTAGACTTGTCATTCTGACCTCTTCCTGGGGGAGGCGCCCTAGAGACAGCGGGAATGGGGGGCCTGCGTCCTGCTGCACTTTGGCAGCAGGATTCACAGGGGAGGAGCTGGAGGCCCATGTGCACCTCGACTGGAGTTCTCCGCCCAAAACAGGGCAGGGTCAGCCTGCGGACAGCCGGGGTGGCCAGGCCACACTGCCTGAAGGGGTGCGGCTTCTTCACAAGATGTACTCGAAACCAAGGCAGAGAGTGAGGCTGAGATTGAACAAAGTTCCTAATAATAGACTTTAATATGACAACAAAGTGCATTTAATAATACAAAGTTTATAAAAGTGATGTGTGTCAAAGAAAGCAAACTGTAGGAAGAAAAGCACAATTCCACCATCCGCACGCAAATATGAATATCAAATATAAAAACTACTCTCCTGGGGCTTCCCTGGTGGCGCAGTGGTTGAGTCTGCCTGCCGATGCAGGGGACACGGGTTCGTGCCCCGGTCCGGGAAGATCCCACATGCCGCGGAGCAGCTGGGCCCGTAAGCCATGGCCGCTGAGCCTGCGCGTCCGGAGCCTGTGCTCCGCAACGGGAGAGGCCACAAGAGTGAGAGGCCCGCGTGCCGCTAAGAAAGAAAAAAAAAAAAAACAAAACTACTCTCCTGGTATTTTAATGCATTTTAACTTAGTTGAGATAAAGAAATGTATATATGTTTACAATCTATGTTTTTTTCACTTAACAGTATAACATAAGCATTTTCCTATGCTGTCATAAACTCTTTGAAAGCATCATTTTTAATGACTGCTTAATCAGCATATGAATATACCGTGTTTGCTCAGACATTTCCCTATTATTGATAATCCAGGTGGTTTATAATTTTTGCCTCAAAGGACATAGTAATACATATTTTCAATATTTTGGAGTTTTTCTTAGGATAGTTTAGAAAAAGTTAATTAATGGACCAAAGTATAAACAATTTTTAAGGCTTTAGATTCTTATTGCTGGACTGCTTTCCGAAAGGGCCGCACCCATTTCCTCTCCAGATAGGACTAGATGAGACCTGCCCTTTCCATCCTTCACTGAGAGTAGGGGAGCTTCCACTGTGGGGCGAGGCCAGGGCTCCTCTTCCCGCGCCGCTCCGCCCCCAGGCTGGAGATGCTGCGCTGCCTTCGCCCAAGGGGCCAAGGTGCAAGAGGCTCTTGGGCAGCGAGGCTGCTGGATATAATTTAGGTTCCCTCAGACCCTTGGAAGGTGGGAAAGAGAAGAAGCAGTGTTTCTGTGGCATTAAAAGTGGGAATGCCAAATAAAGACATTGAAAAAGGGAGCAGCTGTGTAGACACTTGGGGGGGAACTAGTGGACTCTTTTCACAGAATGAAAGTGCAAATGCAGACTGTCCTGAGCAGGTTGAGCTGGAGACTGGGGGAGATGGAGAGTCCAGGAGACGGCTGGTCATAGGGATCTTGAGTTTGGATTACTCATGCTCAGAATCTCTTGCTGACTCTGTTTCCTGAGCTCTAACACAGCGTTTGAGGCCCTCTCACCTGTGGCAGAGGCTGCTGGGTGCCCCCAGGGTCCATCTACCTTCTCCCTTAGGAAAAATGATCATACTTCCCGTGCTTCCTTGCAGTAAGGTGTGGCCAGGTGACTGGCCAGGTGACTAACCACATGCAGGATGGAATACCCCTCCTTCATCCTTTGCTCTTCCTGCTGTCTGGAATGTGGATGTGACGCCTGGAGCTTGAGCAGCCACTTTGAACTATGTGATGGGTCCACGCGCTTTCGGTGACAGAGCAACAAGTTAATAACCAGGCGTCTGGTAGGACCGCCTCCAGATGTCATTTATGGGAGAGAGAAGTAAACAGGCTTGTTTAAGCTGCTACTGTTTGGGGTTTCCATCACACCAACCTCAATGCATTTGTGCAGATTTGCTCCATCAGAGTTGCACAGGTTCTGTGCTGCCAGTTCACTCTCTTGTCTTTGCCACTTCGTAGTTCAGTCCCCGCTGCTGTCACAGCCTGCCATGGGGTCCCGCAAACAGAAATGTGGGTGGGGCCATGTTATCCCTGCGGGAACCTAGAGCAAACATGTCAACCATGGGTCTCTACTGCAAGTTTGCCTGGGCTGCACAATGCTGTATCGTGACATCGTGGGTGCCCCCTGTGACACTATGGGTGCCCCCTGCTCTCCTCCAGCTGCCCCCATACTGCTCAGTGTCTCCACCTGTCTTCCCTCCTGGCTCCTGCCCTGTGTCCTCAGCTTCCCAGCAGCTGTCACAGCCTGGATACCCCACCTCCCTATCCTGCAGGACAGTCCCTCTCAGGTGGCCCAGAGCCTCCTCCAGCTGCTGCCCGCTGGACCACAGGATGTCGTAGAACTGCCCTCTCAGTCCTTCATTCCCCACCCAGCCCAGCCAGCCACCTGTCCTCAGGACCCCAAGGGCTCCCCTCCCCCCGCTGGCGTCCACAGAGCAGGGGCTCAGGGAGCTGATTGTTTCTTGCTGGGGTTTGTCTCATCTTCAGTCCTCTGGGCCCGTTTCTCCTCTAAGGGAATCAACACTAGACTTGAAAGGGTCAGAGGTTGGGTGCTCTGGAAGGGCCTGGGGAAGGTGCGTCCTGGGGTCAGGGAGAGTGAAGGCGAGCAGGGAGCTGCGGTGATCATCGGGGAGGGCTCCCCTCCGCCTACCGGATGCCAGTCTAACCCCGTAGCGGAGGGGACACTCCCCTCTGCAGGTGAGGCCTCGGGCCTCGGGGCGGGGGCGGGCGCGACGGCGGCGTCCCCAGGAAGGTGCCCCAGGTCCGGGGGACTGGGGGGAGGGTGTGCCTTCTGGCCCGCGGGCCACTAGCTCCTCCCCGACGGCGCCGGGCGGCACAGGGGCCTGAGGAGGGAGGGGAGAGTCGCGCACGGAAGTCGGGAAGGAGCGCCGGGCGGCTTCGCAGCCACACTCGGGTTCCCACCGGCGCTGGGACTGCCGGTCCCTCCGACCCCTCCGAGCGCGGCGCCCAGCACCGCCACCAGCGTGCGGGTGAGTCCGCTCCGAGCCACGCCCACCCGGACGGGGTCCGAGCCGAGGCCCCTCCGGCCGGCCCTGCCCCCTCACCTGGAGGGTGCCTGGGGCGGCCGCGGGTGGGGTTCTGCCCAGCCCCGGCCGCGGGGAGGCTGGCCGGGCTGGGATTGGGGCGGGACAGAGGAGGGCGGCCCTTCGAGAGTGAAGGGCGTACGCGGGGAGGGCAAGTCCACCCCCTGGGCCCCGAGCCGGGGTTCTTGGGTCCCTCCGGCCCGGCTCTCACACTCACACAGAGTGTGCGGGAAGGCATATCCACCCCTGGGCCCTGAGCCAGGAGGAAGACCCCAGACCTGCCGCTCTGCCCTGAGGGGAGGGGCTGTGGTCTCTAGGGTGGGCTGACCTGGGGATGGGGAGTCCCAGGGTGGCCAGCTGGGTCCTTGGCTCCCTGGGGGTTCTGCCTAGGCAGGGGTGGGAGCCCGCCGAGGGCTACTGGATTCTGATTCTGGGGGCAGAGCAGGAGGCCGTGGGGGCCCTGGGGAGGTAGGCGGGAACATCCTGGAAAGACTTCCTTCCTTCCCTCCCCAGGGAAGAGGTCGGTCTCCGGGGCGGGGGCCAGCCCTTGGGCAGCTGGCGGGGACCCGTGCTGAAGTGGAGAAGGAAAGCGGCCTCCCACTCAGCCCCCTCAGGGCGCTCCCAGGTGTGGGCCAAGCAGGCGGCCTCTCACTCTGCCCCTGCCCTTCCAGAGCCAGCTCTGGAGCCCCGGCTGCTAAGGCTGGCATGTGGGCATACGCTGGCCTGACCCCGAGCTCCCCTGGCTGCCCCTTCCTCCCATGCCAGCCCTGTGCTGGGGTGGAAGGGAGGCGGGGCTGGCAAGGGTGGGTGGGGAGGAAGCCCCTGGTTTGACTGAGGCAAGAGAATCAACCCTTGGAGAAAGACTGATGCACACGGCAGAGAACTCTGTGGCCCCAGCTGGATCTGAGCACACCCTTCCCTGCTCCAGTCCCTTCCATGGCTCCCTGCTGCCCCCAGCTGAAGTCCAGGCTCCCCAGCCGCTGAGAGGCCCTCTGGTCTGGCTTCTGCTAACCCCCAGTCTCACCTCCCGGCAGCTCCCTTCTTGCCCTTTATGCTTCTGCAGAGCTGAAGTGCTGAGTACCGAGTCCCTGGGAGGTAGCACTGAGCCCCTGGACACCAGTTGCCCGCTGCCCCTCGGGGCCTGTCCACACCACAAGGGCAAGCTCCCCTGCCAAGTAGGCACCTGCTCTCCGGGCCCGTGTCCACTTACACTACGCACCCGCCGTGAGGGCTGCACACAGAGCAAGCTGTGTCTGGGGGTGGATGACCGGACACATGAGACAGAGGGATGGCAGAAGGGAGTGGGTAGGCAGATGACAGGACTCGGAAGATGAGTCAGAGGAGGAAGCAGGGGCTTCCCCGGCAGTCCAGTGGCTATAGGACTCCTCGCTTCCACTGCAGGGGGTGCGGGTTCGATCCCTGGTTGGGGAACTAAGATCCCACATGCGAGGGGGTACGGCCAGGGGAAGGGGGCTGGGAAGGGAAGATGAGGAAGCAGAGCCAGCAGGTGGGGCATCCACTGGGGGGGTGGGGTCAGAGGCCGGACGAGCGAGGGCGGGCCTCTCCCTGTTCATGCTGGGCAGTGGGGCAGGAGGGTGCGGAGTGCCGGCAGGGCTGTGGTGTGACCCTGGGCGTGAGACGGGCCGTGGAGAGTGACGGAGGCCCACGCGTGCCACGTGCAGCTGGGGTGGTGTCACACGGGTGCTCCCCGTAGCCCGCAGGGCCAGGACTGCTGGGAGCTGGGTGGCAGTCGCATTCGCCTCTCCGGTGACCTGGAGGCTGGCCTGGGAAGGGACAGACAGGGGCAGGACTCGCCCAGCTCTGGCTCCCAAGGCTGGGAAGGTCTCCCGGGAGCTGCAGCATCATAAGAAGTTTCCTCTTGCGGAGCCAGCGGGTGAGCCCGCTGGGACTCCAGTCTGTACCAAGCCCTGGATGCATGGCCTGCAGGGGTGGGGGCTGGAGGGCCGAAGGGAGGACAACAGAGAGCCGGGTGCCCAGAGCCTGCCCCCCGTCCAAGTGCAGGGACTTGCTGGGGGTCTGCACATGGCAGGGCTGGGATCCCTGAGGCCAAGAGTGCCAGGGTAGCCCCTGTAGGAACCCTGCAGGAGCCCTGGGGATTGGGAGCCTGATGGGCACACATGGCTTCCTGGGGGTGGGGTCTGATAGACAGGGACGCAGGGGCCCCAGACACCTCACTTCGGGTGCACCAAGCAGTCTGGTTGGCTGGACGTGGGGGTGACTTCAGGTGGACCTGGTTCCCATCTGTGAAGGCCTCTTTCCCTGGAGGACAGGTGGACAGATGGACAGCCTGATGCTGGAGGCTGTGTCTGTGACCACGGCCCAGAGAGGGGCCTTGCATGTGGCAGGTGGCCTGGGGATGGGGCTGGGGAGCCCAGAGTATACAGGAAGCCGATGCTCAGGACCTGGTCCCTTTGCGGCTGTGGGGTGTGGGGTGGCTAGACCAGGGCTGGGCAGGGGGCACTCAGACCTGGCCGCTCCTGTGACTGCTCGCCCATTGCCCAGGGGTGACCAGGGCAACCCTGAGGGGTGCATGTACCTTTGCCCTCGGTGGGGGGTGTCTCCCTGTCCAGTGGCCCGAATCAATGGTGGGGGTCAGTGCCCGCAGGACACCTCTGGTCCAGATCACACACCATCCTCCAGGGAAGGTTGCGTTCCCCTTTTCCAAGAGGCTCTGGGTAATGTCCCAAAGCTGTGTGATGTCTCTGGGGAGGGAGGGCTGTCTGGGACCCCAGAGCTGCACCAACTCCAGCAGCTCAGTTCTGGCGCCGCCTGAGGGCCAGCCTCCCGCTGTCGTCTTGGCGGGTCCCTCACGGGCAGTCTTCCCCAGGCTCCCTCCTGCTGCCTCCTGCCAGGGTGGCTTCCCTGTGCCGTCCCTCCCCGTGCTGGGGTCCCGTCTTCCCGTTCTTCAGCCTCAGGCCGGTGCTCATGTGAGGGAGTCTCTCCTTTCAGCCTCTGTGGGACTGTCCACCAGGGACCCTCGAAGGGTCCTCCTGCGGGAGGTCCCGGGCCTGGGGAGAGGTGGGGCGAGCCCTCATCTTGGGTCTGAAGTCAAGCACGTGAGGATCCGTTTCACTTACGAATTTGTCCAACATGACACTTAGCCCCTAAGGCGGGCAAGTCAGAACCTGCTGTTTGCTCACTGGGAGTAAATGAAGCCTAAAGACCCCCCTCCACTCCCCGCCCCGCCCCCCCACCAACCTGGATGCCAATCCCAGAACCCTCCACTCCACTTGTGCAGTTTTTACAGGTCTGTGAGTTTTCGTAAAGAGTCACAAAGACGGTGCAGGGTCCCCCGTGCCCCGTCGCCTGGGGCGCTGGTCAAAGCGAAGAGCCCAACACGGCCGCCTTGACTCATGTCACCGGCTTTTCCGTGTGTGTCCTCTTCTGTTCCCGGCTCGTGCGGGACCCGCCACGGCATCATCGCCACGTCTTCACGGCCCCTCCTGTCTGTGATGGTCCCTCCGTCCCGCCTTGTCCTTGGCCGCCTGCCTCTGGGGTCCGCTCACTCGGGCTCAGGTGAAAGGGCCTCCGGCGTCTTCTGCTGAGATGGGACTATAGGGGTTTTAGGGTGGGATCACGTACTATCGCATCACATGCTGTCAGGAGGTCCCCGACATCTCAGTTATATCACCGTGACCTTGACCTTCATCACCTGGGTGGGGGGCACCTGCCAGGTTTCTCCTCTGTAGGGTGACTCTTTTTCCCTTTCACGCTTCCTTCATTAGTCACTGAGTCCAGCCCACCCTCGAGAGGGCGGAGTCTGCACCATCCTCCGGAGGCAGTAGCATAGGATGTGTGAGGTTTGTTGATGCTGCCGCAACAGTTAACAAAGAATCGGGGAGACTCAGGGGCTCGGCACCATCCGCTTCCCCCTTAAGGTTCTGCCCGCTGGTTTTAGTGTCCGTCCGTCTGTCCGGGACGTGCCTGCAGCAGTCGCTCCTGCACAGTTCTCACTGGACTGACTTTTAGGAAACTCAGTACCGTGTCACACTGGTCCCCAACGCCCTGCGTGCAGCGGTGGCCCTCATGTTCCTGTTGTGTGTGCTCATGGCACAGTGTTTTCATCCATCTGCCTACCGATGGGAATTTGGGTTATTTCCACAATTCTGATATGAAATGTGCTGCTGTGAGCACCCTTGTCTGTCTCCAAAGGTGGCTGGCCCGGGGTGTAGTGTCTGGGACGGTCAACTTAGTTTCCCAAGTTCCAGCACCAGTGTGTGAGCCACAGCAACACATGGGGATTCTGCTGAGTCACCGGGATTTTTTTTTTTTGACGTATAGTTGACTTACAACATTATAGTAGTTTCAGGTGATTTACAATATTATATTACATTCAATATTTTTATAGATCACCCGGGCTTTTCTTTTTTTAATATTTATTTATTTATTATTTATTTTGGCTGCTCTGGGTCTTAGCTGCAGCAGATGGGATCTTCATTGCGGCATGTGGGATTTAGTTGTGGCATGCATGTGGGATCAAGTTCCCGGAGCAGGGATCGGACCCGGGCCCCCTGCACTGGGAGCGTGGAGGCTTAGCCACTGGACCACCAGGGAAGTCCCACCCAGGCTTTTTTTTTGGGGGGGGCGCACCAAGCGGCATTGGGGATCTCAGTTCCCCGACCAGGGATTGAACCTGGGCCACGGCTGTGAAAGCACTGCATCCTAAACACTAGACAGCCAGGGAACTCCCACACCTGTGTTTTTAGAGCTGTCTGGTCGTAAAATGTTGGCTACCAAATGGTGGAAGGTGGTGCCTCTTGGTCACCTGGCCTGCGTTTCCAGATGGTTCCCTAGCTCCATGGTTTCAGCTTCTGAGTGCCCCTCTTTTGTGAAGTGTGCCCACTTTAAACTGGGCTGTCTGCCTTTTCTTATGAATTCTGGGAGCTCTTTGTATAGATTTCCAAACCAGCCTCTGCCGGCCGCTTGTGCTGTAGCCTCGGTGCACGCACTTAGCCCCACCCGGAACTACCCCTTTGCTACCAGAGCACCCAGCCCAGGAGGTGCTTGTCTGCTGCAATGAGCCCCATCCTCCGTCTGCTCTTCACCCCCAGGGAGAAGAGAGCCTCCGGATCCTGGTGGGGACCGAAGGCGACAGCCCCCTGCAGATGGACATCAATACCACTGAGGTGAGTCTCTGCTTGAGTCTCTCCTGGGCTTGGTCCCACCTACTGCCCCATGGCCCGCACCTGGCCCGCCCTGGTCGCCAGTCCCAGTCCCCACACCTCTTGCTTCTAGACTGAGGCCTCCGAGCCATGGGACTATGTCGTTGTGGCTGATCACTGCACCCAGAGAAACCCCAGGCAGGTCCAGCGGCAGCAGCAGTTCCTGGAAGAGCTCGAGAGGAAGGGCTTCTGCTACAGGGTGGGCGGGCTGAGGGCCTCGCCTGGGCGCAGGGGTCACGTGGGACTGGGCGGATCCCGGGGAGGTGTCTGGGGAGGTGGGCTGAGGCCTCGTGCAGGAGAAGGATACGAGGGGATAGGCCATTGGCTTTGGATGAAGGGGAGGGTCCCAATGTGGAGTAGAGGGTCCCATGCTGTCCCCCACCCTCAGGCGAGGGAGGACCAGGCGAAGGTGTTCTTTGGGATCCGAGCTGACAACCGGGTCTTTGACCGGTACCGCAGACTTCTCATGGAGCCCGAGGCTACCGCCCCCGGAGGGGAGCTGGCCAGGCCAACTTCCATCCCAGCCACCACCAGGTGAGAGGCTGGCCCAGAGTGGGGCCAGGAGGACCCCTGCCCACCCACATGCCGGTCCAGACAGGCAGCAAGGCTCCCAGGAGTGGTCCCAGGGTGGAGGGCCCAGGGGGCAAGGGTCTGTGCGTCAGTTTCCATGTCTGTAATACGGGAAAATGACAGTTCTCACCTCTCGGAGTGTTTGAAGGTTACATGTGACTATGTCCCCCAGATGCAGAATAGAAACCAGCCTTAAAGGGTGGGCAGAATTTGGAGAGGCTGAGAGGATCCTCCCAGCTGTCCCTCCTAGGCTCTGAGGTCATCTCCCTGGATTCACATCCTGACTTCTTTCCTCCAGACCAAATGCCCCTCCCTGGACATCTATCCCCTGCTTCCCAGGCATCCAACACCTCCTCTCTCTCCAAGCACCTGCTTCTCCCCACCCCGATCCTCTAGGCCTCCAAGCCAGCCCACCTGCCCTCCCCACAGCCCTCCTCCATCATCTTCCTGGCTCCAGCCCCGGCCCCCTGAACTCATCTGGGGCCCGATCAGGGAGACTAGTGAAGAACACTCCTGGAATTTGGATACGAGGCAGTGGAGGGGG
Source organism: Delphinus delphis (assembly GCF_949987515.2). Lineage (NCBI taxonomy): Eukaryota > Metazoa > Chordata > Mammalia > Artiodactyla > Delphinidae > Delphinus > Delphinus delphis. The sequence goes on from NC_082690.1 coordinate 110,252,578, forward strand.
GCTTCCTGTGAACACAGAAGGACTGGCCGGTCTTGGGAGGACACATGAATAGAGGCATCTTGATGGGGCCTGAGAGGAGCAGGCTGTGGGGAGTCCCCTGGACACTCAGGGGGACTGTATAGTCAGATGCCCGAATGTGCCGCTTCCTGGCTGTGTGGCCTTGACCAAATTACTCACTCTCTCTGAGCTTCAGTCGCCCCATAGGCAAAATGGCTCACAGGGGTGCAAAGAGGATTTGTGCACATAAAGAGTGTGCTCTCGACGTGTGGGGGCTCCAGGTGGGACGGGTGATTGGAGGTGGGAGGTCTGGGAGGGACCTGGGAGAGACTACTGCAGGGCTGAGCATCGGGGCCCTGGGAAGAGAGAGACCACCCTGAGGGAGGCCCACCTTGGAACCATGGCACAGCTAGGCCCTGGGAGGATTTAAGGAGGTGGGCTCCCAGAGGAGTCCTGGATTCTGGGCTCTGGTCAGGTGGTCTGGGGGCTCTGCTAGGACACAGAGGACCTGGCCAGTAGAGGGCCATCCTGAGCCAGCTCTTGTGTTCCAGAATCCAAATTGTCAACTTTGTGCTGAACAGCAAGATGGCAGCTGGTGGTAAGGACTGGATGGCAGCAGCCCACCAGGAGGGGCAGCCACACGGGGAGAACGGGACAGGGTCCTCCCTCACCCCTCACTCCCTTCTGACCCGAGAATCCCTGTGACCACCAGACACGCTCCAGGATTTGGTGAAGGATGGGGTCTTTGAGGCCGTGTTTCCCCTACACAAGGTGAGTGGTGGGCCGGCTGGGAGAGGACCTGAGGGCAGGACCTGAGGCAAGAAGCTCTCACTGTCTGTCGCCTGTGCTCAGGGGGAGGAAGCCCTAAAGAAGAAATGGGCCTGGTGGAGAAACATGTTCCAAGAGCAGCCAATTGGTGACATCAGGTACTACTGCCCCCCGCGGACACACCTGCGCCCCCGCAGGCAGGCTGCGCCCCCCGCGGTTATACCCACGCCTCCAGCAAACTGCTGTGCGGACTCCCATTTAGACACACGTTTAGATGCCCTCAGTACAGACGCTCCTTGCCCGCCCCGCATGTGGCATGCCTCACCCCGGCGTTGGCGGTGGACGGTCACCCCTGCTGGGAGTGGCCCTGACGGGACGGCTGTGCCCCTAGGAACTACTTCGGTGAGAAGGTGGCGCTGTACTTCGCCTGGCTCGGCTGGTACACCTACATGCTGGTGCCCGCCGCGGTGGTGGGCCTCATCATCTTCCTGAGCGGGTTTGCCCATTTCGAAGCCAGCCAGATCAGGTGGGGCGGAGTCAGGCAAGGGACGGGACTGGGGGGTCAGGGAAGGGGCAGGACCGGGGTGGCGGAGGTCACGGAAGGGGCGGGGTTACGGCGGGGTCGTGAAAGGGAGGGACTGAGGGTGGGGAGGAGTCAGGGAATGAGCGGGACAGGGGTGTGTAGGGTCATGGAGGGGGCGGGGTTGGGGTGGAGTCACGTAAGGGGGTGGGACTGAGTGGGCTGGGTGGAGTCAGAAAGGGGGCGTGACTGGGGTGGGGTCGTGGAGGGGCGGGGTCGTGGAGGGGCGGGACTGAGGGTGGGGCGGAGTCAGGCAAGGGGCGGAGTCAGGGAAGGGGCGGCCTGGGGTGGGGTCCCCCAGGGGCCACAGGAGGGGCCACAGGTAAGCGCCGCCGACAACCCGGTCCCTGCACCCGCAGCAGGGAGATCTGTGATGCCCACGACGTCTACATGTGCCCTCGCGGCGACCACAGCCCCAGGTACCAGCGGCTCTCAGAAACCTGCGCCTTCGCCAAGGTTTGCGCCGTGGGGGGGGGGGGGGGGCACTGCGGCTGCTCGCCCGCGGGGAAGAGGGCCCAGGGGGTCCTCCCAGGGAAGGGAAGGCCGCCCCAGCCCCACGCGCCGCTCTCCCCAGCTCACCCACCTCTTCGACAACGAGGGCACCGTGCTGTTCGCCGTGTTCACGGCGCTGTGGGGTGAGTCGCTGCGGCACCTGGGGGGCAGCCGAGCTCCACACGCAGCGGGGACACGCCGTGAGGCCTCTGCTTTCTCCCGGCTGCAGCCACCGTGTTCCTGGAGTTGTGGAAGCGGGAGCGAGTCCGTGTGGTCCTGCAATGGGACCTGTACGGGTGGGACGAGGACCAGGTGAGGCTGAGCCAGGTGACCAGGCCCAGGGCCCACACGAGTCTGCTGTGTCTGAGGGGGTCCCCATGTATGAATCGCGGTTCCCGTGGGTGAGGAGTCCCGTGTCTCAGGCGTGTCCGGTGCCGTCCACAGGAGGAAATGGTGCTGGGGCTCATTGCCTGCCCTGACTACCAGCCCCGGCTACGCGCGGAGTACCGTCATCCTCCTGCTGTCTCTGTTGATGGTACTCCTGGGGCGCCCCTGGAGAGCAGGTGGGGCGGCCCCCGGAGGCCTGCCCATCCTGGCCTCCCCGACCCCCGCCAGATCTGCCTGATGATAGGCATGGCCCACGTCCTGGTGATCTGCCGCGTCCTGCTCGCTGCCCTTTTCAGCTCCGCCTTGCCCTTCCTGGGAGAGCAGGTGACCACGGCCGTGGTGGTGACCGGGGCCCTGGTTCACTATGTGAGAGCATCCTCGTCATGACCAAGGCAGGGGTCGGGGCAGGGCGAGGGTGCCGGTGGGGGTGCGGCTCTGCTGAGGTCCGAGGTGAGCCCTCCGTCTCCCCTCCCACAGATCAACAAATATGTGGCACTGAAGCTTTGTGACTTTGGTGAGAGGAGGGCCCCCCTGAGCCCCTCTCTGGCTACTGGAGGGAGGATTCAGGGCGGGGATCTTGGAGCCCTGGGGTGGGGGAAGGGGGCCTACGAGAGGGCAGGGGCTCGCACCTGGGAGACAGGTGGGGGTCGCAGGTGTCCCGGAGTTGTCAGGATAGGGACAGGCTGGGCGCGGGCTGTCATCGGGGTGAAGGATGGGGGAGGGACGGCCCCACATCTCATTCCAGAGAAGCCCAGGACCTTCTCAGAGCGAGAGAGCACGTTCACCATCAAGTTCTTCACTCTGTAGTTCTTTGCTCACTTCTCCTCCCTTATCTACATCGCCTTCATCCTGGGCAGGTAAGGGCCACCTGCTCCCACATGCCTCCCTCTAACTCCTTTCTCCCCACCTTGAAAATAGAAATACCTGTTCTTTTTAATTTTTAAAGTAAATCATGCTCAGAACACCTGGAAACCCAGTGAAGAAATATGTGAAGGAAGCCCACAGCGAACCCCCAACTGTCCAGTCCTCGTCCTCAGAGATGACACTGTAACTGTTTGTTGGGTCTTCCCAAACTTTTTCACACATTTAAGTACACACACATACACCTATTGACATGAGTGATTTTGTCGTGTAAATAATTGTATCTGCCTTACACTGAAGACGTACTATGGGCATTTTCCATGTCTGCATGGGCGGTAAGGCTTTGCTTTTAAAAACATACTATGGGCGTTCTTTTGTGGGATGCCCTTGAATTTATTTAACCACTTCAGTTGGTGGACATTCGGGTTAATTCCAGTTTTGAGGTTTATAAATAAAGCTGCAGTGGGCATCCCATGTAACACACATGCACGTGCACATGCGCACACTTCCCCGCACCTTCCTAATTAATGAAATGAACAGTTTTCGTTCAATCAACATATCGTTTCTTGTCTTTTCTGAAGAAAATAATTCCTCTATGTGTTCTCTATGTTTGTTCAAATGTTGTAAGTTACACATATACTGCCAATTAATCCCAAACTCTCTAGCAGAACTTTATTTATTTGCAAAATTTATTTATTCAGTTATTTATTTATTTTTGGCTGCGTTGGGTCTTCAATGCTGCGTGCGGGCTTTCTCTAGTTGTGGCGAGTGGGGGCTACTCTTTGTTGAGGTACCCGGGCTTCTCATTTCTCATTGCGGTGGCTTCTCTTGTTGCTGAGCACGGGCTCTAGGCGTGCGGGCTTCAGTAGTTGCGGCACACGGGCTCGGTAGTTGTGGCTCGTGGGCTCTAGAGCGCAGGCTCAGTAGTTGTGGCGCACGGGCTTAGTTGCTCCATGGCATGTGGGATCTTCCCGGACCAGGGCTCAAACCCGTGTCCCCGGCACTGGCGGGTGGATTTTTAACCACTGCGCCACCAGGGAAGTCCCTCTAGAAGAACTTTAGAAGAAACCAACTCCTGCCAGTATGTTCAAAGACATCATGAGGTCCTTGGAGACGCCCTCGTGGCATCTGTCCCCTTCTCTTGGGGCTGTGCTTGGCCCTTTCATCCTGGGAAGCCCCTCACTCTCTGCCGTGTAGGATCCCAAGTTTTCCAGTGGCTTCCTGTGAAAGGGTACATGGGAAATCATATGTGCTGAGTTTCCTCTTTATTGGGGGCCTGACTGAGCGTCTGCTGGAGAGAGTTCTAAGTTGGATATGGTTTTCCTCAGACTTCCGAAGGGTATTTTGGTTTCCGGCTTCCAGCGTTCTGTTCCGCAAGTCTGGCGTTAGTGTTCTTCCAACTCTCTGTGCATCTTCTCACTGTCCCCCGTCTTCTGGAATTTCTCAGCCGTGTGACTTGGTGGGTCTTCTTCAGTCGACGTGCTTCGGTAATTCACATCTCTCTCCTCCACACGCCAGCTTTCCTCTCTCTGCCGGCTGATTTCCACCATCACACAAACATGCTGTCACAGTTCTTTCCGGAAGTCTTCTCATCGGCGAACCTGGTTTCTGGTTCTCCCGCCTCGCGCTTCTGCCTCCCCGGTACTCTCACTGCCTCCTGGCGCTGACCTTTGCTCTCCTGCTGACCTCGGAACGTCGCCTGGCCCCGAACCCTGGTCCCTCAGACTCCGCTCTTCCCTTGCTCCCCCTCCATAGCCGTCGCCACCCAGGACGTGACGCACATTTATGTGTTCACTGTCTCTCTCAGAAATGGCAGCTCCCCAGGGCGGAGGGTAGGGCGCTTGTCCTTTGCTGAATGCTCAGCTCCTGCAGCCGGCCACGCGTGCAGAATCAGTGCTGGTCAAATGGAAAGAAATTACCGGGTACTCACTGGGCCTGGAGCCTCAGGGCCTTCAGTTTTGAGAGATTTTCTCATGTACCTGATAGTCTCCTGCTTCAGCTCCCTCTCCTCCCTTCTGAGGAATTCTTTTTGTTTGGAAATTGGACCTTCTGAATTGATCATCTACTTTTCTTGGCTTTTTTTCTCCCATTCTGTTCCAGTTTCTTGGAGTTTTTCTCAGCTGTTTTCCAACCCTTCTACTGAACGCTTCACTTCTGCTTATGTTCTCAATTTCAGAGCACTCCTTTTGACATGTGCAGATTCTTCACAGCCCCCTCTTCATGTCACCTGGACACCAGGGCTTTGCTTTTCTGAGGATGTGGCCTCTCTTTTTCCCTTCTACTCTGGCATTTCTTCTGTTCCTTTCGAGTTTCTTTGATGCTCTTTCTTTGATTGGTCTCTGATTCTGGTGTTAGAGACCCCCCGCCCCCGCCTTAGATGTCTTTTATTCTTGGCCACCTGTCCGTAATTGAGAAAGGCGTGTGCCAGTGGCTTTGCTCTGGACTATGTGTCTCCTGTCGGGACCTCTTGCTGTGTCGGTTCCTGAAGGGGAATCCCTGGTCTCCTGCCTGGAGGCAGAAGGATGCCCGTCAGTATGCTGGGAGCCCAGCTGGGGAAGGGACACTGTGGGGTCTCAGTGTCCATTGGCCCGACCCTGCGATCTGAATCTTTGGCTGTTCAACCCCCTAGAAATGTCTTTGTCTTCTTGTGTGTGTGTCTCTTGTGTGTGTGGGGGGGTGGATTAGGGGTTGGGTAGGAGGCCCAGAGGTTCAGCCGGGCCTGCCTCCCAACCAGTGGGTGCTCCCAAGCTACCAGAGGTGCCCAAGTCCTGGGGTGTTCCAGGCTCTGGGCAGGGTTGTGTTGCTATTCAGACATCTTCCCTGCAGGCTTAGATCCAGCCTGATGTCTCAAGTGGGCCGCAGGCCTCCCCAGTTCCCCTCCACCTCCGGGGTGATGCCTGGCAGTGGGTGTGGGCGGCCACAGCCGTTTTAACTGGGAGTCGGCAGTGCACATTTAAATTGGGAGGCGTTGCTAAAGCACCCCCCAAAATGCTGTGCTGACTCACAGAGCCACACACTGTGTGCGCGACTGCACACTCCACGTTGGCCTGATGAACAAAGACCTTAAGGGTGCGTTATTAAAACCTATTAGTGAGAATCCAGCATCTTTCCAGATATTCTTTGGCCATTACGTTTCTTTTCCTATAAGTTGTTCATATCATCTGAGCATTTTTATAACATCAAGGTCAAGTGGATTCTCTTCTGACTCATCATGTCACATTTTACTGTGCTTATCTGACCGTTTCTTTGTTGTGCAGCTCTTTATTTTTCCTGTTGTTTTTAATTGCCTTTTTTCCTCCTTGCCTGTCTTTATCTTATCAAGGTTATCCAGCCTCTCCATGTCAAACTGCCTATCGCATGGAGTCTCTTTTCTCCCAGAGACCCTCCATTCTCCCCACACTGGGCTGGTGGCGCTCTGTGCCTCCTGCATACCTGTCTCCCTGGGACTTCAATCTGCTGCTTTCCTGGGTTAGGACCATCATTTCCTGGACTCCCAAGCCTCCTTCTTTCTTGATTTTTGCTTTCATTTATTTTGAGAAGGTATATCGGAGAGGTAAACTCTCTGAATTCATGTATGTCTAAAGGTGTCATGTTCTACTGTTGCACAAGATTGACATGGCTGGGTATAGAAATCTAACTTCAAAACACTTTTCCCTTCTAGAACTTTAAAGACATTGCTCCGTTGTCTTTGAACATGCAAAATGGATGATAAGAAATGTGCAGAAAATCTGATTTTTGTTTCTTCCTAGTTGACCTAGAAGCTTTAGGATCTTCTCTTTAAACAGGGGAACAATCTAGGGTGGGTCTTTTCTTCACGCACTGTGCTGGGCAATTGTTGGCACCTTCCGATGAAACAGCCCGTGTCCTGCTTAGGCTCACTACGTTTTCTTCTGTTTTTCCTTAGGTTGTTTTTAATTTTTATTGGAGTATATGGTTGGTTTACAACGTTGTGTTAGCCTCCACTGCACAACAAAATGAATCAGCCATACACATACAGATACCCCGTCCCTTTTGGACTTCCCTCCCATTTAGGTCACCACAGTGCATTGGGTAGAGTTCCCTGTGCTCTGCAGTATGTTCCCATCAGTTGTCTATTTTATACATAGTGTCGATAGTGCGTATGTGTCAGTCCCAGTCTCCCAGTTTCTCCCACCCCACCCCTTTCCCCCTTGGTATCCATACATTTGTTCTCTACGTCTGTGTCTCTGTTTCTGCTTTGCATATAAGATCACCTATACCATTTTTCTAGATTCCACATATATGTGTTATCATATGATGTTTTTCTCTTTCTGACTTACTTCACTCTGTGTGCCACTCTCTAGGTCCATCCACGTCTCCACAAATGACCGCATTTCATTCCTTTTTATGGCTGAGTACTTTTCCATTGTATGTATGTACCACATCTTCTTTATCCATTCCTCTGTTGATGGACATTTAGGTTGCTTCCGTGTCCTGGCTATTGTAAATAGTGCTGCTGTGAACATTGGGGTGCATGTGCTTTTTTGAATTGTGGTTTTCTCTGGGTATATGCCCAGTAGTGGGATTGTTGGTTCAGGTGGTAGTTTTATTTTTAGTTTTTTTTGGTTTTTTTCCTTAGGTTTTTAAAAATATTTTTTTCCCCTCTGCTGTCTATGGAACGCCTGGTCCTCTTGGGTTTCTTATCTTTTTCTCTCATATATTCCATCTCTGTGTCTTTACATTCCACATCTGGAAAGATATCCTTCACTTTGTCTTTTTGCCTTTTTTTTTTTAATGTTTGTTTATTTATTTGGCTGCACTGGGTTTTAGTTGTGGCACGTGGGATCTTTAGTTGTAGCATGCGAACTCTTAGTTGCGGCATGTGGGATCTAGTTCCCTGACCAGGGATTGAACCCAGGCCCCCTGCATTGGGAATGTGGAGTCTTAGCCACTGGACCACTAGGGAAGTCCCTGTTTTCTTTTTTTAAGTTTAACAGTTAAAGTCTTAATTTCCAAGAGGGTTTTTATTTTTTTATCCTTTTATTTTTTTAAAGTGTCCTTTTCTTGTTTCCACAGATACAGTACTTTCTTGAGGATATCAATGTTCTTTTTTCCTCTTAAGTTCTCATCTGTTTCCTCATTATCTCATTTCCTAAAGGGTCCATCTTCCTGTTCCTTTATCGTAGTCCTTCTCTTTTGTACAACTGGTTTTCCTCGTGCCTGAAGATTTGTAGCTGTCCGTTCATACTGAAGAACGAAGGACTGAGTAGGTTTTCCCTGGCGGGATGGGATATGTCTTTATAATAACTCACGTCTGCTGACACTCACCCGTTCTATCCTAAGGGCCTCACATTCATCAGCTCTAATCTGCACAGCAGCCCTATGGGGTAGGGACTCTCTAAACCCCATTTCACAGATGAGTAGACCGAGGCACAGAAAGGTTAAGTCGCACAGTCAGCAGGCGGTGGGGCAGATGGAAGCCTGAGTCTGGCGCCTTTCGTGTACTGGCCCTGCATGTGGCATCCCTGGGAGGAGAGGGCAGGAGCCTGTGCAGCCACTCGTGTTTCTCTGGAGGCGGTTCCTGTTTCGTCACGAAGGTTATCAGTGTGTCTGTTTATAGTTCCTGTTTTTCATGCCGTGCTCAAAAAGGCCTCCCCTCCTGAACATTAAAAACATGTTCAGGGGCTTCCCTGGTGGTGCAGTGGTTCAGAGTCCGCCTGCCAACGCAGGGGACGCGAGTTCGTGCCCCGGTCCGGGAGGATCCCACATGCCGCGGAGCGGCTGGGCCCGTGAGCCATGGCCACTGAGCCTCGCGTCCGGAGCAAAACAAAAAAAACGTTCAGCTGTGATTTCCCTTAGATGCTTATGGTTTCAACATTTTAAACATTTAAATCTTTGATTCACAAGGAATTTGTTTTGCTGCAGGCGGCAAAGGAGGGAAGCCTGTTTTGTTGTTTTCCAAGTGACAGCCAGTTGTCCCCAAACCATTTGTTGACTGTTCCATCGCCGCCACCACCCTTCTCTCACACAGTAAGTTCCATCATGCACTTGACTGTTTTGGCGCTCCGTGGATTCTGATGACTCTGGTCTAGTTCCATCATGCACTTGACTGTTTTGGCGCTCCGTGGATTCTGATGATTCTGGTCTAGTACATTTCTGTGTCATTACTACTGTAATGCTTTCCTGTCAGATAGGTCTGGCGTTAATTTTCTTTTTCTCTTTTTCACTTTTCCTTTTTTGTAGTTATTTACGTGTTTATTCTTCTAGGTGAACTTTAAAATAATGTTTGTCAAACTCCATCAAAATTCTGTGGGATTTAGCTTAAGACTGCAGTGAAATTATACATTCTTTTAGGGAGAACTGACATAGATACTGTATTAATTTTCTGTTGCTGACCACAACTTAGTGGCTTTAAACAACACACGTTACATACAGTTCTCGAGGCCAAGAGTCCAAAATGGGTCTCACTGGGCTAAAATCAGGGTGTCAGCAGGGCTGTGTTCTGTCTGCAGGCCCTCAGCGAGAGCCCACACTCTTGTTTTTTTCAGCTTCTAGAGGCTGCCTGGCCCGCTCCGTCCTGTGTCTGCAAAGCCAGTGGTGTCAGGCTGGGTCCTTCTCATCCTGCCATCTCTCTGGCTCTCCCTCTTACTCATTTAAGGACTCTGGTGATTACAGTGGGCACACCCAGATAACCCAGGATTCTCTCTCCATTTTAAGGTCAGCTGATTAGCAACCTTAATACCACCTGCCATGTCAGATAACATATTCACAGGTTCCAGGAATTAGGATGTGGTATCTTTGGGGGCCTGACATTCCACCTGTCACAAAAATACAAGCGTAAGTTTTTCTATCGAAGAACAAGTTTCCTCTATTCAAGTCTTGTTTTAATGTTCTTTAGCTGTGTTATAGTTTTCTTCTTATGGGTCCCCCGTATTTCCTGTGAATTTCACTCTGTTTTATAGTTTCTGCCACTATCTGCGACAGATATGTCCTCCTGCTACATTTCTCAGTGGTTTTGTTGCACCTAGGAAAGCAAAAGGGAGTTGAGCTTGATATCAATTTTATATCCACTCTGAGCATTTTTCAGATTTACCTGCCCAATCGTTCAGTTGATTTATTTTGGTTTCCCAGATATATAATCGTATTTTCTACAACAAGTTTTTCCTTTGCAAAGTTACACCATTCTGGAATAGTAGTTGTCATGAACTGTAGTAACAGGAGTGCTTGTAGGACTTCACCATTGAGCATAATAAGCCCAACGTTTGGTTAAATATACCTTTTTTATCATGGAAATCAGGTGATTTAAACACAAAGTAGCCCTGTGTGCACAGTTACCTGGGGAGAAACTGAGGCCCCTCCTCACAGCCTTTCCTGAGCCTGTGAACAGCTGAGAGGTCCCCGGCGGTCCTGCGCGCACGCAGGCCTGTCTGGGTTAGCCTCTGCTCACCTGTGGGGCGGGTCTCCTTCCTTCCCCTCCAGGCCCCACTGCTCCCCGACTCCCACTCCTGTCCTGCCCCCTCTCTCAGCCTCGCTGCCCTTCCCAGGATCAACGGTAACCCCGGGAAGTTGGTGCGCCTGGCAGGGCTGTGGAAGCTGGAGGAGGTCAGTCTGTCCGGAGGCCTTACTGCCCTCTTCCTGAACTGCCCCAACCCCCTGGTCACCCCCAGGCCCCGTGCCTGACCTCTCACCCTTGCCCCCGCAGTGCCATCTCAGCGGCTGCATGACGGACCTGTTCGTGCAGGTGGCCATCATCATGGGTCTGAAACAAACGCTCAGCAACTGCATGGAGTACCTGGGCCCGTGAGGACCACCCTCCCTCCCGGGGCGCCACTCTCACCACAAGGAGCCCCCGAACCCACAGGACCCCACCTCCCAGAGCCAGCAGTCCCGAGGGGTCCTCAGCCCCCCTCCCCGTCCCCCACCCGGTCCTCCTCGCTCGCAGATGCCTGGCCCACAAGTGTCGCTCGATGCGAGCCACGTCCCAGGATCCCGAGCTGAGGCACTGGCGGCGCAACTACCGCCTGAACCCGGTCAACACCTTCAGCCTGTTCAAGGAGTTCATGGAGATGAGTACGCAGGGCGGGGCTGCTGGGCGGAGGGGCGGGCACCGCGCGGGGGCCCACGGTGACGACCCCCACCCCCAGGGATCCAGTAGGGCTTCACCACCGTCTTCGTGGCCGCCTTCCCGCTTGCCCTGCTGCTGGCGCTCTTCAGCAACCTCGTGGAGATCCGCCTGGACGCCATCAAGATGGTCCAGGTGCAGCGGCGCCTGGTGCCCCGCAAGGCCAAGGACATCAGTCAGGGGCCCGACGGGGCGGCCTGAGGGCGGGCGCTCCAGCCATGGGGGCATGAGCCGCGAGGCGCGCTGGGGCCACGCCAGTCCCCTTGAAACCACCGCTCTGAGCCATGGGGGCAGGGCTCAGGCCCCAGGAAGAGGCGGGGCTGGCAGGCACCTCGCAGGCCTTTCCCCCCCAGGGGTCCCATTGAAGGGCCAGCTGCTGCCCTGCGGAGGCCGTGCAGAACGGCTTGACTCTCAGGGAGCTGAGGGAGAGGGGTCCAGCAGCTGGGCACAGGGACTGAGAGCAGGTGGCCTTAGTCACCTTGACTGGCCTCGCTGAGGTGGACAGGTGTCAGGGATGAAGCCAGGAGTTGTGGCGTTGGACATAGGCAGTGGGAGAGAGAAGTGTGAGGGAGACTTGGGACCAGGTTAAGGGGGTCTGCCCTGGGGAGGGGACCCAGGAGGTGGAGCAGGCCTGGGGGCAGCCGAAAGGCTCAGGCATAAGATGGGGGGCGGAGACCTGAGCCCCTCCCTGTCCACGTCAAGAAGAGGGGTGCAGGAGAGTGGAGGCTGCTCTCTGTTGGCCCTGGCCCAGGTCTTCCTCATCAGGGACCTGGCCCTGCGGCTGCCACAAGCAGAGACATGATGAGGCCCTTGACCATCCAGGCTCCCAGCTTCAGGGGATCACCAGAGGTGGGGGGGCAGGGGGCGGGGAGACAGTGCAGGCCCCACCCCCTGCCATGGCCCAGGGACCTGGCTGCAGGTGCTGGCGATAATCGGCGTGCTGGCCGTCACTGCCGACGGGATGGTCATCGCCTCCACATCTGAGTTCATCCCCCGAGTGGTGTACAAGTACCGCTATGGCCCGTGCCGACAGGGGGCCCACCCTGCAGTCGAGTAAGGGGACACCGCCACACAGACCCTGTCCAGAGACCCCTGGGAAACTGGCCCAACCATGGCCCAGCCCCAGGGGACCCCAGGGAAGGGCTCAATGCTAACAGTATTGCCTGGGGTGGGCTGCCCTCCCACAGCAACCTGCAGACCCTGAGTGGACCCCGGGAGTGCTGACTGGGACCCCAGTAGGGGATTAACGTCCCAGAACCAGCTGTTTTCTGAGCAAGTGATACTGGAATGGCTCCCCTTCCAAAGGCAGACCCTTAGTGGTCTGCATGCTGTCCTCATCCAGTTCCTCCAGCCCTGCAGGGGGGCAGGTCTCCAGGGGTAGGTCTCCCCCAGGAAGGCTGGCAAGGAAGCCTCGGCCCCTGGCAAGGAAGGCAGGTGGTGGCCTTCAGCCTCCCCCAGGGGCCCCTCTCCCATGTACAGAGATGAAGGAGGGGGGTCTGCACTGTGGCCCACCCTGATGGCCCCCACCAGGCAGGGGTCGGTTACAAGCCAGCACCCCAGAAGCCTGAAGGGACCGCACCAAACTCCTCTCCCCCTCCCCCCAGCTGCCTCACGGGCTACGTCAACCACAGCCTGTCCGTGTTCTACACCAAGGACTCCCAGAATCCTGTTGAAACAGAGGGCTCAGAGAATGTGACTGAGTGCAGGTTTGGACCCCCATCCCCTGTGAGCACCCTCTGAACTCCTGACTCCTGACCTCAGGTGCTCCCCACCCCAGGTACTGGGACTGTGGCACCGCTCAGAACTCCAACTTCACTGAGCAGCCCTGGTTCCTCCTGGCCGTCCGTCTGACCTTCCTCATCCTCTTCGAGGTGAGCCAACACTGGGGACAGGCCCCAGGGCGGGGCAGCTCTCTGCAGCCCTCCCTGGGCCCCTGCCCCCTAAAGTCCCTGCTCAGCGCACCCTGACCTCCCCACTCTGGCCCTCCCAGCACGTGGCCTTATGCGTCAAGCTCATTGCTGGCTGGTTTGTGCCTGATGTGCCTCAGTGGGTGAAGAATGAAGTCCTGAAGAGGAAGCACCAGAGACTTGGGGAGGCGTGGCTGCCGGGGCCTGGCCCCGAGTCCCGAAGTACCAGAGACTCCGGCCGAGAGCACAGACATGGAGCAGGCCCGGAGCCGGTCAAGAGGCCAAGTTGCAGAGCTGCTGCCACCACCGCCCACCCCAGCCCCGGCTGTGTGTGTGTGTGGGCGGGCTTTAATTAGACCCGCGTATATGTGGGGGTCCTGGGAGCCCCTGTATGTTTGGGGTGTCTGTGAGCTGCACACCTGTCCATGGTCTGGGAGGCCTGTTCCACCTGTGAGGGCTCAGGCTTGGTACTGCCTGACTTGAACTCGGAGTGACCCCTGCCACCCAGAGAACTGGGGCGGGGTTGGGGGGGGAACAGTGCAGGCCTGTCCTGTCTTCTCACGCCGTCTCGACAGGAAAACTGGCCCAGTTTCCTGGGCCCCAGATCCTGCCCCACCCCACTGGCTCCCCTCAACCAGCAGAGTTTTCTCTAATAAAATAAAACTGCTTTGTGTTAATTTCTGGGCTTCTGGCCGATTACGTCTGCCCTCAGGGCTAGCTGGGAAACTGAGGCCGTGACGGGGAGAGGCCCGGAATGTGGTAGCCTCCGCCCCGCTCTGGTTTTCCGTGGGCTTCCAAGTGAGGGGTGCCTTACAGAGGTCACAGAGGTCTTACCCTCCCTGCACCTCGGGTTTAGGAGCGGGAGTCAAGGCAGGCTTCCTAGAGGAAGACAAAGAGCTTGGGAGGAGGAGCAGAACCGCACCAGGTGCTCCTGGGGACGGTGGAATTTCCGAGGAGTTCCTGGGGCACCGAGACTCTCGGGGCTGGTCGGGCCGGTTTGGCCTCTGCCCCCAGGCGCGGCGGCCGCGGCTCCAGGGGGCCGAGCGCAGGACCGTCTTGAACACCAGCCTGAGGCTCGAAGCAGGACAGTTGGGTCCGCCCTCGCCCCGGCTGCTGGGCGGGGCTGCACCTGCCACCGTCGCTGGGGCTGTCGCCGCTGCGCACCTGGCCCAGGTGAGCCGCTCCACCCTCGCGGCCGCGCAAGCCCCGGGTCTTGTCAGCAGGTGAGTGCCGATCGCGGCTCCTACCTGCGGAGGTGAGTGGAGGTCGCCGGCTCCCGGGAGCCAGAACCGGGCCTGGAGCTTGGGCGGCCGAGGCGCCTTTTGCCCCGGGGAGCCTCTGGGCCGTGGCGGGTGCGGTTCCGCAGGAAGCGCCTCGGAGCCGAGCCCGTTGCCCGCGTCGCCCGGAAGCCTCAGCTCACCCTCGTTCCGGCCCCTCCGGCCTTGCGGGGGCGAGGGCCGCTCTTCCCGCTCCGCCCGACTTGGCCCTCGGCCAGGAGAGGGAAGAGGAGCGCCGAGGCGCTGAGGGACCCCGCCTCCGCCCCAAAGTCCGAGCCCAGCCCCGAGGCCTCCCAGAGCGCCGGGGGCGGACGGAGAAACCTGCTGGAACCGCTGCGCACCTGTGTCCGGGCGGCGCTACAGCCGTCCGCGCACCCCGCCCTTCCGTGCGCGCCCCCGACCTGCCCGTCCCCGCGCCCCCCAAACGTGCGCGCCCTGCCTGGCTCACCCCACCCGGAGGAAGGGGGTACTAACGCCCCTCCGGGAAGGCGGAGCGCGGGTGTGGGGTGCGTGGCGGGCCTGGGGGTGCAGGACGGGGCCTCTCGGCTCGCGGGGCCACAGCGCTTTGTGCAAGTTCTTTCCTTCGGGACAGACGCGCCAGGCGCAGAGGGGCCGCCGGTCCCAGATGAGGGGGAGTCGCTCAGAGACTCGGGTGCTGAGCAGCAAATCAGACGGCTGGGCGCCTGGGGACAAGGCGCGGGCGCGCGCCCGGCGGCCAGGCCGACGCCGAGGCTCCGGGGAGGCGGAGAGCCAGCGTGAGGCCGGCGGGTGGGAGGGGCTAGGGCTTCCTAGGAACCGCGCGGGTGCAGCCGAGCGCGGTGGGCGGTGCAGGGGGCGGGCTCGGATTCGGAAGGGCTGTTCTCGAGAGTGCCTGAGGCGACGTGGGGTTTTCTGTTCACTTTGTGGAGTGGGCCTGGGGGACAAGGGAGGGTGAGGGTGGGCGTTAGCAAAGGGTGGACGGGCGCCCAGTCGCGGCTGTGAGGTGGTGGTGCGGGTGGGCATGCCGAGAGGCAGGCAGTCTGGCAGGAGCTTTGAGAGGCAGCAAAGCAGGTGGGGACACCAGGGAGAACCTAGCTCTTTGCCTCCTGCCTGGGCTCTCCCGGGCAGGTCACTGACTGCTGGCGGCCACCAGCCTGTCCATCAGGTGCTTACGCTGTTCACTCAGCCTCAGGGCCCACTGGGGCTCCTTGGAGGAGCTGCGGCTCGGTGGGGAAGGCGTGCAGTCAGGACTTCTTCCAGTTCTATTGGACCCTGAGCCCAAGATGCACCATCGTCCAAGGGTCTTGGAGGCCACGGGGGGGCGGGCGTTGTGCAGGGTGCCTTGGACAGGGTCAGATTAAGGATGTAGGAAAGCTGACGCTGCAGTGAGGATGCTCTGCCCCTGGAGGGTGAGGGCAGGGACAAGGGACCACAGGGGACCCTGCCCGATTGCTATGAGCAGCGCCATCAGCCACCAGTGCTGGGCCCTGAGTTCCAGGTCAGTCCGGGATGGTGGTGCAGGGGGGTCTGTTGTGACTCCAGGAGATGTCGGCTCTCCACCACCTGGGCTCAGAGCTGGGAGCCTCGCTGAGGCCTCCTGTTCGCTCCCTTATCTAGAAGAGGGGGCTTAAGGTCCATGTGATACCCCAGCCTCCTTGTAACTGCTCACCATTTGGGGGCTACACCTGGGAGGTGGGCAGGGAGGGGGCCAGAGAGCCCTGTTCAAGGGCCCGTTATTGGTGAGAGTTTCCACAGGAGCCCCACCCATCACCCTGGCAGGTCAGAGGTCAGAGATACATCGGGGCTGCTCACTGGGGCCCGGGGAGCGACGTGGAGACACCCGCCCCCCGCCCCGTCTCCTGGGTGTTGGGACCATAGGGAGTGTCCGGGAAGCAGGCCATACTGCCCAGCTCCTCAGGCGTGTGCAGGACGGCCCTGACTGGGGGTCCGCTGGCCAGGACCCCCACATATCACCGTGGCCCCCAGCCCTTCTGCCACCTCCCCGCTCACCCAGGCCTGGCCTTGGGAAGGGAAGGACGGTGCCGGTGCCTGTGCCCGGGTGGGCTGGGGCGGGCCCTGGAGGAAGGAGCTGCTTGACTCAGAGTTACAGGAAGAGTGGGGCAGGCGGGGCTGGCGGGGAGAACCACCAACTGCCCGCCCGCCCGCCAGCCCGCTGGGGAGGAGGGTGGGTGCCTGGGTGGGGTTTAGGTTGAGGAGAGGATGTGACTGCAAAGCCAGGAAGCTACGGGGAAAGTTCTTATTAAAACGCACAAACAAAAGCCAGGTCCTCGCTGTGCTTGGCGATGCGTCTGGGGCAGCCGTGGTGATTTGGACCGGGCCGGGGGCCCAGCCGAGCAAACAGTTTGCTCCCAAGCACACGTGAATGACCTCAGTGACGGACATCCCCTCCTCAGGAGGAAAGAGCTGGAACCAGGTGACTTCGTGTTCTCGCTGCTCAGCCTGAGCCTGTGTTCTCGTCCTTGGATGCCTTTTCCGGCCTGAGCCCTCTCCTCGAAATCAGGCCTGGCTGAGGGGAGGCCCGCAAAGCACGTGGCTTGCGTGTGCACGTGTGTGCGTGGTGCGTGTGTGCCAGTGAGAGAGCGAGGGGTGATGGGAGGCTGAGGGTGGGTGTGAGGTGCAGTGTGTGTGGTGTGGGGTGTGCCAGGTGTGTGGACTGCCGGAGTGTCGGAGGTGTGGGGAGTGTGCACGTGCAGGCATGTGTGGGGCGTGCAGGGGGTGGTCGTACAACACAGAGACGATACAGAGGACGGGGAGGGTTGCAGCGGAGGGTGTGCAGGGGGACACCTGTCGCCTGGCCATGTGGTTTGGCCTGAATTTCCAGGAGGGTCCGAGGTTGCCTTTCCAGGGGTAGGAGGTCTTCTGAGGTTACAGAGGCCAAGGAGCCACTGTAGGAGTTGCCCTGGGACCCGCTGGGCTGGGGGAGGGGGCGTGAGCCGCCCAGCCTCCCATAGCCCTCAGTGGGCTTGTCCTCCTGCTTCAAGGGCCTTCCCAGGACTGCCCTCCACTCCAAAGGACTTCTGGAAGGACCCTCCGCACCAGCCCCCGGGAACGAGCCTGCCGCTCCACCGATTTCTGAGGAAATTCCAGCCCAGCCAAACCAGGGGCTTCCAGCTGATCACGGGGCCACATCGGGTCACCCGTGCCGAAGGAATGGGGGGCAGGCTAAGACTCGTCCCTGCACAGCCTCAGGGGCCCTACGGGTGGGGGGAGGGCCTGAAGGAGCCGGGGCCCTGGTGTGTCCACTTAGCAGGGAGCAGGGGGAGGACTAGGTGCCCAGTAAATACCCGCTGGGCACCAGGGAGGAGGTGCCCAGGGCCCGGCTGCCAAGGAGTCTTCCTCAAAGGCTCTGCCACTGGGGCTTCGTGCCCCGCCGTTCAGCCCAGGTCACTGGAGAGCTTTTTGGGTCAAGAGGCGTGTGGCTGCTGCCAGTCTGGCCGGGAGTGGTCCCAGACGCCGCGGAGGAGAGAAAGGTCACCGTGGGCGGGTGGGGGCTTCCCTTGGACAACTATACGGACAGTGTGGACAAAAGTGTCTGGGTCTGAAGATGACAGATGGGTGGAGGCGCCAGCACAGGACCCAGAAGGAGGGCTGCCCCGTGAGACCAGCCTGACCCCCCGCTCACCCCTCCTGCCTCGACACCTCGGCCCAGTGCAGCCTCAAGTGCAGGGTTCACGCGTGCGTGGTGCACCCAGGACGGCGTCCAGAACAAAACCCCATGGCTGGGAGCGAGGCTCAGTCAGGCAGCCCAGCACTCGAGAACCCCGAGCCCCCCGGAGCCTCGGTACAGGCTGAGTGCGGCTGTACTGCAGCCCCCCTGCCTGTGGGTGGCAGCCCTGTCCCAGGGGACCTGGGAACGAGGCCAACTCCTGGGCTCACGAGGTGTGCCGGGAGTGCTGTCCCACCCTGGGCTGTCACCGCGTCCCCGGGGCAGATGACGTGCAGTCTAGGCTGTGCCTGGTGCTCTGGGGCCTCCACGCGGCAGCTGGGGCAGAGGCAGTGCTTCAGTGGCCAGAGTTACACGTTAACTTATCCTGTTCTTGTTTAACTTGCTTCCGGGGATGGCGGCAGCCTCTGACCCATCCTGGTGCCCTGACTGACTGGCCACAAGGACAGAGAGTGAATCCTGCCCAGCCCTTGAGGGATCAGTCTGCTCGGCCAAGGAGCCCCGGGGAGCCGTGGGTGGCACCGGTGTCCAGCCTGCCTTGAGGAGGCCCCGGCCAGACCATGGCAGGTAGACGGCCAGAGAGGGATGGGCATGGGCTCCACTCCCACCTCCTGCCCCTCAGGCTGGCTCCACGCTGCAGTGTGGCCTGGCCTCCCTGCTTGGCCTCAAGCCAGGGGTACAAAGACCTCTGTTTGCCCCTCCCCTATGGCCCGGGGTCCTGAGCCCATGGTTAGGATGGGCCCACACTGTCTCCTGCCCAAGGCCTCTAGACCAGGCTCGGGGGGGTCAGTAAAGCCCAGGGATACTGGGAGTGGGCGCGGTGGGCGGCCATGGGGGGTGGGCTGCTGGGAGACCACACTACCAAGATGATGGCAGGCTTCTATGACTACCGGCTCCGGCTCATCACCCCAATTAAAAGATCTTGGGGAGGTGAGAAGGCTTGCCTGTAGCCAGGAGTAGAGGGTCCTGGAACCCCCAGCTCCCATACCAGGTGGAAGGTGCTGACGCCCAACCCCTGACTCCCCCAAACCACTGGTGTCCAGCAGAGGGGCCGGGGCCTGGGCATCAGAGCAGCGGGCGACAGGTGCACACAGGAAATGAGTGCTGGCTCACGTCCTGGGTAGACAGGCAGCTAGGCGGGCCCTGCTGAGCTGGAGGGCGGTGCTGGGCCAGCTCAGCCATGGCCCCGTGCTAACATCTTCTCTGGGGACGGGCAGCCACATCTGGGGCAGGCAGAACACATACGAACCGGCTGCTGCTGGGGTTAGATGTGCCAAATGCCAGGCCCTGTCCCCCGTGGGACGTGTGGACAGACGTGATGCAGTTACCAAGCAGCACATGCCACTGGCCACCGTGGTTTTCTCCTGGCCCACAGACCGTCTGTGGACAGTGGGAGGCTGGCATCGTGGGCACAGCTAACCCACTCGGTCCTCTCTCTGCAGGAGCCTGCGACAGGGCCCCTGACTTCCTCTCCCCATCTGGAAACCAGGTCCTGTGGCCTGCCCTGGGCAGTGTGGTCACTCTGAACTGCACGGCCTCAGTGGTCTCTGGGCCCCACTGCCCCTTGCCCTCGGTCCAGTGGCTGAGAGATGGGCTGCTGCTGGGCAATGGAAGCCACTATGACCTCCATGAGGACTCCTGGTAAGTGATGAGGGTGTCCAGGGTCAGGTGACCACGCTGGATATGCCCCGCCCCCCCAGTGGCCTCTCTGACCTGCATCCTGGTCTGTAATGACCTGGACACGGGCTGGGGAGTGACTGGCCAGACATGCCATGGGCAGAGTGCCACTCTGGACGCACACTAAGAGTCAGTGACTGCAGGGACAGATGGCCCCTCTAGACACTCACCTTGTAGACCACCCAGGGCCATGGGTGCCAGCAGAGTCCTACAGCCTGACTTACTCACTGACCGTCGGGCCAAGCCTAGGATCTGAGGACCCCCAGGACCCAGACCCAGGATTAGGGTGACTGTCCCAAAAGAGATCCACACCCCCTTCATGTTCTGGCCATTTCTCTTAGCTTATGGCCCAAGGACTGCCCAGGAGGCCCAAATCTGCAGCCTCTCTGGGTGAGTCCCAGACAAGTGGGGCTCTGGGGCATCCGGTGATGCTGTCGAGCCCCAGGTGAGGGGGTGGGGCCTGGTCTCCCCAGGTTCAAGGCCAACTGGTCAGAGGTGCTTGTGTCCAGTGTCCTGGGGATCAACCTGACCAGTACTGAAGACTTCAGGACCTTCACCTGCTCCGTCCAGAACATCAGCTCCTCTTCCTTCACTCTTTGGAGAGCTGGTGAGTGGGGTCCAGTGGGGCAGAAGGTAGGAGGGAGGCCTGGGGAGCCTTTAGGCTTGGAGGGTGCTGGGCTGGCTCAGTCAGTGGCTCTGTCCCCAGGCCTGGCTGGACACGTGGCCGCGGTGCTGGCCTCACTTCTGGTCCTGCTGGTCCTGCTGCTGGCAGCGCTGCTATACGCGAAGTGTCGACTCAATGTACTGCTCTGGTACCAAGACACGTATGGGGAGGTGGAGATGAACGGTGCGTGGGGCGCGGATGCATGGGGAGGCGGAGTCAGCCACGGGGCCTCCCTAGGCTCAGCTCTGGGTGGGGGGGATTGGCTCTGGAGGTGGGGGCGAGGAGGCATCCGTCCCTGGAGGGCACTGGAGAGATCCCAGTCCAGGAAAGGGGGGTGTCTCTGTGCAGCCCAGGAGGGCACAGGGCCGGCAGAAGGGGGCCACGGTAGCCTGGTTCCAGGGCTCCACTCGGAATCCTGTGCTGAGGAGGGGTCTAAGCGGGGCCCGGGGCCGAGATCTGCTGGATCTGCGTCTGGGGGGCTGGCCTGGACCCTGGGGCACAAGGGGGGAGGTTTAGGGGGCCCCGAGGGTGGCAAGCCTAGGCCTGGAAAGCGGCCGCGCTGACCCGCCGCCGTCCGCAGACGGGAAGCTCTACGACGCCTACGTCTCCTACAGCGACAGCCCCGAGGACCGGAAGTTCGTGAACTTCATCCTGAAGCCGCAGCTGGAGCGGCGTCGGGGTTACAAGCTCTTTCTGGACGACCGCGACCTCCTGCCTCGCGCGGGTACGGCGGCGCCCTGCCCCTTTCCGCTCGGGCCCAGCCCCGATGCGGGGCGCAGGCCCCGCCCCTGTTCCGGCCCAGACCCCGCCTTTCCAGGGCCACGCCCCTCAAAGCCCGCCTCCTCCCCGTGCAGGGCCCAGCCCCATCTCTACTTGGTCCCCGCCCCTGTTCCGGCCCAGATCCCGCCTTCCTAGGGCCACGCCCCCTCGGGTCCTCCTCAGGCCCCGGCTAGGGCCCCGCCCCTTCTAGGGCCCCGTCCGCACCGCCCCCGCCGATACCCGGGTTCCCGCAGAGCCGTCGGCCGACCTCCTGGTGAACCTGAGCCGCTGCCGGCGCCTCGTCGTGGTGTTGTCCGACGCCTTCCTCGGCCGGGCCTGGTGCAGTCACAGCTTCCGGTGGGTCCCGCGCGGGGCTGGGTGGGCCCCAACTGCGCCCCCCCTGACTGTGCCGCCCTCGCAGGGAGGGCCTGTGCCGGCTGCTGGAGCTCACGCGCAGACCCATCTTCATCACTTTCGAGGGCCAGCGGCGCGACCCCGCACACCCTGCGCTCCGCCTGCTGCGCCAGCATCGCCACCTGGTGACCCTGCTGCTCTGGAGGCCCGGTTCCGTGGTGCGGAGGGGCAGGGGGCGGGGAGGGAGGGGGCTTGTGGATGGGAGCCCGTGGGTGGAGGTGCCATGGTCAGCCGCCCAGAGGAGTGGGCTCTTTGGGGCCAAGGAGACCAGGGTCTTTCCGTGTTGGCACCCCCTCACCCCCCCCAATTGTTCACGCTCGCTAACTGCCCCACCTTGGCCTCCAGACACCTTCCTCCGATTTTTGGAAAGAGCTACAGTTGGCATTGCCACGGAAGGTGCAGTACAGAGCGATGGAGGGAGACCCCCAGACCCGGCTGCAGGATGACAAGGACCCCATGCTGATTGTGCGAGGCCGGGTCCCAGAGGGTCGGACCCTGGACCCGGAGCTGGACCCTGACCCTGAGGGGGACTTGGGTATGCCCACCGGCCCCACCCCTGACCCTGAGAAGCTCAGCCTGAGTTGGAGGGGGGCTGCATAAGGTGGAGCCCCAAAAAGGGTCCAGGTGGCAGGGACTGCTCCCTGCAGCCCGTGGGTGGGCTTAATTCCCAGCACCTCCCACTGCCTCTTCCCATGAAGGTGGTCGGGCCCGGGGCCTGACTGGGAACCTCCAGGATCTCAAATGCCACCATGCAGGAGGGGCAGCAGGGAGTGACCCTGGCAGAAGGCAGGCTGTGGGCGGCCCAGCCTCAGGCCTGGCGGTACCCCTCCCCAGGTGTACGAGGGCCTGTCTTTGGGGAGCCAGCAGCTCCACCGCATGCAAGTGGGGTCTCGCTTGGAGAGGGCCAAGGCAGTGAAGTGGATGTGTCGGACCTTGGCTCCCGAAACTACAGTGCCCGCACGGACTTCTACTGCCTGGTGTCGGAGGATGACGTGTAGCCCCTGCGCCGTGGAGCAGCAGGTTCACCAGGGACAGCTGGGGCAGGGCTGGGGTGGGTTTTTTCCCACTCAGCAGGACCACGAGCCCTGCCTCCCTGCAGCCTTGGGGCCTCGGGGAAGGAGAGTGGGCCCAGCGGCCCTCCTCGTGCCAGGAATAAAGTCCTCTGGAATCCCGCCCGGGTCTCGGCCTCTGCTCCCCTGGGGCAGGAGGGGGTGCAGTGTTCTGAGCGGACACCCCACCCCTCACTTCCGTCTCAGGCACTCCAGGGCCCTGGATCCCTTCCTTTTCTCGCTCCATGGCCACCTGGTCACCGCACCTGGGTGTCCCCTCAAGCCCACCCTCTCCCCATCCTCCTCCATCCTGAGCCAGCTGAGGCGTGTCTCTTGCAGCGGCCTCCTCAGGTCTCCCTGCTTGGGGCCGTGACTGTTCCCAGTCCCACTGTGATCCAGACAGTCCCTGGGGGGCAGGCCCCTTAGAGACTTCAGGTTCTGAGCTTTGCAGAAAAAGCCTGTTGTTGTAAAAAATGTCAGTGGGAACTTTACAACCAACGGGCCTGGCTTGGTGAGATGGAGAGGTCCCAGAACCTACTGGACCCCAAGCCTCAGACAGCATGAGTATACCTATGAGGGCACCTCCAGGCCCAGGAAGGCAGGGCAGGGAGAGGTGTTGGATGCATCTGCCGCGTGAGCACAGCCCGGCAGGGCAGCACCGAGGCCAGTAGGAGTCACAGCTGCCCCAGAAGTGCTCGTTCCTCTACACACCAGGTCCCCAGCTCTGCTGCTTCTGCATCTCACTTGGCTTGAGGCTGCCTCTGCTGTCTGCCCCATCTCCTCCATTCTCTCCGCCAGCTCTCCTACTGCTGGACACGCCCTCCTCCCTGTCCTGGGTCCCCTGACCTGGAGAGGCCTGTGTATGGGCCCAGGGGGGAGTGTCCTAAGGGGCAGGCATGGTTGCAGGCATGGTTGCTCTTAGAGACATTGCTGAGTCCTTGGGTCCAACCCCCAAGTCTGACCAACCAAAGAAGCATGAGAGGCTGTGGCTGCGGTGTTCACGGCCACCTTTATTCCCATTGCTGGCTGTCCCGAGGCACTGCTGGGCCACAGCCAGAGCCACCTCTGCCAGTGTGACCTGGCCACCACCCCACGCATCAGAGCAGCCTCAAGCCCTGCCCCACCCCCTGCCCTGCAGAAGCCAATTCCCCAGCCGCAAGCCCCTGTCCCCTTCCCAGTGGCCCAGGCCTTCAAGTTGCACGTGGATGGGGCTCCAGCGAGAGCCCCTGGGCCGTCATCAACCTTCTCCTCCAGGCCAGCTGGCGAGCAGCCCTGAGCTGAGCCCTTCCCTTGGAGGCGGGTCACATCGCACGCTCCTTCTCCAAGGGAGGCTTCGCCTACGGGCCCAGGAAGTCTTCCTTTCGGTAGCCCTTCTGCGGCGGAGAGGGACCTGGAGTCAGGGCGCTGCTGCTCTGCATCCCGCCCCCCCAGGCCCCTGGTCTTGTGGGTGCCCTGGGCCACGTGGGTTTCCGTGCCCTTCCCTGCCGTCCCGTGCCCGCGCCCCACGCTCGCAGCCCCGCCTGCCCTGGGCCGCGGGAACATACCGCCCGGAAGTCCCGGTGGAGCTGCTTGTACTGCCACAGGTTGGCCAGGAGGCTGGAGGCTGCCCGGGAGGACTTCTCGCTGTCAGGGCTGGGGTAGGGGGCGGGGGTCAGTGGGGTGACAGGCTTGGCCAGGAGGCAGGGCGAGCCGGGGGCGGGGGGCGCGGGGCTCGGGCCCTCACCTGTCCCGCGTCTTCTTGATGAAGAACAGTTTGTGGAGCCCGTCGAAGTAGAGTAGGTCTCGGGCGGCCACGGGACTGGCCGCCAGCAGGTTGTTGAGGATGGCTATGATGTTCACCAGCACGTCGGCCGGGGGAGAGTCCTCAGCCGGGCTGCCGGGCAGCTTCTCCATCAGGTGGCTCACCAGCTTGGTGGCTGCCAGCAGGTCGGGGTGGTCAGTCTCCATTGCCCGCCCCCTGCCCCGCCCCCTCGGCGCCTGTCTGTCCACCAGCTCTGGCTTCCCAGAAGCCGGCCGGAGAAGCAGCAGTACAGACAGAGTCCAGGCACGCGCCCGGCCCCCAGGGGAGGCAGAACCCAGGCCTCGGGACGGCTGGACTCACACAGCTCATCCTTGTTCCTGGCATTCCGAGACAGGTTTCGGATGAGGCCGGTCAGCGAGCGCAGCTGGTGGTGGTCAGCCGTCCGAACTCGGTCCAGCAGCGGGTTCAGGATGCGTTCCTGCTCCAGAGCCAGCCGGCTCAGCACGCCCGCCCACTGCCGGCAGGAGAGGGGCCTGTGAGAATGGGTGCTGGTGCCCCGTGGAGGCTCCGGGTCTGCTCCCTCCTGGCCCAACCCTCCCGGCACCTTCCTTAAACTCAGTGCAGACCCCGGGGGCCGAGGTGGCATCCTCCAGCCGCATCCTGCCTGCCTTCCTCTCTCGCTCTGAAGTTCTGGCCCCCCGATGCACCATAAAGTCCGGGAGAGCGGGCTCCTGTCCCCCGTTCACCCCTTGCGTCCCCAGTGCCTCGCGCCCCAGCGCGTGGCCAGGTGTGGTCCCAGGCCACCTCACCCTGCGGTCGCCTGCGGTGATGTTCTGCAGCGCGCCGGCAGCCGCTTCCGTCGTGTGCCGGTTGAGCTCACAGCGCTGCAGCAGCCGGTTGTACAGCGCCACGACCTGGGGGCTCCACAGCCACTCCAGGCCCTTGGGGTCCTTAGACACCTCGGTGAAGGTGAGTGCGTCGGCCGTGAGGGGCAGCTGGGCAGGAGGGCGTGGAGGTCAGCCGAGGTCACCCGGGATCCCTGCTTCCGCCCGCCCCCCTGCCCAGGCCCGCACCCACCTCTCGGAGCCGCCGGCTCTGTGGCGTGAAGCAGCCCACTGCCTCGCCTGGCAGCGCCCCTGCCGTATCCCGGCGGCCTCGGCCCTCCAGCCGCTGCAGGGCCGACGGTGGCATCTCGTCGTACAGGCGGTAGGACAGGTTCCTGAGCACGCACACGGCGTTCTCCACGCTCTGTGGACAGAGGGCGGACCTCGGTCAGAGCAGGCTGGAGCCCCTCGGGCCCCGGGGCACTGGCTGAGCCTCACCTTATCCTCGCACTTGCCCACGTCCAGGGCGTGGTTGATATAGGTGACCAGGGAGTCCACGAGCCCGTGGCACTCACGCATCTTCTGGCGAGTGGCCTGGGAGGCCGAGCTGAGGTTCCTTTGGATGGAGGCAGATCAGAGACCCCCACTGGGACCACAGGCAGAGCCCACCCCTCAGGGACCCACCCAATGCTGAGATCCTGAGCACCAATCCCCTCCTCCCCCGAGCTGGGCTCTGCCCCTCGGCACCTCCACATGCCCATCCCCCATCCACCTCTCAAAGTGTCCGGGGCTCCGGGGAGGTTATAAATATCAGATCAAATCCCTGATTTAAAGAAATTTGAGCCTGCAGCCCCCAGTCTGTTGACGTCTGGCCGGGGGCCACACCTGGCGGCCCGTTCCACTCCCGCGTCAGCGCCTCTGCCTCTCTGTCCACTTCTCCCAGACCCCCACCCCCGGTGGCCCCGCCTTGTCATTCAGATCTCAGATCCTAACGCCCCTTCTCTGGGCCTCCCCTGCCTGCTGCCCGTCACACCTGAGGAAGCCCGTGGCGTTGTAGAAGATCTCCGCTTCCGAGGCGTTCTGCTGGGTGAGGAGCGGTCCCCTGGCCCCTGAGAAGGGGCTCAGCACCAGGTCTGTGAGCTGCTCCAGCGTGTCTCGGGCCAGACGGTCCTTCAGGTGGTCACTGGAGGACAAGTTCCACAGGATCCCTGTGGCAGGTGGGGCGAGGCCGTGGTCAGGGACGGCCCTCCAGCCCCTCTGCCTCTTCCGGGGACGGTGCCCAGGGCCCCGCCTGGCACTTCGAGCCTCACCCAAGAGCCCCGCTGGGGAGAGCCTGAGTGTGACGTGTAGGGTCACGGGGCCGCAACAGCGCAGAGAGGAGGACGCTTGGGGACACGGGGCCTGGGGCTGGACTCCAACTCCAAAGAGACATGCCACAGGGATGGCCGTGGGGACCGAGGGAAGGGTGGCAGAGTGGCGGGCGGGGAGCAGGGCCACCTGTGACATTCTTGCGCAGCTCGTCGTCCTGCTCACGCAGCGAACGCAGCAGCTCGAATATGCCGTTCTCCTCCACCAGGGCCAGCTTGTTGTCCGCGTTGTCGTAGACAAGGTTGCGCATGGCGCCCGTGGCGTGGCGCTGCACCTCCTGGTTGGCGTGGTTGAAGAGCTTCACCAGCCTAGCCACAGCTTGCAGGCTGCGGGCCTGTGGGCATAGCCACGCGGGTGTTAGCGCTGTGCACACGCTGCATAGGTATGTGCAAACGTGTGCAGGTGTGTGTGGATGCGTGAGTACATATGCAGGTGTATGGAGATGTATGCGGAGGTGTGCAGAAACATGCAGGTGTGTGCAAGTGTGTGCAGGTATATGGAGACGTGTGCATACACATACAGGTGTATGGAGATGTATGCAGGTGTGTGCAGAAGCGTGCAGGTGTATTCAGATTTGTGCAAGCCAGTCCCTCCTGCTCCTCCTCTGCTGAGGAGGCCCTGGGTAGATGGGGTCTGCCCAGGCAGCTTGGGGATCAGTGAGGGGTGGTCAGGGACCAGACAGAGGACAGTGAGTGAAGGGGGGCCCGTGAGGGTGGTAAGCAGGGGTGGTCACCTGCTTCTTGGCTGCTGTGTCACTGTAGCACTTGTGCTGAATGTAGGCTGCTCCCAGCACCTGCAGGTTGGGATCTGAGGCCATGAGGTACTTGACTGCCGAGGGCAGGTCAATGTCATCAAAGCTGCGGAGAAAAGAGGCAGGTCAGGCTGAGCCTGGGGACAGGCCAGGGTTAGGGCAGAAGCCCCCTCCCCGAGCCAGGCCCAGCTCACCCGCTGCTGAGCCTCTGCAAAGTGCGGTGGCCACCGTAGCTGTCCAGCCCACGCGTGTCCGGCAGGTGGCCCGAGTTGCCCAGGCTGAGGCTGAGGCTGCGCACAGATGGCGCCCGGGTCACGGGCTCCAGGACGCCCCCTGGCACTCCCCCAGCTGCCACACGGCTGCGGTGGCCGCTCTGGAACCGCTGCAGGGTCCGCACGGCGGGGGCACGGATGGTCCGGCTGGGCGGCCCCTCGGCAGCCTCCAGCCAGCCCAGGCCCCCAGCCCGGCCAGAGCTGGAGCTGGCACGGCGCTCAGAGGCAGAGGCCCTGTAGGGGGAGGCGGCCGCCGGCTCCAGCCACTCCTCCACCACTCCGTAGCGGTCATCCGGGCCCCCGGCCCCCAGGCTGAGCGAGTGCAGGGACAAGGTGTCGTGATCCGCCCAGCTCCCCACCCCGCCACGCTCGTGGAAGGACGTGGGCCGGGTGGGCGGGGGCGCGGCGGGCCGGGCACCCCCATACCCTGCGGCACCAAGGGCGCTGCCCCTGCTCTGGGCTGAGCTCAGCCTTCGGCCGGAGCTCAGGTCCACGACCGAGCGGGAAGACCAGGAGACAGGGCTGCAGGCAGGCCTGGCGATGGGCCGGAAGATCTGTGCGGCAGGGAGGGGAGGGCAGTGAGGGCCGCTGGGCTTCCTGACGCTGGAGCCCCCAGAGCCCCCAGAACCTCCCTCACGGGACTCCGGGCTGTCACTCACCGAGGTGTCCCCGCTCCGGCCCTGGGAGCGGGAGCTGAAACCGGCCTGCAAGGTGTGGTACTGAGCCCGGCACGCACCTGCGGACAGGGACAGCGCAGCCTGGCTGGGCCGATGGCAAGGCACTGGCCTCCTGCCTCCCCTCCTGCCCTGAGCCCTGGTGGGGAGGCCAGTGGACTCTGGCGCAGGTACCTTGGCTTCCGGTCCTTGCCGTCACCTTGTCATCCCTCCCACAGCCCCCGTCCCTTCCAGCTGTGCCCCTCAGCGGGGGACGGATGTGCTCGCCCTGCTGACCTCCCGGCTACCTAGTGTGCCAGGGCCTCCTTCCTCAGCTCCCCGATCCCTGCCAGGGCACAACGCCTGGCCACTGCCCCCAGGAAGCCACACTGACCTCCCGGGAGCCCATCCTGTGCTGTTGGTCACTCGCCGCGGACACAGTCTCCCTGGACCAGTGCCCTGAGGCGCAGTGCCCTGACCCACCTGGCCGAGCCACACCCACCCCTAGCCACACACAAGCCGGGGGCACCGGCGCCAGCCCACCTGCATGGCGAGTGGACAGACGGGCAGGTGGATGGAAGGTGGAGGGGGGAGCGATGGGGGGAGGGCGGGTTGGACCATCGGAAGGGTGGGTTGGATGAGCAGACTGACTGGTGTGTGACTGGTGTGTGAAGGGGTGTCTAAGCCGGGAGGATGGATGCTGAAGGGACAACTGAATGAATGTGTGGATGACAGGTGGCGCGGTGTGGTTGGTCGGGTGTATAGGAAGAGCTGAGAACACCCGGAGAAGAGCTGGGCAAAGGTCAAACCAAGGCAGAGCAGTGGGAACGGACTGGGGGGCGCATCACCTGGGCAATGCCAGGGGCGGGGTCTTTGGGTTGGGGGGGTATTCCTGGAGTGGTCAGCCTCTGCTAGAGCCCCTGCTGTGGTCACACCTGGAGGGGGAAGAGTCCCATCCCCCGAAGGCCAGGGTAGAGTGACTAGGCTGAAGGGATTCAGGGTGAGGGTGAAGGGGAGGAGGGACCTTGGACGCTCCCACAACCTCTGCCTCAGTTAGGTCTGGGGGGACTCCCCCACCCAGCACGCTCCCCAGACAGGCCCTGGTTAATGAGGCTTCTGGGCAGGGGCTATTAACCCTTTGACGCTAGTGAGGCCCGGCCTTGAGGGGGCACGGCCCCCACCCCCAAATTCTAATCCTCTTTCCCCTAATTAACCCCTCCCCGCTCCCTCCTCTACCCCATGACCCCTGGGCACCC